>NC_053395.1:213579330-213914482 GCF_905171765.1 Bufo bufo | reverse complement strand
ACCATATCTACCACTGCTGCAGAGCTTGCAATCATACCCAGGTCACATGTCTAATGAACCCAGGGAACTTTTTGCCTTGTAAAATTATCTCTGCACCCCATAAATATTCCTTATGCATGCTGATGTAGTGAAGTCGAGTTTGTCATTCGGCACAACTCAAGATAACACGACAGTTTGTGCTTTTACATAGGACTGCCTATAGGGCAGTCCTAAGACATTGGAGCACAGTCCTAACATATTGGCGCGCACTATGCTGTAACTCACCACGGTGGGGGAAAAAAAGTCTTTAAATGGCACATTCAGCTCTGCTACATTTGTACCCCACCTTTTATATGAGATCTAGCTTAAAATGAGGTGGCATTTAGGGAAATCACATGGGGAGTAATTTTGTATGCAGCGCTGACCGTCGACAATGTGCTGGTATTGATTCCTGGACGTGGACTTTTCTTCATATGTGACGGAAGTCAGCGAGGAGGCAACATTTACCGTAAACCGCAGAACATAAAGTGAGGAGTGCAGTGAATTTCGCCGAAGAAAAATCCATATCCTGAAACCTGAAAGACATGTTTTAATTTTCTATACTGCTCTGAAAATTCTCTCCAACATTAGACGCCTTTTGTAAGAAAAATGGAAACCGTTTGCGTCTCCTGGTTGTAATAACGTCTATATACCCCGAGGCCGGCGCGCACCGTATACAGGAGCATTGCAGTCATAATAAGATGTGTGGTTCTGGATAAGGAATATCATCTCTGATTTGCAGCAAAATATAAGTGGTTTTGTACTAATGTCTTTTTCTGGTGAAATAAAATAGCAAATGTTGTTGTTTATACTGTTTTGCAACAAAATTTGAAACTTTTTAGCTTTTTTTTTAAAGTGGCGTGCGCCTCTCAATAAATTGGCCAGATTTTCCGCCAGTGGGTTTCTTACTAAGACCATCCGGGTCTTTAGTAAATGACCCCCATAGTGTCAATTCAGAATGGACTGGGTTAAAGACCAGTTACAGATTTTGCATTGTGGCTCCGAGGGCAGCGCTTCACAAGCAGTTTACTATGATAGGCCTGGGGGCCTTCCAAGACTCCAGGCTGCCATAGCAATTGATTTTGCCACAGGTGGCCAAATGGAGGTCATAGGATGTTCCGCACACTATTGACTGCGACATCTGAGGGGTTAAATGACCAGGATCGGTGTTATCTCCAATTCCGGTCACTGCGTTACACAGCCAGTACTTGGGACCCAACGGGGGAGATTTATTTCCTATGCCAGGCTTAATTTCCTGTGTGCTAAAGGGAGGTGCGCCTCATTTATTAAGAGGCACGTGTCTCTTAAAGGGGTATTCCCATCTCAATCGCTGTGCTATGGCACTAATGTCAGATAGGTGCATGTCCCACCACTGGGACCTACTACTATCTCCAGAACTGAGGCGTTTGCATGGCTGCCCTCCACTCACCGCTTTGGGGGTTCCGAAAATAGCCGAGTGTTGGCTCAGCTTTTTCCAGCAGTCCCCCCGAGGTGAATGGGGAGAGGTGGCTGCACTTTCGCGGCTTGCTATGAGACTTCCAAAAGTAGCTGAGTGTGACGTGCTCTCCTTCATTTTGGGGGCCCCATTCTGTAGATAGGAGAAGGTCGTAGAGGTGGGACCATCATCTACCTGACATTTGTGGCATATCCTAGTGATGGATATATCCCTTCAATAAATTAGACACATTTCTGGCCCTCCATGCACCAGGAAGTCCAGGTTTGGGCAGAAATTATAGTAAATCTGGCAGGCTGTGGAGTCTGCCCCTCCGGTTAAGCCTCCTGTTAAGCCAAAAAGTTATAAATTTTGGTTTTTACATAAAAGCCTTCATAAAGCTTCCCCTGTAATTTCTGTGTAATCCCCTGAAATAGTCCAATGTAAATTATAAAAAAGAGAAATATTGTCGTCCCAACAATGTCTATGTTTTGTACCAGAAATATTCCAACCGCATCTGGCCCCATAAAAGCCTGCAGGATCTGGGATCTCCTGATGGAAAATCGGATGGTCGGTCTCTGATGATATAATACCCTGTCTCCATGTCTGCAGGCTTCCAATACAGACACATGATTCCCTGCACACATATTACATCCACTATATATACAAGGGCCGGTAATGGCACTTGAGACGAGGTGAATGGGGCTCTAAAGTCCTTGTACGTTTAGTCACGTGTACGGCCAGGCACTTTAGCGTAATGAACACGGTCATTCAATACAACACCGGCGCAGTTTACCCTCACGCAGCCACTTCTAAATGATGAAAACCTTGTATGGTTCAGCCATACCACTGATTGCATCTCATCAGGAGAGTATTATACAATGTCTGTATCCGTAGGATGCACAAATTCTATACTGTTATTTTCATCACGTAGACAAACTAGACCTATGAAAGGGGCTCTACCGAAAAGTCAGCAACCACCTAACTAATCATCCTTAAAAGAGGACATGTAAGTGCTGGTGACACGTTAGTTTTAGCAAATGATTGTATTACAACAATTCTAGCCCACCTTTTCTTAATTCTGCGCTGTGTCCTAGCTCTGTTCTTCCTCCTAGAAATGTATGAATGAAAAGGTAACTTGGTGTGTCCCTCAGTCTGCAGGGCTCATTCAGGGTCAATGCCGTGCCCGTATTGCGCGAGCCCTCAGACTGTCTAATCAGTGTTGACTCTGTCAGACTATGTAGGGACACACCCATTTGACAAGGAGAATGGAATCAACCAGGTGTCAATTTATTTCTAAATTTCTAGGAGGAATAAGAGAGGTACTACATAAAACTGATATGAGAAAAGATCGTTTTTTTTTCTCATGAGGGAAGCAATTATTTACTGAAACAGACAGGTCAGGAGTCATGGCAGGTCCTAGTTAAAGGGGAAAATTTTTTTTTTTTCTGACATCCAGATGCTGTTCGTTGAGGGCCCTGAATCCTAAAGGCGTTGCAGTTTTTAATAGGGTGCCAAAAGGCAATTGCATTTAGATGAATTTTGCACCACTGTGACACATCAGAGTCCAATTTTAAGGTGGAAATCACATTTAATGCATAATAATCTTATCAATATCGTTATACAGTGTATTAGACTTGTCTGTGAGTCTACCCTTCCTACATCTTGAATCTTGATCTGAAGCAGGCATGTCCCTGACTGCTGATGCTACACAGATGTCTCCTTCTTTACTTTTCCCCTTGGACCATCATATCCTGAGATAAGTGGTGAAAAAAAATATATAATAAAATATGATACTCTGTTGGGAAATGTTTATGCTATATGTGTCTCTATGTGGCCACCCAGTGGCTGTGATGTGAATTGCAGCCTGTGGAGGATTTTGCTAACACATTGCAATAACGTGTTGTATTTGTATCATGAGAAGACGGAGTCCTTAAAGAGGTAATCCAAGCTTTTTCTATTGATGACCTATCCTCAGGATGTGTTATCAATATCAGATGGGCGGGGGTCCGACACCTGGCACCCCCGCCGATCAGCTGTATGAGGAGACGGCGTGCACAGTGCACATGTGCCGTCTACAGCAGCGAGCAGGAAGAGAGACGGCCCAGCTGATCGGCCCCGGGGGGAGGGGGGGGGTGTGTGGTTGAACCTCCGTCGATCTGATATTGATGACCTATGTTTGGGAAAGGATATCAATAGAAAAAGCCTGGACAACCCCTTTAATGAAATTTGTGGAAAAATGTTTTTGCAGATGAAGAGGCTTTTATGGTTGACGTTGCATTCCAGAGTGCTGACCCCAGGGACCACAGGTAGGGCCCCGAGGGCAGGGTTGTGGTAAGTGTAGACACAGCACATTCACCTGTAATAACTGTATAGTAACTAAGGTACCACACAGTGAGTACATGGTAAACAGCGTAAAATCAGCTCTGCTGCATCTGTGACATGAGTGCACTGTATTCTGTATCTATAGTCTTCATATGGCATTGCCTAGGATGCAGTGGAAATAATGACATTTCAATTGCCTTCCAGCTCAAATTCGGGGATTTGTTTCTAGCAGGCATTATGTGAGGTTTCCATGTCGCATCAGGTCTTCAGGAAAATGCTGTTCTATATTTCATAGAATAATTATACCAGGTCTACAGCATGATCCCAGGCAATCCCTGTGACGTGGGATTCCAGGCCACAACTAACATGAGTTCTTCGGATATGCTGCACCAAACTTGTCCTACTGAATTACATTAATATGTCTGTATGGGAGTTGAGTGGCAGTCCTATGCCTTCAGAAGGTCTTCATGATGAGAATGGTTATACTTCCTTTAAATCTTAGCCGTAATTAATACATTGGAGACCTTTGTAAAGGGAAAGTCCTTCCAGAACATATATGTTTTAAATTCCATCTAGATAGAAATCTTAATTTTATATCATACAGCATATTTATTGCCTTTCTGATATACGGATCCATGAGCTCTGCATAGGCATACTGTAAAAAGATAACATTCTGTCTGCCACCACTAGGGGGAGCTGCAGAGTTCTCTGCATACTTCTTATACAGCAAGTCCAGCAGTCGATTCCTCACCGATCAGAAGAATGGGGGTCCTGTGTCCCATCTTCCATCATATTACTGGAGTAGTGTTTAACCCCTTAGGGACGCATGACGTACTGGTACGGCATGTTTCCCGAGTCCTTAAGGATCCATGACGTACCGGTACATCATGGGTTTAAACCGCGATTGCGGCGCGGCGGGGGTTAATCGGAACCAGCGGGCATCCTGTCAAAACGCCGGGGGGTCAATTCAGACCTGCGGTTTGCGGCTTGGGGGGGGCCCGATGGCATGGAAGGCAGCGCGATGTCTAAGGAAGGCATCGCGCTGCCTTCCGGTGAAGAGCCTGTGAGATCCAGCCCCCTGGATCTCACAGGCCCCGGAAGCTGTATGAGTAATACACACAGTATTACTCATACAGCCAATGCATTCGAATACAGAAGTATTGGAATGCATTGTAAAGGAATATACCCACCCCCCAAAGTCCAAGTCCCAAAGTGGGACAAAAAATAAAGTGAAAAAAAAAAGTTGAAAAAAGTAAGTTTTCCCCCCCAAAAATTAAAAGTTTCAAGTAAAAATAAACAAAAACGTAATTTTCCCCAAATAAAGTAAAAAAAAATTGGTAAAAAATAGGGGGAATAAAAGTATACATATTAGGTATTGCCGCGTCCGTATAGACCGGCTCTATAAAAATATCACAATGAGACCCTACCTAAGATAAATCGCCCAAAAACTGAAAAAACTATGGCTCTCAGAATATGGAGACACTAAAACATGATTTTTTTTTTGTTTCAAAAATTATTTTATTGTGTAAAACTTACATAAATGAAAAAAATATATACATATTAGGTATCGCCGCATCCGTATCGACTGGCTCTATAAAAATATCACATGACCTAACCCCTCAGATGAACACCGTAAAAATTTTTAAATAAAAACTGTGCTAAATAAACAATTTTTTGTCACCTTACATCACAAAAAGTGTAATAGCAAGCGATCAAAAAGTCACACGCACCCCAAAATAGTGCCAATAAAACCGTCATCTCATCCCGCAAAAATCATACCCTACCCAAGGGAATCGCCCAAAAACTGAAAAAATTATGGCTCTCAGACTATGGAAACACTAAAACATGATTTTTTTTTGTTTCAAAAATTATATTATTGTGTAAAACTTACATAAATAAAAAAAAAGTATACATATTAACACTAAACACAAACATGATTTTTTTTGTTTAAAAAATTATATTATTGTGTAAAACTTACATAAATAAAAATAATATATACATATTAGGTATCGCCGCATCCGTATCGACTGGCTCTATAAGAATATCACATGACCTAACCCCTCAGATGAACACCGTAAAAATTTTAAAATAAAAACTGTGCTAAATAAACCATTTTTTGTCACCTTACATCACATAAAGTGTAATAGCAAGCGATCAAAAAGTCATATGCACCCCAAAATAATGCCAATCAAACCGTCATCTCATCCCACAAAAAATGAGACCCTACCTAAGATAAATCGCCCAAAAACTGAAAAAACTATGGCTCTCAGAATATGGAGACACTAAAACATGATTTTTTTTTTGTTTCAAAAATTATTTTATTGTGTAAAACTTACATAAATAAAAAAAATATATACATATTAGGTATCGCCGCATCCGTATCGACTAGCTCTATAAAAATATCACATGACCTAACCCCTCAGATGAACACCGTAAAAAATTTTAAATAAAAACTGTGCTAAATAAACAATTTTTTGTCACCTTACATCACAAAAAGTGTAATAGCAAGCGATCAAAACGTCACACGCACCCCAAAATAGTGCCAATAAAACCGTCATCTCATCCCGCAAAAATCATACCCTACCCAAGGGAATCGCCCAAAAACTGAAAAAATTATGGCTCTCAGACTATGGAAACACTAAAACATGATTTTTTTTTTGTTTCAAAAATTATATTATTGTGTAAAACTTACATAAATAAAAAAAAAGTATACATATTAACACTAAACACAAACATGATTTTTTTGTTTCAAAAATTATATTATTGTGTAAAACTTACATAAATAAAAAATATATATACATATTAGGTATCGCCGCATCCGTATCGACTGGCTCTATAAGAATATCACATGACCTAACCCCTCAGATGAACACCGTAAAAAATTTAAAATAAAAACTGTGCTAAATAAACCATTTTTTGTCACCTTACATCACAAAAAGTGTAATAGCAAGCGATCAAAAAGTCATATGCACCCCAAAATAGTGCCAATCAAACCGTCATCTCATCCCGCAAAAAATGAGTCCCTACCTAAGATAAATCGCCCCAAAACTGAAAAAACTATGGCTCTCAGAATATGGAGACACTAAAACATGATTTTTTCTTTTGTTTCAAAAATTATATTATTGTGTAAAACTTACATAAATAAAAAATATATATACATATTAGGTATCGCCGCATCCGTATCGACTGGCTCTATAAAAATATCACATGACCTAACCGCTCAGATGAACACCGTAAAAAATTTAAAATAAAAACTGTGCTAAATAAACCATTTTTTGTCACCTTACATCACAAAAAGTATAATAGCAAGCGATCAAAAAGTCACACGCACCCCAAAATAGTGCCAATAAAACCGTCATCTCATCCCGCAAAAATCATACCCTACCCAAGGTAATCGCCCAAAAACTGAAAAAATGATGGCTCTCAGACTATGGAAACACTAAAACATGATTTTTTTTTTGTTTCAAAAATTATATTATTGTGTAAAACCTACATAAATAAAAAAAAGTATACATATTATGCCGCATCCGTGACAACCTGATCTATAAAATTATCACATGATCTAACTTGTCAGATGAATGTTGTAAATAACAAAAAATAAAAATGGTGCCAAAACAGCTATTTCTTGTTATCTTGCCTCATAAAAAGTGTAATATAGAGCAACCAAAAATCATATGTACCCTAAACTAGTACCAACAATACTGCCACCCTATCCCGTAGTTTCTAAAATGGGGCCACTTTTTTGGAGTTTCTACTCTAGGGGTGCATCAGGGGGGCTTCAAATGGGACATGGTGTCCCATGTCCCAGTCCAGCAAAATCTGCCTTCCAAAAAACGTATGGCATTCCTTTCCTTCTGCGCCCTGCCGTGTGCCCGTACAGCTGTTTACGGCCACATATGGGGTGTTTCTGTAAACTACAGAATCAGGGCCATAAATATTGAGTTTTGTTTGGCTGTTAACCCTTGCCTTGTTACTGGGAAAAATGGATTAAAATGGAAAATTTGCCAAAAAATTTAAATTCTGAAATTTCATCTCCATTTGCCAATAACTCTTGTGGAACACCTAAAGGCTTAATGACGTTTGTAAAATCTGTTTTGAATACCTTTAGGGGTGTAGTTTCTTAGATGGGGTCACTTTTATGGAGTTTCTACTCTAGGGGTGCATCAGGGGGGCTTCAAATGGGTCATGGGTGTAAAAAAAAACTGTGCAGCAAAACCTGCCTTCCAAAAACCGTATGGCATTCCTGAAAAAAAATATTAAAATGGAAAATCTGCCAAAAAAGTGAAATTTTGAAATTGTATCTCTATTTTCCATTAATTCTTGTGGAACACCTAAAGGGTTAACAAAGTTTGTAAAATCAGTTTTGAATACCTTGAGGGGTGTAGTTTTTGGGTGGTTTCTATTATGTAAGCCTCGCAAAGTGACCTCAGACCTGAACTGGTCCCTAAAAATTGGGTTTTTGAAAATTTCTGAAAAATTTCAAGATTTGCTTCTAAACTTCTAAGCCTTGTAACATCTCCAAAAAATAAAATATCATTCCCAAAATGATCCAATCATGAAGTAGACATATGGGGAATGTAAAGTAATAACTATTTTGGAGGTATTACTATGTATTATAGAAGTAGAGAAATTGAAACTTGGAAATTTGGATTTTTTTTACAAATTTTTTGTAAATTTGGTATTTTTTTATAAATAAAAATGAATTTTTTTTACTTCATTTTACCAGTGTCATGAAGTACAATATGTGACGAAAAAACAATCTCAGAATGGCCTGGGTAAGTCAAAGCGTTTTAAAGTTATCAGCACTTAAAGTGACACTGGTCAGATTTGCAAAAAATGGCCTGGTCCTTAAGGTGAAATAGGGCTGAGTCCTTAAAGGGTTAAAGAGGTTCTGCAGTTTGTTTAAACTGATGATCTATCCTCTGGATAGGTCATCAGCATCTGATCGTGGGGGTCCGACACCTGAAACCCCCGCCGATCAGCTGTTTGAGAAGGCAGCAGCTCTCCAGCAGCACCGCGGCCTTCTCACTGTTTACCGCTGGCCCAGTGACGTCACGACTAGTATCAACTGGCCTGGGCGCGGCTAAACTCTGTTCACTTGAATGGAGCTTAGCCCCGCCCAGGCCAGTTAATACTAGTCGTGACGTCACTGGGCCAGCGGTAAACAGTGAGAAGGCCGCGGCGCTGCTGGAGAGCTGCTGCCTTTTCAAACAGCTGATCGGCGGGGGGTCCCGGGTGTCGGACCCCCACCGATCAGATGCTGATGATCTATCCAGAGGATAGATCATCAGTTTAAACAAACCGCAGAACCTCTTTTTATGTGCACTGCTGCTCCATTTATCTCCATGGAGATGCTGGAGATAGCCAAGGACAGTGTTTGGCTATTTCCGACAGTCCCATATAGTGTGAATGAAGGGGTAGTGCACATTCATTTCATTCAAATGGGAGGCATGGACAAGGATCACTGTGGTTATAAACAATGGGGGTCCAAGTAGTCGGATCCCCACAGAGGATAGGAAATGACTTTTTAGAACTGGAATACCTCTTTAAATTCAACAATAATACAATATGCATTAAAGGGGTTTGTCCAAAAAGAGAAATATACCTGCTGCCCGCCACTCGGTTCTGAAACACTGGATCCCATTTGTCAACATTCGTATGGATGGGGTCCCGTGTGCCGCTGCAGGCAACAACTGGCATTTCCCAAAGTGGCCTGTGATGCTTAGGGACACATCACTGCTGAGGCCAGACATGCGGATGTTGACAGAAGGAGAGAAGGTGACCGGTGAAGAGATCAAGGGAGCCGGAACCGAGAGGCGGGGAGCAGGTAAGTATGGATGTCAATACAGGTCCGACTGGCTGAGGGGAATTTATTTAAAAAAAAATGAAAAACCCATTAAGGCACTTATGCTCCCCCTAGTGGTGGATGAAGACTGTCTGAATTTTATAATTTAGCCCTATGACTATACAGGAATTTGAAGCTCTGTAATGAACACATAGGGGATAATTTATTAAGACCGATGTTTTCGATGCCGGTCTTAATAAGCTCCTGTGCCTGCGGTGGATCGTTGTAGTTGCGTAGAGGTGCCGGCTTCTCTATAACTTCGGCGTATACACCACAGATTATAAATGTAAGACAGCTTCCTTGCTGTCTTAAATTAAGACCATTTTCTATGCCTATATCAGGTGAAACGGGCCCTTTCCCACCCGTGAAGAAGTCACACATTCTGCTGCAACATGGCATGTGACAGAATGTGCGCCAGATATACACTACAAAAGTGGCACATATCTCTTCGCAAATTACCCTCATTAAGTTTTTTTTTATTAGTCAGTGGAGAATTTTAGACTCATTAGGTGATAATGATTCCTCTATATTTTTAAAAAGTTTTGGAGCGAAAAAAAATCATCAAAATTCACTAAGCAAGGAACTGTAGCCACTTTGCCAGTGGGAGAACGTTACTTTTGGCGAATCCTTTCTTCAGAACCGCAGAGGTTAATATCTCTGTGTCAAGCCTGTCAATAGAAAAAGAAACTGAAATTCGTTAAGTCAATAAAGACCCTGTAATTAGGTGAGATGACATCCGGAACTATGAATAGAACATGGGCGACTCGGTATAGTGCCGATACGCCGCCAGTTGTGTTTATGGCCTTGAAATGGTTTCCACATTACTTAGGGGATCTTTATTGAGTAAGGGAAAGCACTTTCCATAATTAGAATCACTCTCCGCACACATCTACGCCGCCGTAATCGCCCTCCATGAAAATCATTCTTTTCCCAGCAAACAAAATAGAAATAAATTCATTTAGGCAATGAGCCATTGATGTAGGTAAGAGTCCGGTTATGATTCACTAACATCTTGGTGAGAGGAGAAGCCAGGTCCGTTAATCCCCAGAGGGCATCATTATTTCATCTGAAGAGCAGGTTGGGCTCCGCTTTATTGTGTCACACTCCAACGGCAGCGGTAAAACAAATGAAGCGATCACATTATTAACTGAGATGCTGCAAACACTTGTGATGAGAAATTTCAATTTCAGATAATGAGACAAATGCCTAGGAACAAAAGTCAAGCAGTAATGTTTAATCCTGAGCTGGTTTGCTTATTTCGTCTTCTGTTTTACTCTTTAGACTTTTAATATGGTCCAAATAGGGACTTGAAAATAATAGCCCCAATGCCGGATTAGTAGGAGGCTACCTCCCATGTCAGTGTGGTGCCTAAACCAGTGCCGATTCGCTAAACACTACATATGACCACTGACATTAAACTGTCACTGCCAGAGCTGGCACCTTGCAACCACAGTTGTAGCTAGGTTTTCCTTAACCAAGAGCAACAAATCTGTTCCATTCCCTCACCCTGTGTCTAGAGAAGGGGTCAGCAAGCTTCGGCACTCCAGCCGTTGGCACTTCTCAACACTTAGAGAACATGTCCCATCCTAGCTACGTACCTGCCCCCACTATGCTGAAAACAGTGCTGAGAAGCGCCAACAAGCCACCCTGTCTTTGCTGTAGCCTCTGGACCAGGGGTAGACAATAGTGATGGCCTTGTGGTTCGCCCGGCGGTCGGTTCGTGGCGAACTTTCAGCGTTCGCGATCCGCCAAACATGCGAACATATGGCGATGTTTGCGTGCATCATATTCTTTTGCATTGAACCGAACTTTGACCTATGACACATCCATCAGGTGGGACAGGACAGTCAATTGAGACGTTTCAGTCCATGGACCCCCACCCTATAACAGAACCCGATCTGGCAGCCATTTTACATTCTGTGTTTTGCCAGTGTAGGGAGAGGTTGCTTTGTGGAACAGGGACAGACTGTTAGGGACACTAAACGCTAGCTAATAGGGCCACAACAGTCCTTTTAAGGACTGGTATAGGTGTGCTATCCATAGGTGTGATACACAGAGGGGTGTGATATACTATAATATACTTTCTAACATAGAAAGTACACTGCTCAAAAAAATAAAGAGAACACAAAAATAACACATCCTAGATCTGAGTTAATTAAATATTCTTCTGAAATACTTTGTTCTTTACATAGTTGAATGTACTGACAACAAAATCACACAAAAATAAAAAAATGGAAATCAAATTTTTCAACCCATGGAGGTCTGGATTTGGAGTCACACTCAAAATTAAAGTGGAAAAACACACTACAGGCTGATCCAACTTTGATGTAATGTCCTTAAAACAAGTCAAAATGAGGCTCAGTAGTGTGTGTGGCCTCCACGTGCCTGTATGACCTCCCTACAACGCCTGTGCATGCTCCTGATGAGGTGGCGGACGGTCTCCTGAGGGATCTGCTCCCAGACCTGGACTAAAGCATCTGCCAACTCCTGGACAGTCTGTGGTGCAACGTGACGTTGGTGGATAGAGCAAGACATGATGTCCCAGATGTGCTCAATTGGATTCAGGTCTGGGGAACGGGCGGGCCAGTCCATAGCATCAATGCCTTCGTCTTGCAGGAACTGCTGACACACTCCAGCCACATGAGGTCTAGCATTGTCTTGCATTAGGAGGAACCCAGGGCCAACCGCACCAGCATATGGTCTCACAAGGGGTCTGAGGATCTCATCTTGGTACCTAATGGCAGTCAGGCTACCTCTGGCGAGCACATGGAGGGCTGTGCGGCCCTCTAAAGAAATGCCATCCCACACCATTACTGACCCAATGCCAAACCGGTCATGCTGGAGGATGTTGCAGGCAGCAGAACGTTCTCCACGGCGTCTCCACACTCTGTCACGTCTGTCACATGAGCTCAGTGTGAACCTGCTTTTATCTGTGAAGAGCACAGGGCACCAGTGGCGAATTTGCCAATCTTGGTGTTCTCTGGCAAATGCCAAACGTCCTGCACGGTGTTGGGCTGTAATCACAACCCCCACCTGTGGACGTCGGGCCCTCATATCACCCTCATGGAGTCTGTTTCTGACTGTTTAAGCAGACACATGCACATTTGTGGCCTGCTGGAGGTCATTTTGCAGGGCTCTGGCAGTGCTCCTCCTGTTCCTCCTTGCACAAAGGCGGAGGTAGCGGTCCTGCTGCTGGGTTGTTGCACTCCTACGACCTCCTCCACGTCTCCTGATGTACTGGCCTGTCTCCTGGTAGCGCCTCCATGCTCTGGACACTACGCTGACAGACACAGCAAACCTTCTTGCCACAGCTCGCATTGATGTGCCATCCTGGATAAGCTGCACTACCTGAGCCACTTGTGTGGGTTGTAGACTTCGTCTCATGCTACCACTAGAGTGAAAGCACCGGCATCATTCAAAAGTGACCAAAACATCAGCCAGGAAGCATAGGAACTGAGAAGTGGTCTGTGGTCACCACCTGCAGAACCACTCTTTTATTGGGGGTGTCTGGCTAATTGCCTATAATTTCCACCTGTTGTCTATCCCATTTGCACAACAGCATGTGAAATTGATTGTCACTCAGTGTTGCTTCCTAAGTGGACAGTTTGATTTCACAGAAGTGTGATTGACTTGGAGTTACATTGTGTTGTTTAAGTGTTCCCTTTATTTTTTTGAGCAGTGTATATTATAGAACATTTCTATTGTGCAGCAGTTGTGTGCGGTTCTGCTGCGATACCGCAGATATATAGAGGGACAAACGCTATTGAAACAACTAATTGCAACTGATGTGATATACCAGTTGCCCCCCAAAAAAACTGATTGAGGCAGGGGTGTGATATACCTATAATATGCTTTCTTTATAGTGCATTTGAACTGTGCAGCAGTTGTGTATGGTTCTGCTGCGATACAGCAGCTATATATAGGGACAAACGCTATTGGAACTACTAATTGCAACGGATGTGATATACCAGCTGCCCCCCAAAAAACTGATTGAGGGGTGTGTTATATCTGCTTCCACAAAAGACTGATTAAGGGATTAGATATACCTGCTTCCACCAAATATTGATTTAGACCTGCAATATACCTGCTTTTACAAATACTGCTCTTCTCTAGGGACTTAGGCAAAGAGACATTTTGAAAATGACAGGCAGAGGAATAGGCAGGCCATTCCGCAGGGGTGGTAGGGGTCGGGCAGGTGCACCAGGCCAGAGCCTAAGTGGGAAGTTGAGAAGGCGCGTGCGATTATTTCAAAGGACGTACCAGAGTTGGTTGAGTGACTCACTCACCCTTCCGCTTCTGTATGCTCCTCATCCTCTGTGTCTGCACCCTCCTCATTCTTAGCTGTGTGAACCCCCAAGTCCACCACCACCACCACCACCATAGCCTTTCCACACGAGTCAGAGAAATTATTTTCCCATCCATTTCCAGACCTTACCGATGCGCAGCCATTCTTGACATCGGATGAGGAAGAGGAGGTAGCAACGGCCGCCACCCTGTGGTCTGACGACAGAACCCAGATCAGCCCAAGGAGGGAGGTCCACGCTGTTGCTGCCTACTCCGAGATCTCAAATATCAGTGGTGGTGAAGGTGAGGATGATGACGTGTCGATGGACGTCACGTGGGTGCCCACAAGAGAGGAAGAGGAGGGGAGTTCAGAGGGAGAGACGGAACTCCAGAGATAGAGGAGAAGGAGGAGAAGCAGGTACAGCTAGCCATCCACCATGCACGGTCACTTCTGGAGCTTCCAGGACGCCGGCACATGGCTCCACAGTGTGGGCTTTTTTAAACGTGTCAGCTGCTGACAATAGTGTTGCCATGTGCAGCCTGTGCTGTCAGTGCATAAGTCTCAGTAAGACCAGCACTCACCTAGGGACGACCGCCTTAAGAAGGCACCTGGCCTCCCATCACCGAGCCCAGTGGGAGCAATGCCATCAGAACCCACAAAGCCACACTCCCGGCGGTCCATGTCCTGCCTCTTCTCGTTCTCCTCTCTCCTCCCATTTGTCCTCCACTCCACCTTCCACTGTGCTATCGTCGCGTTCATCTGGCATAAGGCAGGCTTCCATGGCCCAAATGTTGGAGCGTAAAAAGATGATGACGCCGGATAATCCGACCGCTGGCTTGTCGGAACTGCTAGCCCGCCAACTACTGCCATATAAACTGGCACAGCGCAATGGAAGATCCCCGGAAGGAAATATTTCTCCCAGAAGGGCATCCCAGAGCTGTATGGCCACATTCAGCGGCAAGTGAATATATCTCTGGCACACAGTGTCGGTGCCAAGATACATCTGACCACAGACACGTGGTCTAGCAAACACGGGAAGGGAAGGTACATAACTTTTACTGCCCACTGGGTGAACCTTCTAATGGCTGTCAAGCATGTAACCTGTGGCTCCCGTGTGGATTTGGTGTTACCGCCACGGATTGCATGCAGGCCTGCCTCTTCTTCTCCTCCTACTACTCCATCCTCCATCTCCTCCTCGGCTGACTCCTCCACTGCTACCGCCTCTTCTGCTGCACCCCCCAAGCTCCCCAGAACCTACTCGACGTCCCAGGTGAGACGTTGCCATGCTGTGCTGCGGCTGTTGTGCCTGGAAGCCAAGAGCCACACCGGTCCTGCACTCCTTTCAGCTCTGCAGTCACAGGCCAATCAGTGGCTAATCCCGCTCAATTTGACAGTTGGTAAAGTATAGTGCGACAACGGTGCCAATCTCCTGAGCGTGCTGAAACAGGGCAAAATGACACACGTGCCGCACATGGCACACGTCCTGAACTTAGTCGTGCAGCGATTCGTTGCCAAATACCTCGGTGTCCAGGACGTCTTGCGGCAGGCCAGGAAAATGTCTGGCCATTTTAGAAAATCTTACGTGGCCATGGCTCGCCTTGCTGAAGTTCAGCGGCGACACCACTTGCCCGTCAGACGTCGGATTTGTGACAGCCCGACGCGCTGGAACTCCACCTTGTATATGCTTGGTAGGCTGCTCCAGCAGCATTGTGCCATTAATGACTACCTGTACGAACTCTGCAGCAGGACAGGTTCTGGGGAGCTTGGTTTCTTATTACCGCGCCAGTGGCTGCTCATGCGCGACGCAAGCAGACTTCTGTGGCGGTTTGATGAGATCACCAAACTGGTCAGTCGCAGCTAGGGCGCCATCAGTGACATTGTACCTTATGCCTTCTTTCTGGAGCGTGCATTGCATCGTGTCATTGATCATGCCGTCGAGGAGCAGAAGCTGGAAGATGAGGAAGTCGCAATGCTGAATGAATTCCCAGAAGGGGCTACTCCATCTGAGGCAAGTCAGCAGGAGTTTGAAGAGGAGTCAGAGGAGGATGGTGGCTGGGGGGAGCAAGAAGAGCAGTCTTTGAGGGGGACTTTAAACTTTTCGGGGATCCATGGTGTTGTCCGTGGCTGGGGGGAGGAGGCAGAGGACGAAATTCTCCTGGGCGATGAGCAGGAGCCAGGGCGCTCCACCACTTCCAGTTTAGTGCAAATGGGGGCCTTCATGCTCCAGTGTCTGCAGAGGGACCCCCCGTATAAAAAACTTAAAGGGCAAGGACCAGTACTGAGTGTTAACGTACTTAGACGGTACAAACACAAAATGGCTGACATGTTACCAGCATCACAGGGATGGCAGAATGCAGCATTTCCAGGCCTTGCTGCAAGAGATGCTGCATTCTGCTGTTGCGGGCGCTGGCAGAGGAATTTCCACCCACAGCGAAACAGGTGCGGGTACCAATCCTACCGCCCCTGCAAGAAGATTGGTGTTGGTCACTACGGATATGAGATCATTCTTGCAGCCAACCCATCGACAGCCGCCCACCTGATGCAGCCTCAGGGAACGCCTAGACCGACAGGTGTCCAACTACATCAGATTAACGGCTGATGTGGACGCTCTGAGAAGCGAGGAACCTCTGGACTACTGGGTGTGCAGGCTTGACCTGTGGCCAGAGCTGGCACAATTTGCCATGGAACTCTTGGCTTGCCCCTCATCGAGTGTCCTGTCCGAAAGGACGTTCAGCGCAGCAAGGGGGATCGTGACTGATAGGCGCACTCGCCTAGCTCACGACAGTGTGGACTACCTCACATTTCTAAAAATGAATGAGGCATGGATCTCGGAGGAATTCAACACCTGTGACGACCACGTGTAATTGAATTTCCTCATGCCAGTCCACACATATCAGAACAAATAATGGTCCTTGTCTTATGTATATACAGCGGCATAAAAGGCCTTTTCTGTCAGGTGAATGCCTAATTTTTGGGGCCTCTACTCCAGTGGCCTACAGTGCAATTTTTATCCAGTGACCGCCTAATGTACCTCCAGCCACAGAATCACAAGTTCTTTTGTGTCAGATGAATGCCTAATTTTTGGGGCCAGTACTCCAGTGGCCTACAGTAACATTTTTATCCAGTGAATGCCTAATGTACCTCCAGCCAAATCAGCAAAAGTTTTTTTCTGTCCGGTGAATGCTAATTTTTGGGGTCTGTAGTGGCCTTCAGTTCTATTTTTATCCAGTGACCACCTAATGTACCTCCAGCCACAGAATCACAAGTTCTTTTCTGTCAGGTGAATGCCTAATTCTTAGGGCCTGTACTCCCGTGGCCTAAAATTAAATTTTACTAGGCTCCAGCAGGGCACATTTTGTCCATGTTGTGGGACTATTTGTGTACTTCTAGTAAGTGTTTGCTGGCTGCAAATATGACCTGAAGGTTTTTCAGGTTTGCCTGCCATTAAAGTGAATGGGGCCAGCCGTTAACGCGCGGTTTGCGAACATTTGATCGCGAACGAGCGTTTGCGAATCGTCCCGGCCGATGTTCGTCCATCACCAGTAGAAAACCTCTGGCACTCCAGCTGCTGTGATACTACAACTCCCAGCATGCATACTTGCTCTGCCCTTCTCAGAACTCTCATAGAAATGAATGGAGCATGCTGGGAATTGTAGTTTCACAAAAGTTGGAATGCCGATGGTTGCTGATTTCCTGCTCTAGACACAGGGCCAGGGAATGGAACTGATTTTTTGCTCTTCTTTGAGGAAAGCCTAGCGACAACTCTGGTGCCAAATTGCCTGCTCTGGCAGTGGCAGTTTAATGTCAGTGATTATGTCTCGTGTTGAGCGAATTAAAGTATCCGAAGTGGACTTCGATCAGAATTTCATGGAAAATATGATCCACCACAAAGCCGAATTTCCTCATGCTTTGTTGTAATGAATAAATTTTCCATGAAATGGCAGAAAAAAAACAAAAAAAAACCGTTTGAGGTGTGATGAGGCTGCCGCGGCCATTTTGATAGAAGATCCCGCATGAAATCTCATGCGTGGTGATGTATGACGTCACCACGCTGGCCAGAGTTTATGCGAGATCTTCTGTCAAGATAGCTATAGCAGCCTCTTCGCACTTAAACGGATGAGGTATGTAATTTTTTTTAACCCCTGAAAGCCCTCATTTTTCATCTCAGGTGCCGCGTTCAGCGATGGACGTAGCATCTGAGGGCTTCACTGATAGGGGGGGGGGGTGAAATCGCCGTTTTCCTTCATTGTGCCCACTAGTTACAAAGAAATGCGCTTCACTTGACAAAGTAATTCATCACAAAGTGAATTTCTTTGTGAAATTCGGCGAAGCAGCCAAATCAAAGTTTTCATAACTTCGGTCATCTCTAGTCATATGTATAGATGTGATGGAGTCTGAACTATACCACTATATGCAACACTTGACATGCCTCCTGGTTACTGTAGTAAAAAGTCCAGGAGGCAGTCCGCAGCCTAGTCAAAGCACTGTCAGCATCTTTCGATAAGAGAGGCAGGGACCTAGTGTTTCTGCAAGCATTTGTGGACTGCTTCCAGTGTCAGCTCTCATTCTACCTGGACTGCTGTGTCGCTTGAATTTGCAAAAGTCCTCGTTGAACGGCAGTGATCCTATGTTCTAGACCAGTTCCAGCGTTTGCCTGTGATATGGGCTGAGAGAAACCTTGTTGAGCCTACTGGGAATAGAAATCTGAAACTGGATTGTGTCAAGATGCAGTGTTTCCTTGTTACTGTGAGATGTTCATTTATCCTGTTGAAGACTGTAGAAACTAAGCTGTATGCTTACCAGAGAACTGTAACCAATAAGTTCTGTGGCCACAAAAGAACTTTGACCACTAAGCTGTGTGCCTGCCAGAGAACTGTAACCACTAAATTGTGAGCCCACAAGAAAACTGTAACCACTAAAGCTGAGTTCACACTTCAGTTATTTGATCAGTTATTTCCATCAGTTATTGTAAGCCCAAAACCAGTACAGAAGCCTACTCAGAGATGAGGTTTAATGGAAAGATCTGCACCTGTTCTGTGTTTTTGACCCGCACCTAGTTTTGGCTCACAATAACTGATGGAAATAACTGATCAAATAACTGAAGTGTGAAGTAAGCCTAAGCTGTGTGCCTACAAGAGAACTTTAACCACCAAGCTATCTGTCCACCAGAGAACTATAACCACTAAGTTGTGAGCCCACAAAATACTGTAACCATTAAGCTGTGTGCCCACTAGGAGAACTATACCCACACTGCTGTGTGTCTGCCAAATAACTGCAGCCAATAAGCTTTAAAGAGAGTTTAAACCACTAAGCTGTGTATCTGCCAGATAACTTTAACCACAAGGATGTGTGCCCACCAGAGAAGCGTAAACACTAAGGTGTGTGCCCACCAGAGAAGAGTAAACACTAAGGCGTGTGCCCACCAGAGAAGAGTAAACACTAAGGTGTGTGCCCACCAGAGAAGAGTAAACACTAAGGCGTGTGCCCACCAGAGAAGAGTAAACACTAAGGTGTGTGCCCACCAGAGAAGAGTAAACACTAAGGTGTGTGCCCACCAGAGAAGAGTAAACACTAAGGCGTGTGCCCACCAGAGAAGAGTAAACACTAAGGTGTGTGCCCACCAGAGAAGAGTAAACACTAAGATGTGTGCCCACCAGAGAAGAGTAAACACTAAGATGTGTGCCCACCAGAGAAGAGTAAACACTAAGGTGTGTGCCCACCGGAGAAGAGTAAACACTAAGGTGTGTGCCCACCAGAGAAGAGTAAACACTAAGGTGTGTGCCCACCAGAGAAGAGTAAACACTAAGGTGTGTGCCCACCAGAGAAGAGTAAACACTAAGGTGTGTGCCCACCAGAGAAGAGTAAACACTAAGATGTGTGCCCACCAGAGAAGAGTAAACACTAAGGTGTGTGCCCACCAGAGAAGAGTAAACACTAAGATGTGTGCCCACCAGAGAAGAGTAAACACTAAGATGTGTGTCCACCAGAGAAGAGTAAACACTAAGGTGTGTGCCCACCAGAGAAGAGTAAACACTAAGGTTTGTGCCTACAAGAGAACCATAACCAGTAGTCTGTTTGCTTGCCATAGAACTGTAACCACTAAGCTGTGTGCCCACTAGAGAACTGTAGTTACAGAGCTGTGTGCCCGACCATCAGTTATATGGAAGCCAAAACCAGTAGCGAAGCCTACACAGAGATCAGGTGTAATGTAAAGATTTGCTTTTGACCTGCATCTGGTTTTGGCTCACAATCATTGATCGTAATAATGAAAGTGTGAAAGTAGCCTTAGTTGTGTGCCATAATTTATTACCGTCAATCTTTTCGCCCATATGCGACTGCGCCCACCAAGTACCTATGTGTGTGTCTATCAAGGACTGTGCCTACTTGAGCTTAATGTCAGTGTCTGCCTACTTGTTGCTTCGCTCTTGGGTAGAGGTCTGTGTCAGGGTCAAGGACTACACAAAAAACGACCCTCCTACAGGTAAAGTAAAAAGATCAGAGGTAAAGTGTGAGAACTTTATGGTCTACAGACAATCGCCACAAGCACAAACCTGCAACTTTGACACACTGAGCTCTGCTATATCTATCCATAAAAAAAGATTTTAGGCAGACCTTTTATCTTGCGGATTGAAATGCATTTTCGACCTTTAAACACACTCATCATTAGCACATCGTTGTTTGTCTTTCGCGGTGTGACCTTTTTTTACCTTTTGTATTGCTATAATTATCTGAATCCTAAGATGTTTTTGATGGGGCTGCAAACTCTTTAGCGATTCTTCAGAACATTGCTTTTGTTCCAAGCACATTTCAAGAGACAGGGTAAATAATGACAAAACATTGAAACACGCTATACAAAAGTGCGCTGTACCCCACTATTAGACTTGCTTTGACTAGAAATGCTATTTTAGTGGGAGGTAAGTGGATCGCTCACATGCCAAGCATTTCTTACGCCCATAAAAAGCCCCCAGTATATACTATTATGTGCTTGGTGCCATTAACTAGATATAAGGGTCTGTCCTCTCGAGTCCTGTTATCTAGATACTAAAACGTTCACATAGTGGGGTAATAAGCATTCTGAGTTTAAGATTTTCAGCGGCATCAGTGATGTGGGAACGAGGCCAAATTAGAAGGGTGAGAAGAATGTTAGATTCTTTTTTCATGTTGTTCCAAATAATTTTTTATGGCCTTGTTTGAAAGATTATTCTTTAGTCCTGTGCAATTTTATATGTAAATTGTCATTTAAAAGCTCCTGCAGTCGAGCAGGTCGAGTGCTCAGTTCTCTGATGCAAAGATAGAAATGGTCAATAACCTTCTTCTCTTTTCCAGCCTTTGCAATGCTCATTGACAACTGGCAATGCTGCTGCTGATCATGTGATTGATAGGTCTCTCCCGCTCGCAGCATGGAAGTGGTCCTGGTTCTCAGCAGACCCAGATCAGCTCTGCCAGGATAATATCACCCCAGAGGGCTGTTTTCCCCTGTTCGCACCCGGCTAGAATGTCCCCAGATGCATTTTACGACCTTATGGTGGAAAAAACATGTTTTAAAAAATATATATATACAGTACAGACCAAAAGTTTGGACACACCTTCTCATTCAAAGAGTTTTCTTTATTTTCATGACTATGAAAATTGTAGATTCACACTGAAGGCATCAAAACTATGAATTAACACTTGTGGAATTATATACATAACAAACAAGTGTGAAACAACTGAAAATATGTCATATTCTAGGTTCTTCAAAGTAGCCACCTTTTGCTTTGATTACTGCTTTGCACACTCTTGGCATTCTCTTGATGAGCTTCAAGAGGTAGTCCCCTGAAATGGTTTTCACTTCACAGGTGTGCCCTGTCAGGTTTAATAAGTGGGATTTCTTGCCTTATAAATGGTGTTGGGACCATCAGTTGCGTTGAGGAGAAGTCGGGTGGATACACAGCTGATAGTCCTACTGAATAGACTGTTAGAATTTGTATTATGGCAAGAAAAAAGCAGCTAAGTAAAGAAAAAACGAGTGGCCATCATTACTTTAAGAAATGAAGGTCAGTCAGTCAGCCGAAAAATTGGGAAAACTTTGAAAGTAAGGGCTATTTGACCATGAAGGAGAGTGATGGGGTGCTGCGCCAGATGACCTGGCCTCCACAGTCACCGGACCTGAACCCAATCAAGATGGTTTGGGGTGAGCTGGACCGCAGAGTGAAGGCAAAAGGGCCAACAAGTGTTAAGCATCTCTGGGAACTCCTTCAAGACTGTTGGAAGACCATTTCAGGGGACTACCTCTTGAAGCTCATCAAGAGAATGCCAAGAGTGTGCAAAGCAGTAATCAAAGCAAAAGGTGGCTACTTTGAAGAACCTAGAATATGACATATTTTCAGTTGTTTCACACTTGTTTGTTATGTATATAATTCCACATGTGTTAATTCATAGTTTTGATGCCTTCATAGTCATGAAAATAAAGAAAACTCTTTGAATGAGAAGGTGTGTCCAAACTTTTGGTCTGTACTGTATATATAAAATAAGTAAAAAATTATAAAATAAAAGTAATCAAAAAAGCCACAGCATCAATCCAACACCTACCAATATTTGGATTCACAATCCCGCTATCCAAGGGCATATATACCATCGAGGCCAACCTCGTGGTTGCTCTGCGGCCCTTGGAGCGGTTAGCTGCATGCTCTTTGTAATTGGATAATGACTACCTGTTCAGGACTCCCCCTGATAGAGGAACCACAAGGGGGAAGTTTAGACCAAGGGTCAAGGAAAAAGCATAGAGAGGGAAGGACATACCAGGGTGGCAAAAGTCAGCACCATAATGGGGAGCTCAGTCTGAATTTTGTTATGACGCCCGTGTGTATACCACTTGCCTTATCAAATAGAATTTTCAATTATCTACAATGCATCATATCATATACATTTGTTCCAATGCTCAGTAATTGGTCATCGGGTTCGCTAATTCTATGTCTCTCTTCCAGAAGCTGTCTCATCAGTTCAATCGCCTGATTGATGTGAGAGAACGTAAAACAACTGACCTGAAGTAACGACGTCTCGTCTCAAAATCTAATGGAAGATTTCTGTCTCGTTTAAAGTCGCATTTACTAATAATGTATGTGAAGTTTCACAATTATCCTCTGACATGTGCATTTAGCTGAGATAATTTTCCAGGTTGAAAAATGTTTCAAGTGATTATGTTCTAGACAAAGAGGCACTTGGAAAATGTTACCATCTAATATTATCCCCGGGGAAGACTTGGTCTTATAAAGTCCTATGTTTTTATGATAGCTCAGGTACATTATGTGATGAGTCTGGTACACATAGCCCAATGGTAAAATAACAGAAAGTTAGCCCTAGAATAAGGTGTAAGGGCAGCATGACTGGTTTTGAAATAGGTAGCTGTAATTGGGAGACATTTGAGGTTAAAAATAAAGAGGCATTTTCTACACGCAAATGAGTGCGGATCCACTGTACCAACCAACAGGTTTGGCTTAGGGTGTTTTCCTGGTAGTTCTCTGATATTCACCCTTTAACCCTTATACAGGGATCTGGACTTCACTGCAGAGGAGCCACTAGACTGCTACCTCTTCATATAGTCCCGGTGTGGTTGGCAGCTGACTCAGGGGGCCCGAGACCCTGGTGCAAAGCACCAAAGGAAAACGCAATATGCACGGCACAAAGTGTACAAGTGTATCCAAGAGGCAAGTCTGAGGTCAAGGCAGGTGGCAGTAGGGCAATCCAAGAAACAGGCTAAGGTCAGGGCAGGCGGCTAGATATCGGTAGTCAGGCTTGAGTATTGTACATGGGTAGTCAGACAAAGAAAACATCTTTGTTGGTTACAAGAGACTAAGAAATGGAAAGCTCAGGCACCTTCCAACTGGGGAAAATGCCTTATATACCCAGGCGGAGCTAGCCATAGGCCTGGGAAGACATTGGTTGTGCGAATGCTGGTCCTTTAAGAGATAGCACATGCACGCCCTATGAGACAAGCCTGTGACTTTCACACAGCAGTGCAGGCTACAGCCTGCAGAAAGCAAGGGAGTAGCTGGTGGCCTGCCTAATTGGAATAGTAGCTGGATGAGTAGTGCGCCGCCTGTAGCAGCAAGGAGGAGCGGGGCAGGCACGGCACGCCAGCACAACATCATTGGATGAGAGATCAACTAGATAGGGCAAGAAGAGGCCTTCAGCAACAGGAATAGGAAGAGATGGTTGAAGAAAACATCTCCCACCCTCCTGCCACTTTTTGATTTTCCAGTTTTGGCTATGCCTATCTTGTCATGACAGCCATTTATGGAGATACGGTCCTTGTCATACAATTGGAGTGTCCCATTAAGAGTGATATCCCTAGTTTAGACTAAGGGCATGAAGGTCATTAGAAGCTCCTAAGCTCCAATGGACAGGACCCCCAACCTATCATGTGACATTTATAATATTTGTGTTTTCCTAGGAAACAGAAGAGTTTTGGGACCCCTTGAGTACCAGGGCCTATACCAGGGCCTAGGTGTGACTGCTACTTCTGCACCCCCTATAGATATGCCCCTGCTAAAAATCCTTGTCCACCATTTCTTGACCACATCTGCTCTAAGGACAGCAGGATTTTTGGAAGACTACATGAAATGGTTGGAAATTTGGATAAAAGTCAATGTTCTTTATCTATTGCCTGGTTATGCAATAATACAGTATATCCACTTCTTCTTTATCATTGCATGATAGCTGCCATATCAGACTCCAGGAAAGTTGGGTGATACTTGTTGTAGCTGCATTGGTATCTATAATTACCCCCAGCTTTTCTATAGAGGAAATGGAGAAGGACGACTCAAAGACTTCTACTACCTGGAGCTCAATAAAAACCAAATATCGTCAGATCAGTTCTCGTTAATATGGTCTATAAAAGCAATAGCCACAGAGACCTGATCTGACCCGTCCCCCGCCTTTGGATATAATGAAGAATATTATACTCCCTTTGGGTCGGTAACTGCCCCTTTGTTGGATAATATTGGTCTCTTATGTGCAGTATATTTCTTTACGTTTCTGCTATAATAATGTGACAATAACACGCTGTGTATTAGACAAGACCCGTCAGTCCCCAATCACGAGGCGCAGCAGAGTAGTTAGTATCATGTAGTTGGAGGTCAAAACACGGATCCCTGTAAGACTACTTAATCTCCACGCGTACAATGCAGCCCGGCTATACCGTATAATTGACGCAGGCATTTCCCTGTTCCACCGGCATGCTTGTCCTTTGTTCATTTGACTTGATTTAGCTAAACAGGCATCATGCTGATTGAACAAAGCGCTTGTTCCCACAAGACCCTTGTAAGTGAATTTACAACAATTGCGCATAATGGCGGACCCTCAGGTTCCATAACTGGAGCATGTTTCACCTCGGAGGACAATGCGAGTTCAATTTCTAAACAAAAGGGAAATCAAGCTGGTTTCTTATCTAGTGACATAAAAAAAGCCACATTGTAGCGGGTTATAGGTAGTGATGCGAGGAAACATTGTATCAAATAGAAAATCCCAGTCTATCCAAAGGGCACATTGTACACCGTAGAGGAGGCGAGAAGGAATTATCACTGATTTACAAAGTATCACTGAAGGATTTGGAAGCAAAAATAGAACTGTAAATACGAGATGACGAGAAACAAAAGCTCAATTTGAGCTCTGCTTTTATTAAAGGGGTTTTCCGAGACTTTTCTACTGATGACCCATCCTCTGGGTAGGTCATCAGTATCCGATCAGTGTGTGTGTGTGGGAGGGGGTCTGACACCCAGGAACCCCAGCTATCAGCTGTTTGAGAGGCCGTGGCCTTGTCGCAGCCTAGCCTAGGCCATGTGATGTCATGTTCATTGGTCACATGGCCTAGGTGCAGCTCAGCCCCATTAAAGTGAAAGGGGTACAGCTGCGATACCAAGCACAGCCACTATCAAATGGATGGCGCTGTGCTTGGTGAGCTAAGAGAAAGCCATGGCACTGCAGCGAGCGCCAATGCCTTCTCAAACACATGAATGGCGGGGGTCCCAGGTGTCAGACTCCTACTGATCAGATACTGGTGACATATTCAAAGGAAAGTCCCGGAAAACCCCTTTAAACGGTTCTGTGGCGATATTCACTTTTAGAGGAGCAGGAAATATACAGCTGCTGCCAAGCAGCTTTTCTCCTGCATTGCTGACAACACAGGGTTAACAGATTGGTTAGTAGGAATATGCTGCTCAGTGGTGTAGCTATAGGGCCCCTAAGTCAGGGAGGGCCACAGACACCCTCACCACACCCTGACTATCCACTTAATGATTTGGTAGACCACTCCCGGATGTTCTTGCCTGACCATAGAGAGAACTATGCAGTCATGCAGTTACACCTGCACAGTCCCCTCTATTTGCCCTAGACCATCAAATATAGTGACATTAATTGGGTTGTCTCACTTCCCACTGAGCCTCATGGCCTTCAAAGTTCCATAAATGACTCTGGAGGCAATCACTTGCCACTAGGGCAGTAAAGGTTAATGTACATTTGCCTGGTGGTCTGTGGCAGTAAAGATGTGAATCCATGATACTCTAGGGCAGTTTAGGAGTTAAGCTCAGGATCCCTAGTGATCTAGGGCAGTGAAGGGATTACAGTATACCTGGTGGTCTAGGGCATTAAAGAAGTTCATTTCAGAGTCCCTGAAGGTCTGGGGATGCAGAGGGGTTAATATGAGTATTCCCAGTGGTCTGAGAAAATAAAGGGGTTAAGTCTCAGTATACCTGATGTTCTGAGACAGTGAAAGGGCTAATTCCTATATTCCTTGTTGCCCTGGGCAGTGAATGGAGTTAATGAAAGGATTTTTGTGGTCTACACCAGTCACAGTGTTATAGGGGTTGTCTGACTTTTATGGGGTATTTATCATGTAGAGAGGTTAATACAGGGCACTTACTAATGTATTGTGATTGTCCATATTGTCTCCTTTGCTGGCTGGATTCATTTTTTCATTACATTATACACTGCTTGTCTCCAGGGGTTACGACCACCCTGCAATCCTGCAGCAGTGGTCGTGCTCGCACACTTTAGGAATAAGTAACAGCCTCTCCGGTCGCCTTATAACTGCTCTTCAGCAATGGCCATAAGATCTGGAAATGAATGAATCAAGCCAGCAAAGGAGGCAATATGGACAATCATAATACATTAGTTTTCAGTTTGTGTACACAGATAGAAAGAGTCCACTCTCCTGACATGTCTGTTTTAGTAAATACCTGTATTGTCTATAAAATAGTAAATGCCTGAATTTGCATGCCTGGATATTACCATTCCCCTTGTCAGTAGGTGGATCTCTACAGAATGTCACTGTCAGCACTGATTAGATAGGGTCACACTGTAGAAAAACACCCTATTGGCAATGGAAATGGTAACACTAAGGGTGCCGCCAAACCGTCAGGTTTCCTGACCTGCACTTTTGAACGCCAAAACCAGGAGCGAATTAAACAAAAAAGCAGATGTTGTAACCGTCCTTTATACTTTCTCTCCTTTTATGATCCATTCCTGATTTTTGATTCCAAAACTGCATCCAGAAACCTGACGGTGTTTTGCGGTCCACAAAAACGGATCAGCAAAAAATACGGATGACGTCCGTGTGCATTCCGTATTATGCGGAACGGAAAAGATGGCCCCTAATAGAACAGTACTATCCTTGTCCGTAATACGGACAATAATAGGAAATATTCTATTTTTTTTGTGGAACGGAAATACGGACATACGGACACATCCTCATGGGCATGGTGACACCCATTTGTGAATCACACAAATACTTTTTGTGGAACGCAAGGATGTTCTATAACAGCCAAATCAGGAGAGGTGACAACTCCACGATAAATCCAGTCACTTGTAGATGACATCTACTCTGATTAAAGTCCTTCACTTTCCTTATCTTTTCGTCATGCTCCAGACCACCATGACAACAACTGCAGAGTTTACTGCTGAGACAACTTTTGCCCCGGAGGTTTTTTTGTTTTTGCGTTTTCGTTTTGCGCTCCCTGCCTTCCCATAGCCATAACATTTTTATTTTTCTGTTCACATAGCCTTATGAGGGCTTGTTTTTTGCGGTACAAGTTGTACTTTCCAACTCCACCATTTAATATTGCATATGAGGTAGTGGAAAATGGACAAAAAAATCCAAATGGGGTTAATTGCAAAAGGTAAAGCAATTCCGCCACAGTTTTATGTTATTTTTTTTTTACTACCCTTTGATGTGCGATAAAACTGATCATTAAAGGGCTTCTGTCAGCCCACTAAACCGTTGTTTTTTTTTTGCTTAATAATAACCCCTACACTGCGATTTATCCATACATAAGTAAAATAATAATTTTGGTTCAGTAGAATTTGCTAAAACCCTATTTTTATAATATGTAAATTACCTTGCTACCAGCAAGTAGGGCGGCTACTTGCTGGTAGCAGCCGCATCCTCCGATGGTAATGACGCCCCCTCTGCTTGTTGATTGACAGGGCCAGCGGACGGGATCTTTCTCCGCTGGCCCTGCCTGTTTTGATTCAATATCTGGCGCCTGCGCCGCGGCCGTACCTATCTTCAATCGGCGCAGGCGCACTGAGAGGCGGCCACTCACTCGGCCGCTTCATCCTCAATGCGCCTGCGCCGGGTGTAGATGTGACGTCATCGGCGCAGGCGCATTGAGGATGAAGCGGCCGAGTGAGTGGTAATTTACATATTATAAAAATAGGGTTTTAGCAAATTCTACTGAACCAAAATTATTATTTTACTTATGTATGGATAAATCGCAGTGTAGGGTTTATTATTAAGCAAAAAAAAAAAAACGGTTTAGTGGGCTGACAGAAGCCCTTTAACTTTCATTCTACAGGTAAGTACGAATCCGGCGATACCTTATATGTATAGTTTTGATAGTGATAAAATAATAACAAAGTTGGAAAAAAAAATCTGTTTTATTTTTTCATTGCCATATTACAACTTTTTTGTAATTATGTGTATGGAGCTGTATGGGGGATCACTTTTTGCGTGGTGATCTGAACTTTTCATTGATACCATTCTGTGGTGTGTATGACTTTTTGATCACTTTTTATTTCATTTTTTTGTAGAAAATGAAGCCACTAAAAATGGTGAATCGACCATTTAGAAGTTTTTTTCCGTTTCACTGTTTGCCGTATGGGGAAGATATTTTAATATTTTTATACTATGGGCGTTTTCACACATGGCAATACTCATGATGTGTATTTTTTTTTGTTCGTTTATTTTTATTTTGTGGAAAGGGGGGTTATTTGAATTTTTAGGGTTTTTTATTTTTTTATTTTTAAAAACATAATTTTTTAAATTTTTTTTATAGTTCCTATAGGAACTATAACAAGCAATCATTAGATTGCTATTCCCATAGATCAATGAGAAAATTGCTATTTTTATATGGAGCCCTATGCCATTCACAAAGACGATCACAAAGACAGGGGCTGCTGCACACAAGTGCGTGCTTCCGGTGTTTCGCACGCTCAGATACCGTGGTCAGGATTGACCATGGCATCTGAGATGTTAAATGTCCGCAGTCGGCATTACCGCCGGTTGCGGACATTAGCCGCGGTGTCTGCTATAAGAAAAAGCAGGCACCCGGCGGCTATGGCCCCCGCTCTGCTAATGAGTGGGCGCCATCTTTAAAGACCCGGCCAGTGCCGTACTAGAACGGAGCTGGTCGGGAAAGGGTTAAACATATTCAAACCCCAGACCCCTAAATTATTTTTGATCCCAGCCTTTAAAAAAATTCTGAGCCAAAACCAGATACCTAAATTGATGCAACCCCCAAAAATATACCTAAACAAATACAGACCAGAACAGACCCCAGACCAGACCCCCTTAATATGTACAGGCCCCACACAATATCCCCTAACAAAATACAGATTCCAGATTAGACTTTATAAATACAGACACAGACTCTAAAATATGAACAGATCACTGAAGCCCTGAATTAAGATCCCCTAAACTATTAGGCCCCTTTTACACGGGCGAGAATTCCGCGTGGGTGCAATGCATGAGGTGAAGGTGAACGCATTGCACCCGCACTGAATCCGGACCCATTCACTTCAATGGGGCTGTGCACATGAGCGGTGATTTTCACGCATCACTTGTGCGTTGCGTGAAAATCACAGCAAGCTCTATATTGTGCGTTTTTCGCGCAACGCAGGCCCCATAGAAGTGAATGGGGCTGCGTGAAAATCTCAAGCAAGTGCGGATGCGGTGCGATTTTCACGCATGGTTGCTAGGTTACGATCGGGACCCGATCTTTATTATTTTCCCTTATAACATGGTTATAAGGGAAAATAATAGCATTCTTAATACAGAATGCTAAGTAAATTAGGGACGAAGGAGTTAAAAATAAAAATAATTTTTTTTAACTCTTCTCATCCACTTGTTCGCTCAGCCCAACTTGTCTTCTTTCTTCTACTTTGAGGACCTGGGAGAAAAGGACCTTTGGTGACGTCACTACGCTCATCACATGGTCCGTCACACGGTCCATCACATGGTCCATCGTCACCATGCTGATGGACCATGTGATAAGCGCAGTGACGTCACCAAAGGTCCTTTTCTCCCAGGTCCTCAAAGAAGAAGAAAGAAGACAAGCCGGGCTGCGCGAACAAGTGGATGAGGTGGGTTTAATTTTTTATTTTATTTTTTTAACCCCTCCATCCCTAATTTACTATTATTTTCCCTTAAAACAATGTTATAAGGGAAAATATTAAAATCTACAGAATACCTAACCCAAACCCGAACTTCAGTGAAGAAGTCCGGGTTTGGGTCTGGGTACCACATTAAGTTTTTTTTCACGCGCGTGCAAAATGCATTGCACTCTCGCAGAAAAAACTGAAGAACGCAACGCAATCGCATACAAAACTTACCCACTCGCCGTCAAAATCGCACGATTTTCCCGCGATTTCCGTGTGAAAGAGGCCTTACACTCATCAGCTGCACTCTGACTCAGAGGATCCTTGCAGTTTTCCCCTCTGGCTTCCTGACCTGCACAGATATGATCATGTGGCCATATCTGTGCCAGTCCTTCTACATTAGCAGGTCCTGCACACATTTGTGCCTCAGCAACCATTGCATCTTGCAGTTTTGCAACCCTGGTGTGCAACAAATCTTTGGACTCCCAAACTGCCCATGTTATTGTCTAGCAAAATGTAGAGATTCAAAAAGAGGATTACGGTACAATTTGAACTTCCTGGTTTTGGAAACAGACCAGAAGTCACAAAATAGGTACCTAGAGTAGAGGCTATCAGAGGCGCCAGGGGGCGGAGGTGAGTTCCATATAGACCAATATATATATAAATATATATATATATATATATATATATATGTATATATGGAGTTATGCTCGTCTGCAATTAAGGAACAAGATAGGCTGCTCAAGTGTTTCAGTGGGTCAAGGATTGCCCTTGTCCACTTAAGAAGAGATATAGGCGGTGTGGAGAGGAGAGAGGAGAAAGAACCTTTCACACCCGTGGAGGAAAAAGTTTGAAACACGTACCCGGCGCCAGATCCCTCGGTTATTAGTCGTGAAAAGGATACAGGTTGATTCTTATTTGTGTATAGAATATAAAAAAGACCTTCACCTAGGTCTATTGAAGAGCTCAGGTTTTCGGGAAATAAACACCACAGCTCTATAGTGATGATATTAACCACTTCCCGCAACTGTAACGCCGAAAGGCGTCATTGCGGCGGCTCCCCCAGGCTACGCTAACGCCAATAGGCGTCATCTCGCGTGAGCCGAGATTTCCTGTGAACGCGCGCACACAGGCGCGCGCGCTCACAGGAACGGAAGGTAAGAGAGTTGATCTCCAGCCTGCCAGCGGCGATCGTTCGCTGGCAGGCTGGAGATGTGTTTTTTTTAACCCCTAACAGGTATATTAGACGCTGTTTTGATAACAGCGTCTAATATACCTGCTACCTGGTCCTCTGGTGGTCCCCTTTGTTTGGATCGACCACCAGAGGACACAGGTAGCTCAGTAAAGTAGCACCAAGCACCACTACACTACACTACACCCCCCCCGTCACTTATTAACCCCTTATTAGCCCCTGATCATCCCTGATCACCCCATATAGACTCCCTGATCACCCCCCTGTCATTGATCACCCCCCTGTCATTGATCACCCCCCTGTAAAGCTCCATTCAGACGTCCGCATGATTTTTACGGATCCACTGATAGATGGATCGGATCCGCAAAACGCATCCGGACGTCTGAATGAAGCCTTACAGGGGCGTGATCAATGACTGTGGTGATCACCCCATATAGACTCCCTGATCACCCCCCTGTCATTGATTACCCCCCTGTCATTGATTACCCCCCTGTAAAGCTCCATTCAGACGTCCGCATGATTTTTACGGATCCACTGATAGATGGATCGGATCCGCAAAACGCATCCGGACGTCTGAATGAAGCCTTACAGGGGCATGATCAATGACTGTGGTGATCACCCCATATAGACTCCCTGATCACCCCCCTGTAAAGCTCCATTCAGATGTCCGCATGATTTTTACGGATGCACTGATAGATGGATCGGATCCGCAAAACGCATCCGGACGTCTGAATGAAGCCTTACAGGGGCGTGATCAATGACTGTGGTGATCACCCCATATAGACTCCCTGATCACCCCCCTGTCATTGATCACCCCCCTGTAAAGCTCCATTCAGATGTCCGCATGATTTTTACGGATGCACTGATAGATGGATCGGATCCGCAAAACGCATACGGACGTCTGAATGAAGCCTTACAGGGGCATGATCAATGACTGTGGTGATCACCCCCCTGTCATTGATTACCCCCCTGTAAAGCTCCATTCAGATGTCCGCATGATTTTTACGGTTGCACTGATAGATGGATCGGATCCGCAAAACGCATCCGGACGTCTGAATGAAGCCTTACAGGGGCATGATCAATGACTGTGGTGATCACCCCCCTGTCATTGATTACCCCCCTGTAAAGCTCCATTCAGATGTCCGCATGATTTTTACGGATGCACTGATAGATGGATCGGATCCGCAAAACGCATCCGGACGTCTGAATGAAGCCTTACAGGGGCGTGATCAATGACTGTGGTTATCACCCCATATAGACTCCCTGATCACCCCCCTGTCATTGATTACACCCCTGTCATTGATCACCCCCCTGTAAAGCTCCATTCAGATGTCCGCATGATTTTTACGGATCCACTGATAGATGGATCGGATCCGCAAAACGCATCCGGACGTCTGAATGAAGCCTTACAGGGGCGTGATCAATGACTGTGGTGATCACCCCATATAGACTCCCTGATCACCCCCCTGTCATTGATTACCCTCCTGTCATTGATTACCCCCCTGTAAAGCTCCATTCAGACGTCCGCATGATTTTTACGGATCCACTGATAGATGGATCGGATCCGCAAAATGCATACGGACGTCTGAATGAAGCCTTACACGGGCGTGATCAATGACTGTGGTTATCACCCCATATAGACTCCCTGATCACCCCCCTGTCATTGATCACCCCTCTGTAAGGCTCCATTCAGACATTTTTTTGGCCCAAGTTAGCGGAATTATTATTTTTTTTTCTTACAAAGTCTCATATTCCACTAACTTGTGTCAAAAAATAAAATCTCACATGAACTCACCATACCCCTCACGGAAACCAAATGCGTAAAAATTTTTAGACATTTATATCCCAGACTTCTTCTCACGCTTTAGGGCCCCTAGAATGCCAGGGCAGTATAAATACCCCACATGTGACCCCATTTCGGAAAGAAGACACCCCCAGGTATTCCGTGAGGGGCATATTGAGTCCATGAAAGATTGAAATTTTTGTCCCAAGTTAGCGGAACGGGAGACTTTGTGAGAAAAAAATTAAAAATATCAATTTCCGCTAACTTGTGCCAAAAAAAAAAAAATTCTATGAACTCGCCATGCCCCTCATTGAATACCTTGGGGTGTCTTCTTTCCAAAATGGGGTCACATGTGGGGTATTTATACTGCCCTGGCATTCTAGGGGCCCCAAAGCGTGAGAAGAAGTCTGGTATCCAAATGTCTAAAAATGCCCTCCTAAAAGGAATTTGGGCACCTTTGCGCATCTAGGCTGCAAAAAAGTGTCACACATCTGGTATCGCCGTACTCAGGAGAAGTTGGGGAATGTGTTTTGGGGTGTCATTTTACATATACCCATGCTGGGTGAGAGAAATATCTTGGTCAAATGCCAACTTTGTATAAAAAAATGGGAAAAGTTGTCTTTTGCCAAGATATTTCTCTCACCCAGCAAGGGTATATGTAAAATGACACCCCAAAACACATTCCCCAACTTCTCCTGAATACGGCGATACCACATGTGTGACACTTTTTTGCAGCCTAGGTGGGCAAAGGGGCCCATATTCCAAAGAGCACCTTTAGGATTTCACAGGTCATTTACCTACTTACCACACATTAGGGCTCCTGGAAAATGCCAGGGCAGTATAACTACCCCACAAGTGACCCCATTTTGGAAAGAAGACACCCCAAGGTATTCCGTGAGGGGCATGGCAAGTTCCTAGAATCTTTTATTTTTTGTCACAAGTTAGTGGAAAATGCAGATTTTTTTTTTTTTTTTTTTCATACAAAGTCTCATATTCCACTAACTTGTGACAAAAAATAAAAACTTCCATGAACTCACTATGCCCATCAGCGAATACCTTGGGGTCTCTTCTTTCCAAAATGGGGTCACTTGTGGGGTAGTTATACTGCCCTGGCATTCTAGGGGCCCAAATGTGTGGTAAGGAGTTTGAAATCAAATTCTGTAAAAAATGACGAGTGAAATCCGAAAGGTGCTCTTTGGAATATGGGCCCCTTTGCCCACCTAGGCTGCAAAAAAGTGTCACACATCTGGTATCCCCGTACTCAGGAGAAGGTGGGGAATGTGTTTTGGGGTGTCATTTTACATATACCCATGCTGGGTGAGAGAAATATCTTGGCAAAAGACAACTTTTCCCATTTTTTTATACAAAGTTGGCATTTGACCAAGATATTTATCTCACCCAGCATGGGTATATGTAAAAAGACACCCCAAAACACATTCCTCAACTTCTCCTGAATACAGAGATACCAGATGTGTGACACTTTTTTGCAGCCTAGGTGGGCAAAGGGGCCCATATTCCAAAGAGCACCTTTCGGATTTCACAGGTCATTTTTTACAGAATTTGATTTCAAACTCCTTACCACACATTCGGGCCCCTAGAATGCCAGGGCAGTATAACTACCCCACAAGTGACCCCATTTTGGAAAGAAGAGACCCCAAGGTATTCGCTGATGGGCATAGTGAGTTCATGGAAGTTTTTATTTTTTGTCACAAGTTAGTGGAATATGAGACTTTGTATGAAAAAAAAAAATAAAAAAAATCATCATTTTCCACTAACTTGTGACAAAAAATAAAAAATTCTAGGAACTTGCCATGCCCCTCACGGAATACCTTGGGGTGTCTTCTTTCCAAAATGGGGTCACTTGTGGGGTAGTTATACTGCCCTGGCATTCTAGGGGCCCGAATGTGTGGTAAGGAGTTTGAAATCAAATTCTGTAAAAAATGACCTGTGAAATCCGAAAGGTGCTCTTTGGAATATGGGCCCCTTTGCCCACCTAGGCTGCAAAAAAGTGTCACACATCTGGTATTGCCGTACTCAGGAGAAGGTGGGGAATGTGTTTTGGGGTGTCATTTTACATATACCCATGCTGGGTGAGAGAAATATCTTGGCAAAAGACAACTTTTCCCATTTTTTTATACAAAGTTGGCATTTGACCAAGATATTTATCTCACCCAGCATGGGTATATGTAAAATGACACCCCAAAACACATTCCTCAACTTCTCCTGAGTACGTAGATACCAGATGTGTGACACTTTTTTGCAGCCTAGGTGGGCAAAGGGGCCCACATTCCAAAGAGCACCTTTCGGATTTCACTGGTCATTTTTTACAGAATTTGATTTCAAACTCCTTACCACACATTTGGGCCCCTAGAATGCCAGGGCAGTATAACTACCCCACAAGTGACCCCATTTTGGAAAGAAGAGACCCCAAGGTATTTCGTGATGGGCATAGTGAGTTCATAGAAGTTTTTATTTTTTGTCACAAGTTAGTGGAATATGAGACTTTGTAGGAAAAAAAAATAAATAAAAAAAAATCATCATTTTCCGCTAACTTGTGACAAAAAATAAAAAGTTCTATGAACTCACTATGCCCATCAGCGAATACCTTAGGGTGTGTACTTTCCGAAATGGGGTCATTTGTGGGGTGTTTGTACTGTCTGGGCATTGTAGAACCTCAGGAAACATGACAGGTGCTCAGAAAGTCAGAGCTGCTTCAAAAAGCGGAAATTCACATTTTTGTACCATAGTTTGTAAACGCTATAACTTTTACCCAAACCATTTTTTTTTTACCCAAACATTTTTTTTTTATCAAAGACATGTAGAACTATAAATTTAGAGCAAAATTTCTATATGGATCTCGTTTTTTTTGCAAAATTTTACAACTGAAAGTGAAAAATGTCATTTTTTTGCAAAAAAATCGTTAAATTTCGATTAATAACAAAAAAAGTAAAAATGTCAGCAGCAATGAAATACCACCAAATGAAAGCTCTATTAGTGAGAAGAAAAGGAGGTAAAATTCATTTGGGTGGTAAGTTGCATGACCGAGCAATAAACGGTGAAAGTAGTGTAGTGCCGATTTGTAAAAAAGGGCCTGGTCTTTAGGGGGGTATAAACCTGTGGTCCTTAAGTGGTTAAGGATCATAAATTAATGATAATAATAAAAACAAATGCACTCACTTCACAGGGGCGGCAGTCACCAGGATAAACTCAAGACACCTGAGACTATTTCCCCCCCCGGCCAGGATCGCATGTAGAGATGTGAATAATTGAACGCCGCCTACATACGTGGCTTCTGGTCAATCATTTTAATAAATATAAATATATCTCCTCTCTCCTCTCCACACTGCCTATATCTCATGTTATTGTCTGCCATCCCAAACAACACTGCTTTATTTTTGTGCAACTCGTGCAGCATTCCCATTCATTTCTATGGGATAACTACTACTCTGCTATCCTTGTTGCGTCATATGTTGTGTGACCATTGTCACTGTGTAGCTGTACCTTTAAAGGGTTTATCCCATGATTAATATAAAAAATTAAAATCAGACATCATATATTGCATGACAATCTCTTTCTAACAAAGCTAGAACCAGCCCTGCACCTCACATGGATCCAGAGATCTCCTCATTTATTGCTCTGCTAGATTTATATCTAACTGGTAGCTCATGGGGAGTATCATTTCTGCTGCAGCTCAGGGGCGTGTCCATGCTCTACCTATTACAGCTCAGGGGGCGTGTCTTTTAGCTGCAGCTCTTTCCCTGTCACAGCTCAGGAAGACATTTACTGCTCCCATTGTTCTGCTAGATTATGTTTAGCATGGCTGCTCAAAGGGCATGTCCTTCCTGCAGCAGCTCTTTCCCTGTAACTGCCACAGCTTCTAACATCACATATGGCTGGTGGCAGTTGAAGATTTAAACTGAGCACGGTCAACCAGCTCAGTGAGACGGACAAAGAAATAATAACAAAACAGCAGGTGGCGCTATACAGATACATTGTAGGACATCCCCTTTAAGGTAGAGGTAAGAGATGAGCGAATTTTTTAAAAATTTGATTCGCCGGTTCGCCGAATTCTTTTTTGGAAAAATTGGAAATATATTTGTGGCGAATTTTGTTAAAAAATGGCTATTTCCTGGCTGTACAGAGCCTTTATAGGGGTGTAGAACACTGTGCCTTGCAGTAACACGCATAGAGGGTCTGCTGTGGTAGTGAAATAATACTATGAGTCCGTAGATGCAGATGACAGGTGTTGCTCTTAGAATCACTGCACACTTCACTTATTTGGGCAGTCACGGGGCCAAAACTGACCAAATAACTCAAGTATGAACTCAGCCCTAGGACTCATGCACACCAAAGTTTTTTGCATTCAGTATACTGGCTGTTTTTTTTGTTCAGTATGCATTACTTATACTGAACCATTCATTTCAATTGGTCATAAAAAAAAACTGAAGTGTCTTCGTGTGCATTCCGTTTACGTATTTCAATTTTTCTGTTCCGTTGAAAGATAGAACATGTCCGATTATTGCCCGCAAATCACATTCCGTGGCTCCATTCAAGTCAATGGGTCCGCAAAAAAAAACGGAACACATACGGAATGTACTCCGTATGCCTTCCGTATCCATTCAGTTTTTGCGGAACCATCTATTGAAAATTTTATGCCCAGCCCAATTTTTCCTATGTAATTACTGTATACTGTATATGGCATACGGCAAAAACGGAACGGAAAAACGGAACTGAACCGGAAACACTACTGAAACAAAAAACTTAAAAACTGATCCGTTAAAAATGGCCCGCAAAACACTGAAAACGCCATATAGTCGTGTGCACGACCACTTACAGGTCGATGTTAGAGCCAAGAAGAAGCACACTCCTTTTACACCGTCGTCAGTTGATTCCGCATAGATGTCAACAGAACCTGTTCTATTAAACGCTTATACAAGTAGAGCCCCCCCAAAAGAGTGGAGAGGGTGTCAGCAGTAAGTTTGTGTTAACGTCACTGATTATTTTGCCCTTCCTCTGATCCATCAGAACAATAAACCACAAAAAAACGGATCCTGTCTGTGGAGCATCCGCCTTCACTCGGTCAGCATTTGGTCAGTAATAGGGTTGAGTGGGACCCGAACTTGACCCGAACCTCACCCCGAACCTGGACCCCATTTAAGTCAATGGGAACCCGAACTTCACTTTATTATTTTCCGTTATAACATGGTTATAACAGAAAATAATAGCATTCTTAAAACAGAATGCTAAATAAAATGTCTATTGAGGGGTTAAAAAATAAATAAAAACACACCTCATCCACTTGATCGCGCAGCCGGTATATTTTTTTCTTCAGGACCTGCAAAAGGACCTGAGGTGACGTTACCGCGCTCACTTTGTAGTGAGCGCGGTGATGTCACCGCAGGTCCTGCAGAATGAAGATAGAAGGTCCTTCTATCTTCATTCAGCAGGACCTGCGGTTACGTTACCGCGTGGTGAGCGCGGTGACGTCACCACAGGTCCTTTTGCAGGTACTGAAGAAAAGAACATACCCGCTGCGCGATCAACTGAATGAGGTGAGATTTTTTTTTTAACCCCTCAATAGACATTTTATGTAGCATTCTGTTTTAAGAATGATTATTTTCTGTTATAATCATGTTATAACGGAAAATAATAAAATCACCCGAACACCGAACCCGAACGTCAGTGAAAAAGTCCGGGTTCGGGTCCGGGTACCCGAACTTGTAAAGTTTGGTAAGAACCCGAACTTTGCAATCGGGTTTGCTCAACTCTAGACAGTAATCCATCAGTATTGCTAATGCCAAAAAAAAAACAGGAGTAAATCCAAAACACAGATAACACGTGAACGGAATATTTGCAAGTCTTCTGTGTTTTGTACCCACTCCTGCTTTTGGCTACCAAATCCTAAGCCACTTCTGATAGGACCATACAGGCCTTACAGCTGCTACACAGACAGGATCCGTTGTGCGTCTCATTTTTCCTTCTTTTTGACAGATCAGAAGAAGGGTCAAATAAATGATGATGTCAGCCAAGCAAAAAAGGCAAAATAGTGGCCCAGTCATAAACAGGGGAGGGTGGGAATAGCATGAGAAGTCCACAGAGTGGCCGTATGACATAGTGGTGAGGTAAAAGCTGCCTAAGGAGTCCACAGAGTGGCCCAATGACAGAGTCTGTTGGTGGCGGCAGCATCAGGAAGCCACAGAGTGGCACAATGACAGAGTATGGGGGTGGTGGCAGCATCAGTAGGCTACAGAGTAGCAAGCTGACATAGTGTGGAGGTGGCAGCAGCATGAGGAGACCACAGAGTAGCAAGGTGACATAGTGTGGAGGTGGCAGCAGCATGAGTAGACCTCAGAGTGGCAAGGTGACAGGGTGGAGGTGGCAGCAGCATGGGGAGATCACAGAGTGGCAAGGTAACAAAGTGTGGAGGTGGCAGCAGCATGAAGAGGCCACAGAGTGGCAAAGTGACATAGTGTGGAGGTGGCAGCAGCATGAGGAGACCACAGAGTGGCAAGGTGACATAGTGTGGAGGTGTCAGCAGCATGAGGAGATTACAGAGTGGCATGGTGACATAGTGTGGATGTGGCAGCAGCATGAGGAGACCACAGAGTGGCAAGGTGACAGTGTGGAGGTGACAGCAGCATGAGGAGGCCACAGAGTGGCAAGGTGACATAATGTGGAGGTGGCAGCAGCATGAAACCACAGAGTGGCAAGGTGACGTAGTGTGGAGGTGGGTGGCAATACCAGTACCCTCTGAATATGGTGGGTGAAAAAAGGAGCACTTGGCATCAGATGTGTAGCATCAGGCGGGTGGCAGCATCAGAATAGTAGCTGAGGAAGGTAGCCAGAAGAAGCCGGTCTCGTTTGTCAAAGTGTTGGTGTGGCACCATGGATGATCTAGTCTGATGTATCAAAAATTGGTGGGTGGAAATCCTGACTGATCCACGCCTGATTCATCTTGACAAAGGTCAGTCAGTCTCCACATTTTGGGTGGACAGGCGAGTTCTTTTTGGGGTAACTATGGCCCCCGCCGCACTAAACACCTGCTCTGATGCCACACAACTGGTCAGGTAGGACAGCTTTTTCAGGGCAAACTCTGCTAGTTGCGGCCACAAATCCAGTTTGGCTGCCCAGTAGTCCAGAGGATCTTCAATGACGGCTAGCAAGGTGCACTCCAAGTATGCCACCACCTGCTGGTTCAGGTTCTGCTCTACGTCTAGCTGCTGGGGAGTAGTTTATTAACTATGCGGGTGAAGAAAGCTGCTCATCAGTGACTTTAGATTCAGGCTGCTGCTGATGGAGCTGGTACTGCTCCTGCAACCCCATCCCTCCCAAGCAGTCATGGCAGTGGAACGTGAGTGCAGAGGGCCCCCCCAGTCAGACCTGCCAGAGGATGGACGACGGTACAGATAGGCAGCGGCCAACTGACTACATAGGATGTCTCTATAGTAGTTTAGTTTGTCCTCCCTCTCCGCGGGTGTAAAACAGGACCCCATTTTGGACCGGTAGCTAGGGTTTAACAAGGTGGAGAGCCAGAAGTTATCCCTCTGCCGATCGGTGACAATTCGGCTGTCACTACCCAAGCAAGTGAGCATACAGCGGGCCATTTGCACAAGTGACTCGGAAGGACTCCCTGCCTCCATCTCCACTGCATACTGCCACGGTGTGTCTGGGTCCTCTGCCTCATCTTCCTCATCGCCCCGTAGCTCCTCCTCTCCTTTCACATGTGTAGAAAAACCACCCATTTCACTACACATTGATTGTGCTCCAATGTCCTCCTTCTCCTACTCCTCCAGTTCAGCCCCTCCCCCCCCCCCAGGGCTCATGTGGCCATGAGATCTAGGCGCCACATCTCCAGTTCCCTGACCAGCCAGATTTACCAGCATCTGTTCCAGAACATGAAGCAGTGGAATTGCATCGTTCATCCCGTAGTCCTGGCGGCTGACAAATAACGTTTCCTCCTCAAAGGGCCTGAGCAAACGGCAGGTGTCACACATGAGCTGCCACTGGCTGACATCGAAGTTACACAGTGGAGTACTCCTGTCCGCTTGGATCATCAGGAAATCGTTTATGGCCTTTCTCTGATCGTACAGTCGGTCCAACATAACGTCGCATATCAGCCTATGTTGGGGGATGCCGTTCTGCCACTGCAGCTTAAGGAAGGTGTGTTTTGCGGTGTACGAGTGGCTGATGTACATGCAACATTTCCTGGCCATTTTCAGGATGTCTTGCAGATGGGTGGCAGACTTCAGGAACCGCTTGACAACCATATTGAACATGTGTGCCATGCAGGAAGCATGGCTCAGCCCTCCGTGACGCAGCGCAGACAAAATGTTCTTCCCGTTGTCGGTCACCATGGGTCCGATTTTGAGTTGTCGCAGAGAAAGCCAGGATTCAATTTCTTGATGAAGGACACGGAGCAGTTCCTCCCCTGTGTGACTCCGTTCGCTCAGGCAAACAAGGTGCAGAACAGCGTAACACCGCCGTGCCCTGCACATGTGGTATGCTGGAGGGGCACTGTGAATTGTCCCTTCAGTGGAGGCTGAGGACATGGTGGAGGATGAGGAGGCAGAGGCGGACATTGTCGCAGGACCAACGGCTTGAGAACGTGGAGCAGCATCACCTGGCCAAGTTGCTGGTGTGACTATGCAGGAACTACATTAACCCAGTGGGCCGTAAAGGACATGTATTGTCCCTGCCGTGCACTTTGGCAGATACCGACAGGCTCAAGGACTAGCCCACCTTCTGTTCTACTTTATGGCGACGCTGCATATGTTGACGCAGGGCTGTAGTGCCGACATTGTCACCATGGTCACACTTCACCTTCTGCCCACAGATTCTACATATGGCCACGTTCACCTCCTCCAGCGGCTTAACAAAAAACTGCCACACCGCCGAATAGGTGATTTTACCCCCAACACTCCGCACTTGCCGACTGCTACCACCACTGCCACCATGAACCCGTGCACCTCTACTTCCCAGACAGGTAGGCTCCTGCGAAACAGGTGTCTACCCCGAGCACGTTTGGCTACCGAGCTCCCACTGCTGCCACCCTGCTGATTCCCCGTCACTCTAGCGACTTGCCGGCTCCCTGGAAAGCTGCAACCCTCTTCTCCCGATGATGATGAAGCCCCTAATTCACCCGACTCCCAAGTGTGATCAGCTAGATTAACATCATCGAGTACTGTCTGCACGTTACTGATATCCTCCTCAACCGTCTCTGGGTCAGAAGCATGACAGCTCGCAACACCAGCTCCCACGCCACTTTCCTCATCACTTCTTGCCCTCCTAGCGGAGGAAGTTGCGGATGTCCCCTCCAGATCTTGGCTGGGTAGTAGCTGCTGACTGCCCTCTAGTAGCTCCTCCTGCTGAAAAGTGGAGCCGAACCTACGGCATATAATACTTCTCGCAGTGAGGGAACTGAAAATAACAGAGTAATGTTCAGGAAAGCTGGGGGTACACAACCTGCTCCCGGGACATGCCAACTAATCGTCGTGTCAGATGAACCTATCGACTGTTGGCTGGGGGTGTCTGATGTCACTTGGGACAAAATAGATGAACGAGTCAAGCATTCAAGAACCACTAGGTTGCTGGTCAAGACACGACCGCTAGATGACACCGGGAGTTCAGGCCTCTCACTGCGACCCCTGCTGCCATGCCCCTTACTCTGCTGCGACCTCTTCCTGCGCCAGAAACATTTAATGCACATTATCCATGGACCACCTCTGATTGATTTAACTCGGTGATCCTGTGCATTGCGACTCATCACCAGTGATACTTGTGTAATTAGGAGCATATTTGTGCATATCATTCCTATATTACCTAAGAATTGTACTATCTAATCATAGCATTACTTGGACATGCCTTGCATATTACATCTACACGTATGCAAGGTGAGGACCATTCCTGAATGATATGGTTATTGAATCAAGTTTTGTGCATTCAATGTGTATAGGTATCTGAGGGCTGATCGTGAGTGATACACGTTATGAATTATGCATATATGGTTTACTTTAATTATCTTTAAGGAATCATGGAACCTTGATCAATCTGGCACTAATCATGTGGGCCTGTAATTTGCTTATGCATTGAGAAATCACCTTTGTTAACTATCTGGTGGATTAACAGTCTTGTTGATATACTTTTTTAAATCTCAGAATTATGTATTGATTTTCATTTTATTCGGTTGATTCATTTTGATTTATCACAATCTTTCTATTCTTGGTTAATTTTTACCCAGTATTTCTCCCCTGATGAACCTGTATTTGGGGAAACGCGTTGGAATGTTTAGGGTAATATGAGGGTGAGTCAGGGCAGGTACAAGACCACGGGCCACCCACCATCAGGGTGTTCCTGTGGGTTGAGGTACTAATCAGCGTCCTTGTAGGGACAGTCGGTTCCCATGTGTGCCCCCGCTGTCTGTCTCCCCCCCTTTTTTTTTAGATTTTTGTACTAATAGATTGGAAACGAGGATATGATATATTTTTTTGGTTTTTCATTTGCTTTTTATGTACTTTGAAGTGGCTTATGTTATAATTATTAACATTAAAAGTTACGTTTTAATTCTTGCCTTCAGTGATTCACCTAAGGCTTTTCAACAGATAAGTGCAACGCTGAACGGCGAATATTTTTTTATTTCGCCACTAATAGACGGCAAACCGGGCTGTAGAATATATCACTACACAACACAAGGGCAAATATGTTTTTCTTTTGTCACTAATACACGGCAAAAATGGCTTTACAACATATAACTGCACCGCACAAGGGCCAATAAGACGTAGAAATATTTTCTGGTATTAACCCTGTTAATGGCTGTATCACACAGTACTTGCAGCCCAATAACAAGAACGGTTTGCTGGAATTACAGAGCTGTATAATGGCAATGTGGGTCCCCAGTCAGTGCAGCAAGGTGTAATAGGATTGTTCCTATTACCCAGTCAGTGTCCTCCCCTACTGAACACTGTTCTACATAAATGCTGTGGATTGATTCCTCCCTATTGTTTCCCTGCACTTATAAATCGTTTTTTCACCGTTTTTTCCTATCACTGTCCCTAGCCCCTGCAGACGTCTCTCCCTACACTAAGAACGCTGGTTAATGGCAGAATCTAAGATGGCTGCCGCTATTTATAGGGCTGTGACATCACAGGGCTGGCTAGCTGCTGATTGGCCGCATGCATGGCATTATGAGTGATCCCACCTTCCCAGAGTTCCTTTCTCCCTGTCCTCACACGTGTAGCAGCCATTTTAGGAAAAAATTGGATTCGTTATCGCAAAGCGCCAGGAAATTCGTCTTCGGTGCGAATCAAATTTATTCTGAAATTCAGATCGAATTCCACTTCGTCAGCTTCGATTCGCTTATCTCTAGTAGAGGTGAAAAAGAAATACTTTGACCCTGTTCATATTTGTATAGAAGCCTCCATCATACATTCTATTATGGACGGGAAAAATAATGCTGCGCGCAGTCGATAGACCTCATATTACAACATAAATGTGAATAAAACCTAGAGATAGAAAAGGAGAGAGAGCAGTAATATCAGATAATTAAAGGAAAAGCTAGTAATCTGGAAAATTAAAAAACGAACAACCCGATTTTTTTTTTTAACTAAGATAAAAAGTGCCTCCTCCCGACCTTTTTTACTGTTACAAATATATGTAATTGCTTTATAATTAATGCCAGTGGACTGAATAATCGCCGCCAGGTGATGGCACTCAAGGGGTTACCAGATAAGTGAACCAGGTTCTAAAATTGCCATAAAATGAGCAGAAAACACAAGGGGCATTAAATGGCTTCGATTATTTAACCTTACTTTCCGTTGATAGAATTTCAAGGACAACCTCCACTCGGCACCAGCTAGAATTTCAACTCATATTATCTGAAGCATAATATGGATTTTGTGATGAAATCCATTACATGGCACATTACAATTAGAACATTGTGTTTCTCGCCCTGTTATACCGACCAACCAGCATGTTCTACTGCTACGCTAAGTTCAGACAAAGTTGTGCTCTCCTACAAGGTCAATGAAAGCCACTGTCAGAAATACTTAGAGCCTGATTTCCCAATATATCAAGGCTCAAGCAGACGGCTGTTCCCTGACCGTACACGGATTACGTCCCGCAAGCAGCAGGTCCTCAATATATAGGCACTGTCTGTGTGCACACCGTATCACGGATGTCGAACCATGCACTTGAATGGGTCCGCAATCAGGAAGATACAGTGCGCTGCAGAATGGAGGCACGGATCGAATACCACTGAAGGACCACTGAGTGCTTCCATGGGTTTTCTGTCTGTGCCTCCACACCGCAAAAAAGTAATGCATGCACTACTTTTTTATGGTGCGGACCATCGCATGCAGATCAAGTGAATAGGTCCGCATCCGCAGACGACAGGCGCGGTCCTGGCCGGCACACCTTCGCATGCATGAGCCCTTAGAGAGGGAAGCTGCAACTATTTCATGTTTTTCTTCTATGTTTGTTTATAAAACACTGAACGGCCTCGGCCAATAGGATCGCAGTAGACGAAATGTCAAAGCAAATTGGTTACCAAGAGAATCTTATCTTCTGATGATCTTAAAAAGCACCCGTTGGCAGGATCAACCCCATTAAACCAGATATACTCCCTGGTAGGAATGATCCTGCTAATTCAAATGATACCTGTCTATTGAAAATATTGTGAGGTTCCAAGGAAAAACTTTTTTTATTCCTTATGCCAATGAGGGCTTCAGTGCCCTGTGCGGTGGTGCTTAGTTCCTCGGGCATCTGATGACAGGCGCTGTTTAACCCTTTTTCGTTCACATAGTCATATGAGGACAAGTTGTATTTTTGTGGGGTGAAATTGAAGAAGAAAACTACAATTCTGCCACTTTTTTGGGGGATTTGTTATTTTTATGCTCTAAAAGTGACATGACACCATTATTCTGCGGGTCAGTACAATTACGGCGATACCAAACTTGTATAAGTTTTAATACTTAAAAAAAAAAAAAACTTGGAAAAAATTAAAGCATTTTTGGCATTGCTGTTTTCTAACAGAGCTGCGTAAGGACTTGTTTACGAGCTGTGGTTTTTATTGGTACCATTTTGGGTTACATACAACTTTTTGATCACTTTTTATTTAATTTTTTGGGGAGACAAGGTGACCAAAAATGGTGAATAGCACACTTTTATTTTATTTTTCAGTTTATGATAAAAAAAATGCCTACTAGAGATGACCAAATTTCTCCAAAATTCGATTAGTCTGGTTCGCAGAATTTTATTAAAAAATTTGGTTCAATCCAAATTTATTCACGGCGAATCGTGTTAAAAAACTGCTATTTCCTGGCTGCACAGAGCTTTTATAGTGGTGTAGAACACTGTGCCTTGCAGTGACATGCATAGGGAGTCTGCTGTGGTAGGGAAACAATACTGTGAGTCCGTATGACATGCAGATGACAGGCGTCGCTCTCTTAGAATTACTGCACACTTCACTTATTTGGGCAGTTACGGGGCCAAAACTGACCAAATAACTCAAGTATGAACTCAGCCTTACAGGTCAATGTTAGCGTCAAGAAGAAGCACACTCCTTTTACACCGTCAACAGCTGACTACTCATAGATGTCAACAAAATCTGTTCTATTAAACGCTTATACAAGTAGAGCCCCCCCCCCACTCCGACAGAGTGGAGAGGGTGTCAGCAGTAAGTTTGTGTTGACGTCACTGATTACTTTGCACTTCCTCTGATCCGTCAGAACAATAACCCCCAAAAAACGGATCCTGTCTGTCGAGCATCCGCCTTCACTCAGTCAGCATTTGGTCAGTAATCCATCAGTATTGCTAATGCCAAAATAAACAGGAGTGGATCCAAAACAGAGATGACACGTGAATGGAATATTTGCATGTCTTCTGCGTTTTGTACCCACTCCTGCTTCTGGCTACCAAATCATAAGCCAATTCTGATGCAAAATAGGGACCATGTCATGCAGGCCTTACAGCTGTTACATAGACAGGATCCGTTGTGCATTTCATTTTTCCTTCATTCTGACAGATCAGAAGAAGAGTCAAATAAATGATGATGTCAACCAGACCAAAAGGCAAAATAGTGGCCCAGTCATGAAGTGGGGAGGGTGGGAAAAGTATGAGAAGTCCACAGAGTGGCCCAATGACATAGTGGTGAAGTGGAAGCAGCATGAGGAGTTCACAGTGGCCCAATGACAGAGTCTGGAGGTGGCAGCAGCATCAGGAGGAGGCCACAGAGTGGCACAATGACAGTGTGGAGGTGGCAGCAGCATCAGGAGGCCACAGAGTGGCACAATGACAGAGTGTGAAGGTGGCGGCAGCAGCATCAGGAGGAGGCCACAAAGTGGCACAGTGACAGAGTGTGGAGTTGGCAGCAGAATCAGGAGGCCACAGAGTGGCACAATGACAGAGTGTGGAGGTGGCGGCAGCAAAGCAGCATCAGGAGGAGGCCACAGGGTGGCACAATGACAGCGTGGAGGTGGCAGCAGCAGCAGCAGCATGAGGAGACCACAAAGTGGCACAATGATAGACTATGGAGGTGGCAGCAGCATCAGGAAGAGGCTACAGGGTGGCACAATGGCAGCAGCATCAGGAGGCCACAGAGTGGCACAATGACATAGTTTAGAGGTAGCGGCAGCAGCAGCATCAAAAGGAGGCCACAGGGTGGCACAATGACAGTGTGGAGGTGGCAGCAGCATCAGGAGGCCACAGAGTGGCACAATGACAGAGCGTGGAGGTGGTGGCAGCAGCAGCAGCATCAGGAGGAGGCCACAGGGTGGCACAATGACAGTGTGGAGGTGACAGTAGCAGCATCAGGAGGCCACAGAGTGGCAAGGTGACATAGTGTTGAGGTAGCAGCAGCATCAGGAGACCGCAGAAAGGCAAGGTGACATAGTGTGGAGGTGGCAGCAGCAGCATCAGGAGACCACAGAGTGCCAAGGTGACATAGTGTGGATGTGGAAGCAGCATCAGGAGACCACAGAGTGGCAAGGTGACATAGTGTGGAGGTGGCAGCAGCATCAGGTGACCACAGAGTGACCTGGTGACAGAGTGGGGAGGTGGGTGGCAATACAAGTACCAGCTGAAGATGGTGGGTGAAAGTAGGAGCACTTGGCATCATATGTGTGGCATCAGGTGGGTGGCAGGTAGCCAGAAGAAACGGGTCTCTTTTGTCAAAGTGTTGGTGTGGCACCATGGATGATCTAGTCTGATGTATCAGGCATTGGTGGATGGAAATCCTGGCTGATTGACGCCTGACTCATCTTGACAACGAGATGACCATGAGTTCTTCTTGGGGTAACTATGGCCCCTGCCGCACTAAACACCCGCTCTGATTCTACACTACTGGCCGGGCAGGACAGCCAAACTCTGCCAGTTGCGGCCACAAATTTAGTTTGGCTGCCCAGTAGTCCAGCGGATCTTTAATGTGAGGTGGCAGGGTGCTGTCCAAGTATGCCACCACCTGCTGGTTCAGGTCCTGATCCAGGTCTAGCTGCTGCTGGTGAGTAGTTTTTTTTACTAGGCGGGTGAAGAAAGCTGCTCATCAGCGACTCTAGACTCAGGTTGCTCCTGATGGAACTGGAACTGCTCCTACTCCCCCACCCTGCCCCAGCAGAGGGACCGCTCCCCAGTCAGACCTGCGGTAGGATGGGCGATGACGTAGATAGGCAGCGGCCAACTGACTACATAGGATGTCTCTATAGTAGCTCAGTTTGTCCTTCCTCTCAGCGGGTGTAAAAAAAGCCCCCATTTTAGACCGGTAGCGAGGGTCCAACAAGGTGGAGAGCCAGAAGTCATCCCTCTGCCGAATGGTGACAATTCGACTGTAACTACGCAAGCAAGTGAGCATGCATTGGGCCATTTGTGCAAGTGACTCGGAGAGACTCCCTGCCTCCATCTCCACTGCATACTGCCACTGTGGGTCTGGGTCCTCTGGCTCGTCTTCCTCATCGCCCTGTAGCTCCTCTGGCTGCTCCTCCTCTCCTGTCACCTGTGTAGAAAAACCACCAATTTCGCTACACATTGCTTAACATAGAATGTGTCGGCAGATAAGAACCATTTGGCCCATCTAGTCTGCCCAATATACTGAATACTATGGCCCTATCTTATATGAAGAATGGCCTTATGCCTATCCCATGCATGCCTAAACTCCTTCACTGTATTTGCAGCTACCACTTCTGCAGGAAGGCTATTCCATGCATCCACTACTCTCTCAGTAAAGTAATACTTCCTCATATTACTTTTAAACCTTTGCCCCTCTAATTTAAAACTATGTCCTCTTGTAGCAGTTTTTTCTTCTCTGAACTCTCTCCAAAGTATCAATATCCTTCTGGAGATATGGTCTCCAAATGAGGTCTCACTAGTGCTCTGTAGAGCGGCAGGAGCACGTCCCTCTTTCTACTGGTAATGCCTCTCCCTATACACCCAAGCATTCTGCTAGCATTTCCTGCTGCTCTATGACATTGTCTGCCTACCTTTAAGTCTTCTAAAATAATGACCCCTTTCCTCAGATACTGAGGACTGTATCACTGATTTTATATTCTGCTATTGGGTTTTTACGCCCCAGGTGCATTATCTTGCACTAATCAAGATAAAATTTTAGTTGCTAGATCTTTGAGCATTCCTCTAGTTTTCCTAAATCCTTTTCCATTTGGTGTATCCCTCCAGGAACATCAACCCTGTTACAAATCTTTGTGTCATCAGCAAAAAAAAAACACACCTTACCATCGAGGCCTTCTGCAATTTCGCTGATAAAGATATTAAACAATATGGGTCCCAGAACAGATCCCTGAGGTACCCCACTGGTAACAAGACCATGGTCTGAATATACTCCATTGACTACAACCCTCTGTTGTCTGTCCCTCAGCCACTGCCTAATCCATTCAACAATGTGGGAGTCGAAGCCCAAAGACTGCAATTTATTGATAAGCCTTCTATGTGGGACAGTATCAAACAAAATCCTTAAAAAAGTCTAGATAAGCGATGTCTTCTGCACCTCCGTCATCTATTAATTTAGTCACCCAATCAAAAAAATCTATGAGATTAGTTTGACATGATCTCCCTGAAGTAAACCCATGCTGTTTTTCATCTTTCAATCCATGGGATTTTAGATGTTCCGCAATCCTTTCCTTAAGTATGGTTTCCATTAATTTCCCCACTATTGATGTCAGGCTTACTGGCCTATAGTTGCCCGAGCAACTGCTTGTGCTCCAATGTCATCCTCCTCCTTCAGTTCAGCCCCCACAGGGCTCATGTGGCCGTGAGATCTAGGTGCCACATCTCCAGTCCCCTGACCAGGCAGATTTACCAGCATCTGTTCCTTGACATGAAGCAGTGAAATGACGTTGTTCATCCCGTAGTCCTGGCGACTGACAAATAACGTGGCCTCCTCAAATGGCCTGAGCAAACGACAGGTGTAACACAAAAGCTGCCACTGGCTGACATCGAAGTTACACAGGGGATCATTCTTGTCCGCTTGGATCATCAAGAAATCGTTTATGGCCTTTCTCTGTTCGTATAGTCGGTCCAACATATGGAGGGTGGAATTCCAACGGCTGGAAACGTCGCATATCAGCCTATGTTGGGAGATGCCGTTCTGCCACTGCAGCTCAAGGAGGGTGTGCTTTGCGGTGTACAAGTGGCTGAAGTGCAGTTTCCTGGCTATTTTTAGGATGTCTTGCAGATGGGTGGAAGACTTCAGGAACCGCTTAACAACCAGATTAAACACATATGAAATGCAGGGCGCATGGCTCAGCCTTCCTTGACGAAGCGCCGACACCATGTTCTTCCTGTTGTCGGTCACCATGGTTCCGATTTTGAGTTGTCGCAGAGAAAGCCAGGATTCGATTTCTTGATGAAGGACACGGAGCAGTTCCCCCCTGTGTGACTCAGTTCACCCAGGCAATTGAGGTGCAGAACAGCGTGACACCGCTGTGCCCTGCACATGTGGTATGCTGGAGGTTCACTGTGAATTGTCCCTGCAGTAGAGGCTGAGGACACGATGGAGGATGAGAAGGCAGAGGCGGAAATTGTTGCAGGACCAACAGCATGAGAACGTGGAGGCGGAAGCGGTGTCACCTGGCCAAGTTGCTGGTGTGGCTGTGCACGAACCACATTCACCCAGTGGGCCGTAAAGGACATGTATTGTCCCTGACTGTAGTTACAGCTCCACATGTCAGCACTCCGTGCACTTTGGCAGACACCAACAGGTTCAAGGACTGGCCCACCTTCTGTTCTATATGTGTGTGCAGGGCTGGTACTGCCTTTTTGGCAAAGAAATGACGGCTTGGGACTCTCCACCTCGGCTCTGCACAAGCCATCAGTTCTCTGAAAGGTGCAGAGTCCACCACTTGGAAAGGGAGGGACTGCAGCACCTGCAACTTGGCCAGGAGCACAATCCGCTTCTGCGTCGTTGGATGAGTGCATGCATACTGTGTCTCTTGGCAATCGCTTCGGTGATCGATTGCTGACGGAATGACTGACAAGGAGTTGAAGGAGCAGGAGCACCAGGACCAGCAGATGATGGGAAGGACAGACAGCTCCCTTCGGCTGAGTTGGTGGAGCCTTGACTGCCTGAAATCGGGTGCGTGTCATTGGGGGATGCAGCGGTTGCTGCGGCAGGCTGGACCACCACATCGGAGCCACGGTTCTCTCAGGCCACTTTATGGTGACGCTGCATATGTTGACGCAGGGCCGTGGTGCCAACATTGGCACTCTGGCCACGCTTCACCACAGATTCTACAAATGGTCATGTTCACCTACTCCGGCGGCATAACAAAAAACTGCCACACCACCGAGTAGGTGATTTTACCCCCAGCACTCCACACTGACTGACTGCTACCGCCACTGCTTCCGTGAACCCCGGCACAACTACTTTCCGGGCAGGTAGGCTCCTGTGAAGCGGGTGGTCTACCCCGGGCATGTTTGGCTCCCGACCTCCCACTGCTGCCAACCTCCTGACTCCCGGCCACGCTAGCGACTTGCTGGCTCCGCAGCTGTCTCACGGGCAAGCTGCCACCCTCTTCTCTCGATGATGATGATGCCATTAATTCACCCGGCTCCCAAGTGCGATCAGCTACATCATCATCATCGAGTACTGTCCGCACGTCACTGATGTCCTCCTCAACCGTCTCTGGGTCAGGAGCCTGACCACTCGCAACACTAGCTGGCCAGTAGCTGCTGACTGTCCTCTAGTAGCTCTTCCTTGCTTTATAGTGGAGCTGAGCCCACAGCATATAAAAGGACAGAGGCAGATTGAAGACAGGTGAGGGCACAGGGCCTGCTCCCGGGCCATGCCAACTAAGGATTGTGTTGACGAACCCACCGACTCTTGGCTGGGAGTGTCTGATGTCACTTGGGACGAAGTGGATGACCGATTCAACCATTCAAGAACCGCTGGGTTGCTAGTCATGACACGCCCCCTAGGTGACACTGGGAGCTCAGGTCTCTCGCTGCGACTCCTGCTCCCACGGCCCCTTACTCTGCTACGACCTGTGCCTGCGCCAGAAACATTTAGGCCTCTGCCACTCCCCTGTGCAGGGCCTGGCACTTCTCTGTCTGACATACTGTTACATCAAATAAATAAATAAATAAATAAAAAGAAAATTAAAACACCCCAAAAAAGTCTGCAATTTTCTCACTTCACCACACAACGGCTAATTTTCCACTAATACTCACAAAAAAGGCTTTAGAACATATAACTGCACTGCTGAACGGCAAATAAAAAATAAAAAAATAAAAAAAAAATTGTGCCACTATTACACGCCAAAAATGGCTGTAATTTTCGCACTTCACCACACAAGGGCTAATAAGCCTTTTTTTCCCCCACTAATACAAGCCAAAAAATGCTTTAGAACATATAACTGCACCGCACAAGGGCAAATAAGACGTATAAATATTTCCTTGTAATAAACCCTGTTAATAGCTGTATCAAACAGCACTTGCATCCCAATAACAAGAACGGTTTGCTGGAATGACAGAGCTGTATAATGGCAATTTGGATCCGAAGTCAGTGCAGCAAAGTGTAATAGGATTGTTCCTATTACCCAAGCTGTAACCTCCTCTACTGAACCCTGTTCTGCTTCAATACTGTGGAATGATTCCTTCCTATCCCTTCCCTGAACTTCTATACAGCAAAATAAAAGTTTTGAAGTCTTTCCTAGCACTGTCCCTAGCACCTGCTGACATCTCTCCCTGCACTAAGTACACTGGTAAATGGCTGAATCCAAGATGGCTGAGGCTATTTATAGGGCTGTGACATCAGAGGGCTGGCTGGCTGCTGATTGGCTGCATGCGTGGCATTGTGGGTGATCCCTCGTTCCCAGAGATCTTTGCTCCATGTCCTAACACGTGCAGCAGCCATTTTAGGAAAAAATGCAATTTGTTACCGCAAAATTTGGATTTAGTGCGAATCAAATTTTTCCTGAAATTCGGATCGAATTCCACTTCATCAACTTCGATTCGCTCATCTCTAATGCCTACTTCTTGGTTGCTCTTCAGACAGACCTGTGATAATGCAGTCATTCACTGGCGGTAGTAATTCATTCTTGTGGCCAGTGATTGGCTGAGTGGTGACATTTCCGTATTGAGAGGAACAAGGAAGTAGAGGCTGGTAGGTGACTTGGAAAGCATTATAATGGACCTCACATGGACCCAGAGATCTCCACATTCATTGCTCCATTTACTCTGCTAGATATATTTTACGCTGGTAGCTCAGGAGGTGTGTCCTTATCATTGCAGCTCTCTCCATCACAGCCTAATGGACAGGTCCTTTCATAGGCGGTGTGTCCATTCTGCTGCATCTCTCTTGATCATAGCTCACGAGTGCATGTCCTTTCTGCTGCAGCTCGGGGGCTTGTCCTTTCTTCTGCAGCTCTTTCCCTGCAACTGTCACAGCTGTTGGCAGTTGACGGAACGAACAAAGCATGTGCGTCCTCCTCAGTGATGTTATTGAGGTGGACAGAAAAGTAAGGAAATAAACACACAGCAGGTGGTGCTATACAGATATATTTTATTAAATAACTAGAATGCTTTACTAAATATTTAATTAAGTGCATTTACAAATGTACTCAGATCCAGGTGCCGTATTGAAAAATATAAAACATTTTTCATGGACAACCCCTTTAAGGAAAATGAATTGCAAACCTGTTAATCACCTCACCCAGCTGCACACTCTGATCACATCATGGAAGATCATCTTTAAAATAGAAGATCCATCTGATAACCCTTTCCTGTGAATTAAGTACTATCCTTCTGAGCTAGTTTACTACTGTTTGTCCCAATTTGCGGTCCCCAATGCATAGGGAATGTCCGTGCGGTGGCCGGGACATATCCAGAGCCATTTAACTTGAATAGGCCCATGATCCGTCCGTTCCGCAAAAAGATAGAACAAGTTCTAGTTTTTTGCGGAACGGAAGCACGGATCGGAACTCCACGGAAGCACTCCGCATCGCACCGCGTCTCCGGATTTGCGGCCCCATTCAAGTGAATGGGTCCGCATCAGTGATGCGGAATGCACACAGTCGGTGCCCAGTGTATTGCACAACTGCCGTATTGCGGGAGCACTACGGCCGAGTGAAACAGGCCTTACTCTTTCAAGTCTGTTACCTGGAACTTGTAGTCCATCTTCTCGCTGTGACCTCCTGATCTTTCTACCAATCTCATCCTCCATAGTCCCTGACTTTGTTTCTGACTTATCCTCTGCTTTTGAGTGGGATTTTTCCAAGCAATAATAAATGCGACCTGTCCATACCTGTTGAAACCTCCGTGTGTGGGTTAAGAGTGAGGAACAGGAAGACACCTTAAACTCCGCACCTCAGTGCCCAACCACCTGTGGTTACCCTACACTTCTCCATTGACCTAAGCATTTTATCTGACTCTAGACTTAGTTTGTTCTGGGATGCGAGGTTCTTTGGTTCCAGTCTTCTCTTAGTTACAACTTCAGTCCATATACCTTGTAGTTCCCACTGTCAGATAGCCCTGAATATGTTGATTTATCCCTCAGCTCTTTTTTGATCGATGTTTCTCGCAGGATCAGGTGTTGATTGATCCTGTACTTTACCGCTGGATCCCTGTTGACTGCAATAAGATCCAGCGGTGATCCAGCCGACTTTGGGCATAAATGCTGGGTTTCAGCCAGACAAAAGACGTCGCACTCTACAATTATTTGTCTGGCCGATAGCCAGCATATGCATCGAATCAGGCAGCCAGATTTCCAAAATGGAGATGTGAATGCAGCCTTAGAGATACAGCATCAAAAGGGAATACTGCCAGAAACAAGTTATGGTCAGATATAGTGCTGTCACTCATGTATACACATATTGCAGCTTATTCTGAAAAGTTGTCTGAAACTACGGATATGCTTTAAAGGGTAACTGTCAATTTTTTATTTATTTGATAGTTTATTAGAGCTAGGCATGTATACCAGAGTTAGTCTGTCAATGATTGTCAAAAGATCTGTAATTACCTTATAATAACAGCTTTCATTAATGTCCTCTGTCCATTTCCACTGCTCCCTTAAAAGATTGTTACTAGGGCTCATCTGTCTCCCAACTTAATGAAAACAGAAGACAGAGGGGCGGTCCTTCACACTGCATGCCTGCATTAGGCTTTAGAGTGAGGAGGCGTGTCTCTCAGTAATCCAATCTGATTGGCTGGCAGGGAGCTGCTGGCTACAGCAAGTGTGTATGTGAAGTGAGAGAAAGCAGTTTTGGCCTCAGAGAACTGGCAGAGGAGCCATCTTGAGAAGGTCCTCATATTGTAAATGTTTAAACAGCCGTGTCTAAGGGAAAAACTCAAGGAAAACTGGTATGTGAAGAAACTAAAGATTGCATTATGCATAATGCTGCAGCAGCAGTAACATATGCTAAAATTCATTTTTTGATGAAAACATGACAGTTACCCTTTAATTTGTAAATATGAATATGTTATGCAGAACAAGCTAATCAGAAACAAGCAGAGAAAATCTCGAGGACATAATTTGTGCTGTAAATCTTCATGATATTTGATTAAAAATTTGAAAATAGGACTATAAGTGTGCTGCTGAGAATCAGAAGAAAGCAAAGATCAGAAAACATGGTTATAATAAGCTGTAGTTTTATAAAATCTTAAAATATGATATTTCATTAACCACTTTGCGTCAGAAAGCAGGGTTTTAAATATGGTGCCAGCTAGTACTTGCTGTGTCATACAGCAGATTGCTGTCAACAGCGTCCATGAACAGAGATAACTCAGATCATGGACCCCTTAGTCATTTGTGACCACGGCGTCTGAGAGGTCTTTTTCCAGGAATGTTGCGCTCTCAGGGACTAAATGGATCCCCTCCGCTGAGATCGAGGTGGCTGTTGAGTTGCTAAGTCCAGTCACAGTCCATGGACAAGAGTGGACAGGACTTTTCTTTTTCAGATTTTGGACAACCCCTATAAACCCCATGACCTGGTCAGAAATTCTAATAAGCAGGTCATAACAAAAGTATTCAAGAAGTGTTTCTCCCTCAGTCCATGCACTATAAATGTAGCAAGCACGACCTGCAATGGGGAGGCACACTGGCGGAGTGCAGATAGGATTACAGTGGCTATGGTGGTGATGCGGGAGATAGTAGTCTTCATGTTGGCTGATCCTCCCCAGGATCTTACCCCAGCCATGGCTGCAGTAGATGAAAGGGCACACCCTGGGCCCTGCCTGGTTCCTGCCTGGTGGTGGGTAGGGTGTCCTTGATGGTAAATGGTTGGCAGAGTGCAAGGCAGGAGAACATTTGCATGGACCGGAGGGTTCCTGAGGCTTGCTGTACCAAGTGGCTTCTGATTAAGTGGAGTTAAAGAAAAGGACTTCTGGTGCTGAGTGTGATTTTGTGGGAATGATAGCAGGGGACTGGCTTGGGCAACCAGGTGCTATAAATTGAACCACTGAACTCTCCCAGAGCTTGTTCTTCCTGGGGCTTGCTGTACCAAGTGGCTTCTGATTAAGTGGAGTTAAAGAAAAGGACTTCTGGTGCTGAGTGTGATTTTGTGGGACTGATAGCAGGGGAGTGGCTTGGGCAACCAGGTGCTATAAGTTGAACCACTGAACTCTCCCAGAGCTTGCTCTTCCTGGGGCTTGCTGTACCAAGTGGCTTCTGATTAAGTGGAGTTAAAGAAAAGGAGTTTAAGACAAGAAGCAAGAAACTAAGGTTGGATAGAATTTCCTTGTGTGTTGTTGGCTTGATTCTAGCTAGTCCTTCAACTACAGCAGACGGGCTCTGTTATGGGGGCATCTGTGGATGACGGACACTGTTATGGGGGGATCTGTGGATGACGGACACTGTTATGGGGGGATCTGTGGATGAAAGACACTGTTATGGGGGATCTGTGGATGACGGACACTTATGGGGGGGATCTGTGGATGACGGACACTTATGGGGGATCTGTGGATGACGGACACTTATGGGGGGATCTGTGGATGACGGACACTGTTACAGGGGGGGGGGATCTGTGGCTGGCACTGTTACAGGGGGGATCTGTGGATGGCACAGTTAAGGGGTGGGGGTCTGTGGTAGGCACTGTTATGGGCTGGGGGGCACTGTGTATGGCACTGTTATGAGGTGGGGGATCTGTGGATGGCACTGTTATATATGTGCCATCCACAGACCCCCCACCCCATAACAGTGCCATCCACAGTGTCCCCCCCAGCCCATAACAGTGCCATCCACAGACCCCCACCCCTTAACTGTGCCATCCACAGATTCTGTGTGCCCCGTGAGTGTTGTCAGTAGGAGTAACTGAGGAACTTTGATAGTAAGGAATGAGATCCAGACTGGTGATATAATCCAACTTGTCTTTACTTAATGGCAGCATGAATCCATACGAGTACAGCAATAGTCTTGGGTCCCAGCAGGTATTGGCAATATGTTATCATATGCCTAGTGAATCTGGCAGGTATCTATCTTCTGCTCTGTCTGTCTGCTTGGTGTGGGCCGGACTAGCTGAGGAGAAATTTGGCTTCTCCTGGTCTCTGGATCTGTTACTCACAGGACTGCTCGCAGGGAATGTTTCTTCCTGGAGATCTGTAGTACTGGAGGTGCTGCTTGCTTTCTACCAGAACTGAGCAGATGGCTCAGTCTGGGAATTGAGATCTTTGGCCTTAGCCGAGGCTGGATCCTAGGTTGGGATCCCTGTAACTGGGAGCTCCTACTAACACAGCCTTCCCCTAGCAGGGGGGGCTGGTACACTAACTAGAACTTTCCTTCCTCCCCATGAGACAGGACATGGGACAGCCCACTTCTGCTCAAAGAGAGGGGAGCTAGACTGGAATGTACTATTCCAGTCCAGCAATACCAAACTGGCTAAGATCCTGCTGAATGGGGGGGCGGAGCTAGCGCCTGAGCTGAATGGAAGCGTCGGGTTAGAGCTCCTGCTTTCAACCTGCTGAGGGAACGGCAATCTTTTGCACAAAGAGCTCAAAATGGTCAAATACGGTGGCCAGAAAACAGTGGACCAAGCTCCGCAAGCTAAAGCACCATCTGCAGTCTCGGACATGACAAAATATCTTAAAAAGCAGCCAGCAGCCGGCCCGGCCAAAGAAACCAAAATGGCCGCGGCACCCGGCGGCGCTCCACGAGGCCGCACCTCAAGCCTTTCTGAAGGAGAGGAAGACACAGGAGAAGAGGGTGAGTCCCGCAACCTCCCGGTTTCACGCCGCTTTATTAAACAAGCCTTAGAGGAGGCAATGCATCCGATTATCTCCAAATTACAAGAAGTGGCTCAAGACATACAACAGATAGGCCACAGAGTAGATACACTTGAGACTACGCAAGCTGCGGCGTTAGATCACAGTGCTGCAGTCACCCATTCACTGTCTGCCTGTCAGCGGCACATAAATCAGTTATATTCCTCCCTGGAAGATCAGGAGAACAGAGGAAGACGTAATAATCTTCGGTTTAGAGGGATCCCGGAGACGGTGTCTGCCTCAGAAATACCGAACGCCATTACAAAGATTGTTACTTCCTTACTGGGAGAATTTGATCCAGCCATGCTGGTAATTGAAAGGGCGCACAGAGCTTTACGCCCTCGTCCAAAGGACAATGATCCTCCTAGAGACGTTATCTGACGATTCTTAAATTACCAAGATAAGGAAGCACTATTAAAAGCTGCTAGAATTGCATCATCGATCCTCCTGGAGGAGGCACAGATACAAATATACCAGGACTTATCTTCATCTACTCTACAAAAGAGGCGGTTTTTAAGGCCTCTCACTGCATTACTTAATGAGAAGAAGATCCTATACAGATGGGCTTTTCCATTTGGACTGTCTTTTATAGTTGCTGGAAAAAGGATCACGATATCCTCCTTTTCGGATCTAGCAGAAGCCTACACAGTTCTGGACTCTCCCCCTCTGAACATCCCAGACTGGGACAAAGTTCAAGACATCACAGATTTACCTGCCTTACCTGTCCCTCAGCCTTGGGAGAACATAGCAACGCCGAAAAAATCGAGATCTAAGAAGTCCAAAGAGGTTTCAACGCCAAAGAAGGCCCACTTCACCCAAGATATTTCCTGAATCCTGTTGTCTTTTCTCCTTTAATATATTATTTAATATGATAGAATTCTCTGTCTTGACTGTTGCTTCACCCTAACCTCCGGGTGAACTATAGTTATAGACATATTTGAATTTCTCTTATATGTTTGCTTAATTGTCTTATGCCATCTTATCTTATTATACTTTTCCTCTGCTCTTATCCTATATCCTCCCAATGTCATGTCAGTCTTTCACCCTTCATCCTTTCCTTATGTGCCCTTAAATATTTTTCCCATTTCATTTTTGCTATACTGCCACCTTCACTCTTATACCTTGGTCTATAGCATGTCTCTTATAATATTATATTTTAATATGTAAACCTGTTCCCTCCACGATGCAGGTTACCTGTGAACTTGTTTCACTTTCCCCCTATCCATTTTAATAGTTGCTGTACGAGCGACTATCCATGTTGTCAGTATTCCACTCATTGTGGTCTCAAGTTATGGTTATTACGTTATTATGGCATAACTCTTGGTTTTCAAAAACTCTTATGCTCAATACACATTGCTATGCCACTTATCTCACTTTAGTCAAGTTATGTCTGACCTAGTAGTAGTCTCTTACAACGTGAAAGGGCTGAGATCCCCTTCTAAACGCAGCCAGATTTTTTCTCTCCTTTGGAAAGAAAAAAGTACAGTGATTTTCCTACAAGAAACTCACTTCAAGCAAGACAACTTCCCAGATCTTTCGTTTTCTAAGTACCCCACTTGGTATCACTGCGGTGCAGATGGTGCGGCATCTAGGGGGGTCAGCATTGGTTTTAGGCGAAATACTCCATTCACCTATTTAAGTCATACCCAAGACCCTGAAGGTCGTTACATTTTATTAAAAGGGAAAATTGGACAAACCCTATATACTTTTGTCAATGCTTATGCCCCTAATGCTGGCCAAACTAGATGGATCGCCAACCTTCTATCCCTAGTCGAAGAACAGAGTGAGGGTATTTTAATACTAGCAGGCGACCTAAATATGCCTTTAAACCCCCTTATAGATACGTCTTCAAAAAAATCAACTCTTCCCTCGAAGGCAATCAGAGCTACTCTGGCTAGAATGTTCAATCTGGGTTTAATTGATGTGTGGAGAAGCCTCAATCCTAACAGCATTGATTATTCTTTTTTCTCTGCAGCCAACAACTCATACACTGCGTGCAGAATTATTAGGCAAATGAGTATTTTGACCACATCATCCTCTTTATGCATGTTGTCTTACTCCAAGCTGTATAGGCTCGAAAGCCTACTACCAATTAAGCATATTAGGTGATGTGCATCTCTGTAATGAGAAGGGGTGTGGTCTAATGACATCAACACCCTATATTAGGTGTGCATAATTATTAGGCAACTTCCTTTCCTTTGGCAAAATGGGTCAAAGGAAGGACTTGACGGGCTCAGAAAAGTCAAAAATAGTGAGATATCTTGCAGAGGGATGCAGCACTCTTAAAATTGCAAAGCTTCTGAAGCGTGATCATCGAACAATCAAGCGTTTCATTCAAAATAGTCAACAGGGTCGCAAGAAGCGCGTGGAAAAACCAAGGTGCAAAATAACTGCCTATGAACTGAGAAAAGTCAAGCGTGCAGCTGCCAAGATGCCACTTGCCACCAGTTTGGCCATATTTCAGAGCTGCAACATCACTGGAGTACCTAAAAGCACAAGGTGTGCAATACTCAGAGACATGGCCAAGGTAAGAAAGGCTGAAAGACGACCACCACTGAACAAGACACACAAGCTGAAACGTCAAGACTGGGCCAAGAAATATCTCAAGACTGATTTTTCTAAGGTTTTATGGACTGATGAAATGAGAGTGAGTCTTGATGGGCCAGATGGATGGGCCCGTGGCTGGATTGGTAAAGGGCAGAGAGCTCCAGTCCGACTCAGACGCCAGCAAGGTGGAGGTGGAGTACTGGTTTGGGCTGGTATCATCAAAGATGAGCTTGTGGGGCCTTTTCGGGTTGAGGATGGAGTCAAGCTCAACTCCCAGTCCTACCGCCAGTTTCTGGAAGACACCTTCTTCAAGCAGTGGTACAGGAAGAAGTCTGCATCCTTCAAGAAAAACATGATTTTCATGCAGGACAATGCTCCATCACACGCATCCAAGTACTCCACAGCGTGGCTGGCAAGAAAGGGTATAAAAGAAGAAAATCTAATGACATGGCCTCCTTGTTCACCTGATCTGAACCCCATTGAGAACCTGTGGTCCATCATCAAATGTGAGATTTACAAGGAGGGAAAACAGTACACCTCTCTGAACAGTGTCTGGGAGGCTGTGGTTGCTGCTGCACGCAATGTTGATGGTGAACAGATCAAAACACTGACAGAATCCATGGATGGCAGACTTTTGAGTGTCCTTGCAAAGAAAGGTGGCTATATTGGTCACTGATTTGTTTTTGTTTTGTTTTTGAATGTCAGAAATGTATATTTGTGAATGTTGAGATGTTATATTGGTTTCACTGGTAAAAATAAATAATTGAAATGGGTATATATTTGTTTTTTGTTAAGTTGCCTAATAATTATGCACAGTAATAGTCACCTGCACACACAGATATCCCCCTAAAATAGCTAAAACTAAAAACAAACTAAAAACTACTTCCAAAAATATTCAGCTTTGATATTAATGAGTTTTTTGGGTTCATTGAGAACATGGTTGTTGTTCAATAATAAAATGAATCCTCAAAAATACAGCTTGCCTAATAATTCTGCACTCCCTGTATAGCAGAATCTATTATATATTGATCTCCAAAGAACATCTACAACTATGCACCTCAGCGAAAATAGGACCAATGACGTTGTCTGATCATTCACCTATCTTCTGCTCCATCTCTCCTCCACAGGGAACGGGTAAGAAGTCTGGCTGGAGGTTCAATGAGTCCATCTTAGATAATACCATCCATAAAAAAAGAATACTGGCCCTTTTAAAAGAATACTTCCAAATAAACCATAATCCTGACACTTCCCCAAACACCCTATGGGATGCCCACAAAGCCTACATAAGAGGTCATTTGATAAGTCTATGCTCCTATCTGAAAAAAGAGTCTGACAAAAAAATAAATTCCCTTCTACTCCAGATAAATACTCTTGAGAAGACTCACAAAATTTCCCTGTTACAACTCCACTTATCCGAATTACTTTCGCTCAAAACTGAGCTGAAGAATTTACTAAATGAACGTTCTGCGAAGTTCTTCCTTAGTTCGCAACAAAAAATATTTGCCCACGGTGACAAAGCAACAAAATTCCAAATGCAAAGAATTAAACGTAGAAAAACGACTAGTTTTGTGCATAAAATAGCCTCTCCATCAGGCTCTATGTTGCTCAAAACAGAAGAAATCGCAGAACAGTTTAAGCAATACTATGAGTCCCTATACAACCTCCCCCCATCCCACCTTCCAAACCCTGATTTGGATAGGGCACAAAATATCTCCGCCTTCCTTAGTTCACTTCAACTTCCAACTCTTTCAGATAGCCAGCATGACCAACTGGCTGCCCCATTTACAATATCAGATATTCAAGAGGCTCTAAAGTCTTCTCCAATTGGGAAAAGCCCAGGCCCAGATGGGTTTCCTTTGACTTATTATAGAGCTTACTCTGACATTTTATTTCCTTACTTCCTTCCAATTTGTAATAACGCTTTACAAAATTCTTCTGTATCACCCGATATGTCCAGAGCTACAATCACAATCATTCCCAAACCGGGCAAAGATCATTCATTATGCTCAAACTATCGTCCTATATCTTTGCTTAACACTGACCTTAAATTATTGGCTAAAATGCTGGCTACTAGATTACAAAAACTTCTCCCTTCTCTAATACATCCAGACCAGGTTGGATTTGTTAAAGGTAGAGAGGGTAAGGATAATGTTATGAAGATTTTAAATGCATTATACTTCGCCTCTCTCAAAAATATACCAATGGTTCTTCTGGGTACTAATGCTGAGAAGGCATTTGACAGAATAGATTGGTTGTATATTAGCCTTACGCTAGCCAAATTTAATATCCCTGACCAATTCGCGGACGCAATCAAGGCTATGTACCACTCCTCCTCAGCATCAGTGCTAGTTAATGACACCTTATCACCTTGTTTCTGCATACGCAATGGCACAAGGCAAGGCTGCCCTCTTTCCCCGCTTATTTTCGTCTTAGTCATGGAAACGCTCCTACAAGCCCTGAGACAACAAACAGATATTATGGGACTCAGAGTTGGCGAACAAGAAATTAAGTTAGCCGCCTTCGCTGATGATTTATTAATCTGCACAACTAACCCTAAAAAGTCCCTTCCTTCTATTTTATCCATATTAGATCTATTTGGTTCACTTTCCAACTTTAAAGTAAACCCCGCCAAATCACAACTAATACATAGTGGATTCCCTCCTTCAACAATCAGGGCTCTTAAGCTCCACTCTCCCTTTGACTGGTCCACACAACTATTAACTTATCTAGGTGTGAAAATCTCTCCTAACATTAAAGACTTATATAAACTGAACTATACCCCACTTCTACATTCGGTCGTTGCTCAGATGGACTCATTGAACCTCCCTTACCTGTCATGGTTTGGCAGGAAGAACATAGTATCTGCCTTGATTCTACCCAAATTAACCTACCTCATGCAGGCTTTGCCTATCAAAATTCCGAAATCCTTCTTTAATGGATTTAACAGAGCGGTCCGTAAATTTATATGGAAGGGTCGTAGGCCAAGAATTTCATTTGACACTCTTACCAAACCTAAGCATCTAGGAGGTATTAATCTCCCAGATCCTGAAGTGTATATGAGGGCCATACATCTAGCCAGAGTAGTAGATTGGATTAGAGCTCCCCCCCATAAATTTTGGGTCAATATGGAAAGCAATTTTCTTCCCTCCTCCCCCAGGGCTATTTTGCTTGCTGGAAAACCTTTCCCGCCATCTCACCAAATTCAAAATCCTATGATAAGATGCTCATTTGCAGTATGGGATTGGCTTTCCTCTCATAACAAAGTACTTACTACTCCTTCACCACTCCTGACTCTAAAAGATGTTATTGACTTAGCACCTTTAGATCTTAAAGAGTCATGTAGCCCCATGATCAGGCACTCTAACCTACTCATTTCTGAAATTATTAAGGAGTATGGAAATATTCCCCCTCTTCCTTCTCTGTTTAAAAGCCTAAAAGAGTCTTTGTCGCTCGCTATTTTATATAAAGGTATTGTATCTGTAATGTCTTCTATTAAGAATCTTCCTCAGATGCCACCTACAACCCCTAGGTTTGACGATTTAATTGGGTCTAAACAAGCGCCTCAGAAATTAATCTCATCCTTATATAAAAAGTTAAAGTCCCCTGTAACTGTTGTCAAACCAGCAATAGTGGGTGTCTGGGAGAAAGATCTAGGCCGTTCACTGACTCCCACTGAGATTAAAGTGATGTTCACTATTACGCATAAAATTTCAAGATGCATCCGAATCCAAGAAAATGGGTATAAAATCATGATGCGGTGGTATAAAACGCCAGACAATATTGCACAATACTTTCCTAACGTTTCTAATATTTGCTGGAGATGCAATACATCTAAAGGCACTTTTTATCATATATGGTGGGAATTCTCAATTATTCAGAAATGGTGGTATTCCATAGTAAACATATGTAATAAAGTCTGTGGCTCCTCTCTTAAATGTTCCCCAGAAATGATCCTCCTTAGTTTAGGGCTGGATAAGATTAGCAGGAAAGTTAGGTCCTTATTACTTATTCTTTTAGCTGCAGCTAGAATTCTAGTAGCTAGCACATGGTTATCTACAGACCCTCCAGATGAAGCTAGGTGGATTCAAAGAGTTGACCAAATATTCAGATTGGAGGAACTTTCCCACTGGGAAACCCGCACTCGAGCAGCTTTTCTAGACATATGGGCTCCATGGAAAACTTATAGAGCTTTCACTTGAGATATATTCTTCCCATTTTCTTTCTTATAGCCTTCCTCGAACCCCTTCTTTTAAACTCCCAAATAAGGTCACATTCTTGGCTTACTAGCATATCCTGTTGAGGCATAATACGAGCTACAACATGAACCTAACCAGATTTATACCATACGTTTGGTTCTTTCATCAAGTTATCTTTTCCTTTATGTTAATTTATGTTCTTTGATTCTTGATCTGTACAGTCATGTTGCAACGGTATGATGTAATACCACACTTTCTCACTTTGTACCATGTTAATTGCTAATTGCCACTTTAAGCTATGTATTAATATTTAAAAACAATAAAAATTGTTGATACAAAAAAAAAAAAAAAGATCCTGCTGAATACATTGCTGCCACCTGCTGGTGCACATAGAAATTACAGCAAAATACATAAAACAGGCCTGGAAAATACATACACAGAAAAATGCAAGGTTAGATTACACAAGATGACAATATATATACATCTAACATGTTGTAGCGGGGAGAAAGAGTTTAGTGACATACTCCGGGATGTTACACATAGAATGTGTCGGCAGATAAGAACCATTTGGCCCTTCTAGTCTGCCCAATATATGAATATGGAGAAGAGGAGAGAAAAAAGGAGGGGGGGGTTAATCTCTATTCTTCCCAAGGGAAGTTTTGAGAGTTTCCAGCGGGGCGCCAGAGGAAGGATTTGAAAACTGTGTTTGTATTTGGATATACAGACACAGTATATGTTGGATATACAAAGAGATGTTATATATTTCAGTATTTTTGATATTGTAGGGATATTAGGCAGCCAGGGGTAAACAAACCATCAGGGGAGGTCCCCTAATGGAGAGGATATAGGCACAGAAGGTAGAGCAAAACGTTTTTTACCCCTATGCACGGCGCCACCATCCCTTGGATCAGCAATATATACAGAACATAAAAGTAATTTGTTTTTTCAGATAAATTCAGAGTTTTTTTGTGTGTTTAAAATTCAAATTACAAGTTACTGGCATATATATTCTCATCGGTTCAGGTAGTGGTTATGATGTCATGTAAAATATATATTAGATATACTATATATATTAAAAATGCTGTATATATTAAAAACAATTTTCAATTTTCACTCACTTCACCCAGGAGGTACTGGATGGGATAATCACAAAACACCCACCGGATCACCTCCTGCGCCTGGGTCGCCTATAAGATCCCACGGAATGACAGCAGTCCAGTCGAGCTTCTTGTCAATGCTCCTGATGAAGGGGTCCTGTATACCCCGAAACGCGTAGAGCAAGATACCTTCACCCTACCCTGTGGTTTGAATAAAAGTCGATTGACAAGAAGCTCAACTGGACTGCTGTCATTCCGTGGGATCTTATAGGCGACCCAGGCGCAGGAGGTGATCCGGTGGGTGTTTTGTGATTATCCCATCCGGTACCTCCTGGGTGAAGTGAGTGAAAATTGAAAATTGTTTTTAATATATACAGCATTTTTAATATATATAGTATATCTAATATATATTTTACATGACATCATAACCACTACCTGAACCGATGAGAATATATATGCCAGTAACTTGTAATTTGAATTTTAAACACACAAAAAAACTCTGAATTTATCTGAAAAAACAAATTACTTTTATGTTCTGTATATATTGCTGATCCAAGGGATGGTGGCGCCGTGCATAGGGGTAAAAAACGTTTTGCTCTACCTTCTGTGCCAATATATGAATAGCCGGTGGCCCTATCTTATATGAAGGATGGCCTTATGCCTATCCCATGCATGCTTAAACTCCTTCACTGTATTTGCAGCTACCACTTCTGCAGGAAGGTTATTTCATGCATCCACTACTCTCTCAGTAAAGTAATACTTCCTGATATTACTTTTAAACCTTTGCCCCTCTAATTTAAAACTATGTCCTCTTGTAGCAGTTTTTCTTCTTTTAAATATTCTCTCCTCTTTTACCTTGTTGATTTCCTTTATGTATTTAAAAGTTTCTATCATATCCCCTCTGTCTCGTCTTTCTTTCAAGCTATACATGTTAAGGTCCTTTAATCTTTCCTGGTAAGTTTTGTTCTGCAATCCATGTACTAGTTTAGTAGCTCTTCTCTGAACTCTCTCCAAAGTATCAATATCCTTCTGGAGATATGGTCTCCAGTACTGCGCACAATACTCCAAATAAGGTCTCACTAGTGCTCTGTAGAGCGGCATGAGCACCTCCCTCTGTCTACTGGTAATGCCTCTCCCTATACACCCAAGCATTCTGCTAGCATTTCCTGCTGCTCTATGACATTGTCTGCCTACCTTTAAGTCTTCTGAAATAATGACCCCTAAATCCCTTTCCTCAGATACTGAGGTTAGGACTGTATCACTGATTTTATATTCTGCTCTTGGGTTTTTACGCCCCAGGTGCATTATCTTGCACTTATCAACATTAAATTTTAGCTGCCAGATTTTTGACAATTCCTCTAGTTTTCCTAAATCCTTTTCCATTTGGTGTATCCCTCCAGGAACATCAACCCTGTTACAAATCTTTGTGTCATCAGCAAAAAGACACACCTTAACATCGAGGCCTTCTGCAATTTCGCTGATAAAGATATTAAACAATATGGGTCCCAGAACAGATCCCTAAGGTACCCCACTGGTAACAAGACCATGGTCTGAATATACTCCATTTACTACAAGCCTCTGTTGTCTGTCCCTCAGCCACTGCCTAATCCATTCAACAATATGGGAGTCCAAGCCCAAAGACTGCAATTTATTGATAAGCCTTCTATGTGGGACAGTATCAAAAGCCTTAGTAAGGTCCAGATAAGCGATGTCTGCTGCACCTCCGCCATCTATTATTTTAGTCACCCAATCAAAAAAATCTATAAGATTAGTTTGGCATGATCTCCCTGAAGTAAACCCATGCTGTTTTTCATCTTTCAATCCATGGGATTTTAGATGTTCCACAATCCTTTCCTTAAGTATGGTTTCCATTAATTTCCCCACTATTGATGTCAGGCTTACTGGCCTATAGTGGCCCGATTCCTCCCTACTACCTTTCTTGTGAATGGGCACAACATTTGCTAATTTCCAATCTTCTGGGGCGACTCCTGTTACCAGTGTTTGTTTAAATAAATCTGTTAATGGTTTTGCTAGTTCACCGCTGAGCTCTTTTAATAGCTTTGGGTGTATCCCATCAGGCCCCTGTGACTTATTTGTATTAATTTTAGACAGCTGAACCTCTTCCTCTGTAAAGACACATGCATCAAAAGATTCATTAGTCTTCCTTCCTAACTGAAGTCCTTTTCCTTCATTTTCCTTTGTAAAAACTGAACAAACTTCTGCCTGTGCTTTAGAAGCTCTTATAACTTGTTTGGCCTCTCTCTGCCTAATCTTATAAATTTGCCTGTCATCCTCGTTTTTTTTTCATAATTACTAAATGCTATATTTTTGTTTTTAATGATTTTGGCCACTTCTGCTGAGTACCACAGTGGTCTCTTCCTTTTTTTGCTTTTACTGACAAGCCTAATGCAATTTTTTTGTTGCCTTCAATAGTGCCACTTTTAAGTAGTCCCATTTCTCCTGGACTCCATTGAAACTGTTCCAATCTGATAGGGACTCGTATACCACTGATCTAATTTTAGAAAAGTCAGTTTTTCTAAAATCTAAAACTTTTGTTTTTGTGTGGTGTGAATCAATCAAAGCTTCTTTACTGTAAGAACTGTGAATCTGTGGAATAGACTTCCACAGGACGTGGTCACAGCAGGAACAGTGGACAGTTTAAAAAAGGGTTTAGACGAATTCCTAAAAGTAAAAAACATAAATGCTTATGAAAACGTGTAGAAATCTGAGTCTTACTTTCTTCTGGGATTCACGTCCCCACCTATCCCTTGGTTGAACTTGATGGACGTTTGTCTTTTTTCAACTGTATTAACTATATAACTATTGTAAGCATCCAAAGGGTGAGGTTATTGATGGTAAGTATGTGTCACTGAGGCTGCTGCTCTCAGTGATATAAATCCCAGAGGTAAATGGCAACCAGTGATGTTAGATTGCTGAGTTTGTGGTAGCTGGAATTTGGGTCCGGGATTTAGGAGTGACTGAAGAGTTTGGGTGGGAAGGTCACTCCCATACTCCATCTCTTGTGTTACCATCTCATCCAGCTGGAAGCTAATTTAAAAGACACACTGTCAGTGTGTGTTTGGTGTTGGTCTGCAGAGGACTTAGGAGCATTCCTCTCCACAGTGTTCCTGAGAAGGGAAAAGACAAAATTCTGCACAAAGGTGAATCCTGTATTTTTGCCTGTTTAAAAATTGAACTGTTATATGACACATGAGGGCTGAAGATAAGTGCATTATGTGACTGAACTTTGATGGGCTGAAGCCAAGCCATCCTGTTGGAACAAATTTGAGTTGTGTTTTTTCCAATAAAACCCTTATGTTGCATCCGATCCTGCCGACTGCCTACCATTTGTACAGCTAATCTCCACACTATGTAACTGTAACTATGATGAACTTAGTAACTAGGCTGGCTTGATTATGATAAATAGTGTTGATCGTGAATATTCTAATCGCAAATTTTTATTGTGAATATCGGCACTTCGATAATTTGCGAAGATGTAGAATAATGTACCATATATTCGTAATCGCAAATATTCTAGATTTTTTGCCACATGTCCTGAACTTAGTCGTGCGGCGATTTGTTGCCAAATACCCCGGGCTCCAGGGCGTCTTGCGGCGACCAGAAAAATTTCTGTCCATTTTAGAAGATCTTACACGGCCATGGCTCGCTTTGCTGACGTTCAGCGGTGACACCACTTGCCCGTCAGACGTCTGATTTGTGAATGCCTGATGCGCTGGAACTCCACCTTGTATATGCTTGATAGGCTGCTACAGCAGAAACGTGCCGTTAATGACTACCTGTACGAACTTGTTTTTTTTTCCACCGCGCCAGTGGCTGCTCATGTGTGACGCATGCAGACTTCTGCAGCCATTTGATGAGATCACCAAACTGTTCAGTCGCAACCAGGGCGCCATCAGTGACATCGTACCTTATGCCTTCTTTCTGGAGCGTGCATTGTGTCGTGTCATTGATTATGCCGTCGAGGAGCAGGAGCTGGAAGATGAGGAAGTCACAATGCTGAATGAATTCCCAGGGGGAATTGTCTCTATCTGAGACAAGTCAGCAGGAGTCTGAAGAGGAGTCAGAGGAGGATGGTGCCTGGGGGGTGGAGGAGGAGGAGCAAAAAGAACAAGCTTTAAACTTTTCTGGGATCCCTGGTGTTGTCCGTGGCTGCGGGGAGGAGACCGAGGACGACATTCTCCTGGGCGATAAGCAGGAGCCAGGGCGCTCCACTGCTTCCAATTTAGTGCAAATGGAGGCCTTAATGCTCCAGTGTTTGAAGAGGGCCCCGCGTATAAAAAGCATACGTACTTAGACCCCCGGTACAAACACAAAATGGGGGACATGTTACCAGCATCACAGAGGACTGGCAAAATGCAGCATTTCCAGTCCTTGCTACGGGAGATGCTGCATTCTGTTGTTGCGGGCACTGGCAGAGGAATTTCCACCCACAGCGAAACAGGTGCATGTACCAATCCAACAGCGCATGCAAGAAAAGGGCGGTTTGAAGATGTGTTGGTCACTTTGGATATGAGATCATTCTTGCAGCCAACCCATCAACAGTTGCCCTCCGGATGAAGCCTGAGGGAAAGCCTAGACCGACAGGTGTCCGACTACATCGGGTTAACGGCCAATGTGGACGCTCTGAGAAGCAAGGAACCCCTGGACTACTGGGTGTGCAGGCTTGACCTGTGGCCAGAGCTGGCACAATTTTCCATGGAACTCTTAGCTTGCCCCTCGTCGAATGTCCTGTTCGAAAGGATGTTCAGCGCAGCAGAGGGGATCGTGACCAAACAGCGCACTCGCCTAGCTCACGACAGTGTGGACTACCTCATATTTCTAAAAATGAATGAGGCATGGATCTCGGAGGAATTCAACACCTGTGATGACCACGTGTAATTAAATTTCCTCATGCCAGCCCACACATATCCGCCACCACCCAGAACAAAGAATGATCCTTGTCTTATGTATATACAGTGGCATAAAAGGCCTTTTCTGTCACGTGAATGCCTAATTTTTGGGGCCTCTACTCCAGTGGCCTACAGTTAAATTTGTATCCAGTCACTGCCTAATGTACCTCCAGCGACATAATCACAAGTTCTTTTCTGCCAGGTGAATTCCTAATTTTCGGGGCCTGTACTGGCCTACAGTAAAATTTTTATCCAGTGACCGCCTAATGTACCTCCAGCCACATCATCACAAGTTTTTTTCTGTCAGTTGAAAGCCTAATTTTTGGGGCCTGTTCTCCAGTGGCCTACAGTAGAGTTGAGCGAACACCTGGATGTTCGGGTTCGAGAAGTTCGGCCGAACTTCCCGGAAATGTTCGGGTTCGGGATCCGAACCCGACCCGAACTTCGTCCCGAACCCGAACCCCATTGAAGTCAATGGGGACCCGAACTTTTGGGCACTAAAAAGGCTGTAAAACAGCCCAGGAAAGAGCTAGAGGGCTGCAAAAGGCAGCAACATGTAGGTAAATCCCCTGCAAACAAATGTGGATAGGGAAATGAATTAAAATAAAAATTAAAAAAATAAAAATGAACCAATATCAATTGGACAGAGGTCCCATAGCAGAGAATCTGGCTTCACGTCAGCAGAGAATCAGTCTCTTCATGCCATAGCAAAGAATCTGGCTTCATGTCAGCACAGAATCAGTCTCTTCATGCCATAGCAGAGAATCTGGCTTCATGTCAGCGCAGAATCAGTCTTCATGTCATAGCAGAGAATCAGGCTTCACGTCACCCACCACTGGAACAGGCCACTGTCACACATTTAGGCCCAGGCACCCAGGCAGAGGAGAGAGGTCCCGTAACAGAGAATCTGGCCTTATGTCAGCGCAGAATCAGTCTTCATGTCATAGCAGAGAATCAGGCTTCATGTCACCCACCACTGGAACAGGCCACTGTCACATATTTAGGCCCAGGCACCCAGGCAGAGGAGAGAGGTCCCGTAACAGAGAATCTGGCCTTATGTCAGCACAGAATCTGTCTTCATGTCATAGCAGAGAATCAGGCTTCACGTCACCCACCACTGGAACAGGCCACTATCACATATTTAGGCCCAGGCACCCAGGCAGAGGAGAGAGGTCCCGTAACAGAGAATCTGGCCTTATGTCAGCACAGAATCAGTCTTCATGTCATAGCAGAGAATCAGGCTTTACGTCACCCACCACTGGAACAGGCCACTGTCACATATTTAGGCCCCGGCACCCAGACAGAGGAGAGAGGTCCCGTAACAGAGAATCTGGCCTTATGTCAGCACAGAATCTGTCTTCATGTCATAGCAGAGAATCAGGCTTCACGTCACCCACCACTGGAACAGGCCACTGTCACATATTTAGGCCCCGGCACCCAGACAGAGGAGAGAGGTCCCGTAACAGAGAATCTGGCCTTATGTCAGCACAGAATCAGTCTTCATGTCATAGCAGAGAATCAGGCTTTACGTCACCCACCACTGGAACAGGCCACTGTCACATATTTAGGCCCAGGCACCCAGGCAGAGGAGAGAGGTCCCGTAACAGAGAATCTGGCCTTATGTCAGCACAGAATCTGTCTTCATGTCATAGCAGAGAATCAGGCTTCACGTCACCCACCACTGGAACAGGCCACTATCACATATTTAGGCCCAGGCACCCAGGCAGAGGAGAGAGGTCCCGTAACAGAGAATCTGGCCTTATGTCAGCACAGAATCTGTCTTCATGTCATAGCAGAGAATCAGGCTTCACGTCACCCACCACTGGAACAGGCCACTGTCACATATTTAGGCCCCGGCACCCAGACATAGGAGAGAGGTCCCGTAACAGAGAATCTGGCCTTATGTCAGCGCAGAATCAGTCTTCATGTCATAGCAGAGAATCAGGCTTCACGTCACCCACCACTGGAACAGGCCACTGTCACATATTTAGGCCCAGGCACCCAGGCAGAGGAGAGAGGTCCCGTAACAGAGAATCTGGCCTTATGTCAGCACAGAATCTGTCTTCATGTCATAGCAGAGAATCAGTCTTCACGTCACCAACCACTGGAACAGGCCACTGTCACACATTTAGGCCCAGGCACCCAGGCAGAGGAGAGAGGTCCCGTAACAGAGAATCTGGCCTTATGTCAGCGCAGAATCAGTCTTCATGTCATAGCAGAGAATCAGGCTTCACGTCACCCACCACTGGAACAGGCCACTGTCACATATTTAGGCCCCGGGACCCAGACAGAGGAGAGAGGTCCCGTAACAGAGAATCTGGCCTTATGTCAGCACAGAATCTGTCTTTATGTCATAGCAGAGAATCAGGCTTCACGTCACCCACCACTGGAACAGGCCACTGTCACATATTTAGGCCCCGGCACCCAGACAGAGGAGAGAGGTCCCGTAACAGAGAATCTGGCCTTATGTCAGCGCAGAATCAGTCTTCATGTCATAGCAGAGAATCAGGCTTCACGTCACCCACCATTGGAACAGGCCACTGTCACATATTTAGGCCCCGGCACCCTGACAGAGGAGAGAGGTCCCGTAACAGAGAATCTGGCCTTATGTCAGCACAGAATCAGTCTTCATGTCATAGCAGAGAATCAGGCTTCACGTCACCCACCTCTGGAACAGGCCACTGTCACATATTTAGGCCCCGGCACCCAGACAGAGGAGAGAGGTCCCGTAAAAGAGAATCTGGCCTTATGTCAGCACAGAATCAGTCTTTATGTCATAGCAGAGAATCAGGCTTCACGTCACCCACCACTGGAACAGGCCACTGTCACACATTTAGGCCCCGGCACCCAGACAGAGGAGAGGTTCATTCAACTTTGGGTTGCCCCGCAATATAATGGTAAAATGAAAATAAAAATAGTATTGAATGAGGAAGTGCCCTGGAGTAGAATAATATATTGTTAAGGGGAGGTAGTTAATATCTAATCTGCACAAGGGATGGACAGGTCCTGTGGGATCCATGCCTGGTTCATTTTTATGAACGTCAGCTTGTCCACATTGGCTGTAGACAGGCGGCTGCGTTTGTCTGTAATGACAAAACGCTGACCGCCGGGCAGGCCAGCACCTCCAAGGCATAAAAGGCTAGCTCTGGCCACGTGGACAATTTGGAGACCCAGAAGTTGAATGGGGCCGAACCATCAGTCAGTACGTGGAGGGGTGTGCACAGGTACTGTTCCACCATGTTAGTGAAATGTTGCCTCCTGCTAACATGTTCCGTATCAGGTGGTGGTGCAGTTAGCTGTGGCGTGTTGACAAAACTTTTCCACATCTATGCCATGCTAACCCTGCCCTCAGAGGAGCTGGCCGTGACACAGCTGCGTTGGCGACCTCTTGCTCCTCCTCTGCCTTCGCCTTGGGCTTCCACTGGTTCCCCTGTGACATTTGGGAATGCTCTCAGTAGCGCGTCTACCAACGTGCGCTTGTACTCGCGCATCTTCCTATCACGCTCCAGTGTAGGAAGTAAGGTGGGCACATTGTCTTTGTACCGGGGATCCAGCAGGGTGGCAACCCAGTAGTCCGCACACGTTAAAATGTGGGCAACTCTGCTGTCATTGCGCAGGCACTGCAGCATGTAGTCGCTCATGTGTGCCAGGCTGCCCAGAGGTAAGTACAAGCTGTCCTCTGTGGGAGGCGTATCGTCATCGTCCTGTGTTTCCCCCCAGCCACGCACCAGTGATGGGCCCGAGCTGCTTTGGCTGCCACCCCGCTGTGAACATGCTTCATCCTCATCCTCCTCCACCTCCTCCTCATCCTCGTCCTCCTCGTCCTCAAGTAGTGGGCCCTGTCTGGCCACATTTGTACCTGGCCTCTGGTGTTGCAAAAAACCTCCCTCTGAGTCACTTCGAAGAGACTGGCCTGAAAGTGCTAAAAATGACCCCTCTTCCTCCTCTTCCTCCTGGGCCACCTCCTCTTCCATCATCGCCCTAAGTGTTTTCTCAAGGAGACATAGAAGTGGTATTGTAACGCTGATAACGGCGTCATCGCCACTGGCCATGTTGGTGGAGTACTCGAAATAACGCAACAGGGCACACAGGTCTCGCATGGAGGCCCAGTCATTGGTGGTGAAGTGGGTCTGATCCGCAGTGCGACTGACCCGTGCGTGCTGAAGCTGAAACTCCACTATGGCCTGCTGCTGCTCGCACAGTCTGTCCAGCATATGCAAGGTGGAGTTCCACCTGGTGGGTACGTCGCATATGAGGCGGTGAGCGGGAAGGCCAAAGTTACGCTGTAGCGCAGACAGGCGAGCAGCGGCAGGGTGTGAAAGCCGGAAGCGCGAACAGACGGCCCGCACTTTATGCAGCAGCTCTGACATGTCGGGGTAGTTGCGAATGAACTTCTGCACCACCAAATTCAGCACATGCGCCAGGCAAGGGATGTGCGTCAAACCGGCTAGTCCCAGAGCTGCAACGAGATTTCGCCCATTATCGCACACCACCAGGCCGGGCTTGAGGCTCACCGGCAGCAACCACTCGTCGGTCTGTTGTTCTATACCCCGCCACAACTCCTGTGCGGTGTGGGGCCTGTCCCCCAAACATATGAGTTTCAGAACGGCCTGCTGACGTTTACCCCGGGCTGTGCTGAAGTTGGTGGTGAAGGTGTGTGGCTGACTGGATGAGCAGGTGGAAGAAGAGGAGGAGGAAGCTGAGTAGGAGGAGGAGGAGACAGGAGGCAAAGAATGTTGCCCTGCGATCCTTGGCGGCGGAAGGACGTGCGCCAAACAGCTCTCCGCCTGGGGCCCAGCCGCCACTACATTTACCCAGTGTGCAGTTAGGGAGATATAGCGTCCCTGGCCGTGCTTACTGGTCCACGTATCTGTGGTTAGGTGGACCTTGCCACAGATGGCGTTGCGCAGTGCACACTTGATTTTATCGGACACTTGTTTGTGCAGGGAAGGCACGGCTCTCTTGGAGAAGTAGTGGCGGCTGGGAACAACATACTGTGGGACAGCAAGCGACATGAGCTGTTTGAAGCTGTGTGTGTCCACCAGCCTAAATGACAGCATTTAATAGGCCAGTAGTTTAGAAATGCTGGCATTCAGGGCCAGGGATCGAGGGTGGCTAGGTGGGAATTTACGCTTTCTCTCAAATGTTTGTGAGATGGAGAGCTGAACGCTGCCGTGTGACATGGTTGAGATGCTTGGTGACGCAGGTGGTGGTGTTGGTGGTACATCCCATGTTTGCTGGGCGGCAGGTGCCAACGTTCCTCCAGAGGCGGAGGAAGAGGCCGAGGCGGCGGCAGCAGCAGCAGAAGAGGCCGGGGCGGCGGCAGCAGCAGAAGAGGCCGAGGCGGCAGCAGCAGAAGAGGTAGCAGGGGGAGCCTGAGTGACTTCCATGTTTTTAAGGTGTTTACTCCACTGCAGTTCATGCTTTGCATGCAGGTGCCTGGTCATGCAGGTTGTGCTAAGGTTCAGGACGTTAATGCCTCGCTTCAGGCTCTGATGGCACAGCGTGCAAACCACTCGGGTCTTGTCGTCAGCACATTGTTTGAAGAAGTGCCATGCCAGGGAACTCCTTGATGCTGCCTTTGGGGTGCTCGGTCCCAGATGGCGGCGGTCAGTAGCAGGCGGAGTCTCTTGGCGGCGGGTGTTCTGATTTTGCCAACTGCTCCCTCTTTTGCTACGCTGTTGGCTCGGTCTCACCACTGCCTCTTCCTCCGAACTGTGAAAGTCAGTGGCACGACCTTCATTCCATGTGGGGTCTAGGACCTCATCGTCCCCTGCATCGTCTTCCACCCAGTCTTGATCCCTGACCTCCTGTTCAGTCTGCACACTGCAGAAAGACGCAGCAGTTGGCACCTGTGTTTCGTCATCATCAGAGACGTGCTGAGGTGGTATTCCCATGTCCTCATCATCAGGAAACATAAGTGGTTGTGCGTTAGTGCATTCTATCTCTTCTACCCCTGGGGAAGGGCTAGGTGGATGCCCTTGGGAAACCCTGGCAGCAGAGTCTTCAAACAGCATAAGAGACTGCTGCATAACTTGAGGCTCAGATAGTTTCCCTGATATGCATGGGGGTGATGTGACAGACTGATGGGCTTGGTTTTCATGCGCCATCTGTGCGCTTTCTGCAGAAGACTGGGTGGGAGATAATGTGAACATGCTGGATGCACTGTCGGCCACCCAATTGACTAATGCCTGTACCTGCTCAGGCCTTACCATCCTTAGAACGGCATTGGGCCCCACCAAATATCCCTGTAAATTCTGGCGGCTACTGGGACCTGAGGTAGTTGGTACACAAGGACGTGTGGCTGTGGCAGAACGGCCATGTCCTCTCCCAGCACCAGAGGGTCCACTAACACCACCACGACCATGTCCACGTCCGCGTCCGCGTCCCTTATTAGATGTTTTCCTCATCGTTCCCGTTCACCACAATTTTGAGAATGGCAAATTTGGGAATAGTTTTTCAACCCAGAACAAAAAATGTGCTTTTACAAATAACTTGACCAGCTAAAACAGTACAGATTTGGTTGAATAGAAATGTGAGGCCTGTTTTTTTTTTTGCGCTGTGTGACAGGTATAGGTTTAATCAAAGAATTAGACTTCTATCTGCACGGTAGCGTGTGTCTTAGGTTTTTCTGAATGACACTATCAGCACCTTCAATGTAAGATATCCTTTTTGGGATAGATTTCAAGTAGGCCTCATATAGCAGAAACTAGTTATTTTGAGAATGGCAAATTTGGGAATAGTTTTTCAACCCAGAACAAAAAGTGTGCTTTTACGGTCACTACAAATAACTTGACCAGCTAAAACAGTATAGATTTGGTTGAATAGAAATGTGAGGCCTGTTTTTTTTTTGCGCTTTGTGACAGGTATAGGTTTAATCACAGAATTAGACTTCTATCTGCACGGTAGCGTGTGTCTTAGGTTTTTCTGAATGACACTATCAGCACCTTCAATGTAAGATATCCTTTTTGGGATAGATTTCAAGTAGGCCTCATATAGTAGAAACTAGTTATTTTGAGAATGGCAAATTTGGGAATAGTTTTTCAACCCAGAACAAAAACTGTGCTTTTACGGTCACTACAAATAACTTGACCAGCTAAAACAGTACAGATTTGGTTGAATAGAAATGTCAGGTCTATTTTTTAGGCGCTGGGTGACAGGCTCAACTTGCCCCTGATGTAGTATATGGCCAAAAAATAACCACACTATTGATGGTTAAATGCACTTGGGTGACACAGGCTCAGCCTGCACCAGATATAGTATATGGCCAAAAAATAACCAGACTGTTGATGGTTAAATGCACTTCGGTGACACAGGCTCAGCCTGCAGCTGATGTAGTATATGGCCAAAAAATAACCAGACTGTTGATGGTTAAATGCACTTCGGTGACACAGGCTCAGCCTGCAGCTGATGTAGGATATAGCACAAAATAACCACACTATTGATGGTTAAATACACTTGGTGATAGCTTGTGCTGGCGCACCACAAGCCACAAAATGGCCGCCGATCACCCCAGAAAAAAGTGATCTAAAAACGCTCTGGGCAGCCTCAAAAAAGTGAGCAAGTCGATATTAGCACTTCAATGATCCACAGCTGCAGATCGATCACAGAATGAAGTCTTTTGGAGGAGTTAATCTGCCTAATCTCGCCCTAACGTCGCAGCTGCAACCTCTCCCTATGCTTGAATCAGCAGAGTGACGTGCAGCGCTACGTGACCCAAGCTTATATAGAGGCTGGGTCACATGCTGCACTGGCCAATCACAGCCATGCCAATAGTAGGCAAGGTTGTGATGGCCTCTTGGGGCAAGTAGTATGACGCTTGTTGATTGGCTGCTTTGCAGCCTTTCAAAAAGCGCCAAGAAGGCGCCGAACCCCGAACCCGGACTTTTACGAAAATGTTCGGGTTCGGGTCCGTGTCACGGACACCCCAAAATTCGGTACGAACCCGAACTATACAGTTCGGGTTCGCTCATCCCTAGCCTACAGTAAAAATTTTATCCAGTGACCGCCTAATTTTCCTCCAGCCAAATAATCACAAGTTCTTATATAATTTAAGAGACTGGCACTCCCTCGTACGGAAATAAAGCAATAATAATGGTGACTGAATGTTCCACAATATTTAATATAGCATATTCGCTTAAAATACAATGTTAAAGCAATGATATTAATTGTGACTGAATGTTATGCAATACTTAATAAGACATATTCGCTTAAAATGCAATATTAAAATACTTCACAATTGCTGCAGCAAAAACACAATTTTATTTCAAGACACGGAGGCTTCATATTGCTTAACCCTTTCTTTACTTTACACAATAGCAGCAAAGAATTAAACAACAAAATCCACCAATGGGCATACAGCCCTCCCCCTAGCCACAGTATAAAGGGAACATCCCATAAGTCCATCCTCCTCTTTCTTTGCTGCTGCACAAGATAAGTATTCCACCCTCCTGCTTGCAGGGGTGGTGGTATTACAGTTATATATATAATTCTACTGGTTATTACATTATAGGGTGATTTATTGCCCCTTATGGTTTATTGTCTGTTCTGACTGTTTGCTGCGCAGGTTTTTTGTCTTGCCATTTTTCCTTACAGGCTCCGATCTGTTTCTCTCCCCTTTTCCCCCCCTCTTTTCCCTTCCCTTAGGATCGGGGGGTTTGTTGTGACTAATTTCGGTGTGTTTCCTCCTTTACTCTATACCGGCGGTTACCTTATCTTCCGCCGCTCCGTCGCGTCCGAGATCTCGCGGCGTCTCGCGGGATCTCGGCCGCCATCTCTTCTTCTCCTACCGCTCGTTCCCGCCACTCCGGCTGCTACGTCCGAGATCTCGCGTTACTTTAAGCGGGATTTCGGACGTCTTCTGAGGTGAGCCGCACTGCTGCATTCATTCGGCTTGCGGTCTCTCCTCTCCTTCAGCGGTCCGGAACGGCGGCTCCTCCTGCTACAGGGTGACTAACTTTGTGTGCATTCCTGGTCAGCCCTTTGGTTAGTTTATTTTAGTTAGTTTCAGGTAGTTTTCCATGGACCATTATCCCCTGTTACTGTGCAGGATTATGTCAGCCCAGAAGGCTCCACCTGCGGCCCTTGGGACCCCCTCTCATGGGGACTCCCCTGGTCTCCCACAGAACGTGGGGATTATCCCATGTACAGGGGTAGCTACTCCGGTAACATCTGACCCGCAGGCCCTGACTCTGCAGAGATCTATCTCTGAGGCCATTATCTCTGCCATGGGCTCTATGTCATCAGTGTTAACACACTCTATATCCCAGGTCCTAATAGCCAATACTTCATCTTCGGTGACCCCTAATTCCATGCCTATACCGGCCCCTAATGCCTCCAGAACTGTTATGACTGATGGCCTGGTTCCATCCAATGACAGCGCGCCTCGACCGCGCAAAAGAGCCTGTCCGCGCCAGGCAGAAAAAGCACGGCATTGGAAGTCTGCTCGGTCCCACCCCGAGCTAGATTCTGATTCCAACGGTGAATCTGAGGAGGAGGCTTTGATTGAATCCTATAATGATTCAGAGGAATTTGATGATGATGTGTCACCTGCTCAGGGGACATCTGTCTCCTTTTCATCCTTGCCTCGGCGACCGGTAGAGGTCGACCCGGCGGACCCGACCCATTCCGTTTCCCTTATGGATCCGGCAGGGGAGGCTCTTTTTGACCCGGACTCCTTACACCACCCCAGGTCCGCAGAGTGGCTTCCAGCCCCCCACATCTCTAATTACTTAGAGTCTATGGTCCGTAAGCCCCTCAGCAAGGAGGCACGGAACAAGCTCCGGGCAGAATGCCCTCGCCCGGCGATACCCAATAAGGTATGCGAAACGCCGGTAGTGGACCCAAAGATGGTCCAATTCCTGTCCAAAACAGGATTTAGCCCCAAAAGAGGCCTAGACTCGGCCCTAAAAGCTTGCCAAGACAAGCTACTTGATATTATGGGGCCCTTAACAAAGATTTTTGATTTGGCGGAATCCGCCAAGGCTGAAGGCCAAATGGTCGACCCGGACGAACTCCGTGGTTGGGCCCAAAGAGCCATTTGCATGGCAGGTAATGCAAACACCTCCCTCAGTATTGAACGGCGTAAAGCCATTTTGTTAAAAATTGAGCCAAAATTGACCAATATGGCTTTGTCGGAGTCCGGCAAGGATGCCCAGGGTTTCCTCTTTGGGGATCCCTTTATTAAGGAACTAGGAAAGTTCGTAGGGACCTTTACCGCATTGGATAAAGCCCAAACATCGATGCGAAGGGTTTTCAGTGGTAGGGTTTCCACCAGGGCCGGCAGTATCAGGGGCCGCCTGTCCGGCCGTTCCTCTTTCCAGACCCGAGGTTCGGGTCGAGGCTCCTTCTCGTCATACCGACCGCCTACCCATGAACAGAGACATCAACCGTCCTTCTTCCCTTCCCGTGGTGCTTCCGGACGGGGAAGACCTTACAGAGGAAACCCAAACCTCAGACGCCCATTCGGTAAGTCTACCTCCCCTTCTTCCTTTTTCGGAAAACTGTGTAGGGGGCAGACTCCAACATTTTATTCATGCTTGGGCGCTCATTACCAACGACCCCTGGGTATTGTCCATGGTTCAGGGGTTCCACATAGAGCTAGTCGCTCCGCCGGTGCTTCCATCCCCACTGTATCCCACAGTCCGTTCACAGAAATCCCAAAACCTTATAAATGTGGAGCTACGGGCTTTGTATCTCAAGGGGGCAGTAGAACCTGCCCCTCTCGATCACGAAGGGGTAATCAGCAGTATTTTTCTGGTGGAGAAAAAGGGAGGCCAGTTCCGTCCCGTTATCAATCTCAAGGCACTGAATGTATTCGTCAGATACAGACATTTCAAGATGGAGGGCATCCATCTTCTAAGGGACATGCTACTACCCGGGGACTGGATGGCCAAGTTAGATCTCAAAGATGCTTACTTGACGGTTCCGATTTCTCCTCCTTCCAGGGATCTTCTACGTTTCCATTGGCAGGGGACGGTTTGGCGCTTCTCGTGCCTCCCCTTCGGTCTCTCGTCCGCCCCCTGGTGTTTCACCAAACTGATGCATCCGGTAGTGGCATGGCTCCGCTATCGGGGGGTGAGACTCATAATCTATCTGGACGATATTCTGATTATGGCGGAGGACCGTCCCTCTCTGCTGTCCCACCTGCAGATGTCAATTCATCTTCTTTCAGCTCTGGGCTTCATTATCAACCGAGAGAAGTCTTGCCTAATTCCTTCTCAGTCCATGGAGTTTCTCGGATTCCAACTGGACTCTCTGTCCTTGACTCTCAGTCTTCCCAATTCGAAGGTGCGTTCGATCCGCAAAGAGTTGCGTCGCACTCTATCCCTTCCACAGATGTCTCTACGTCATTTGGCCAGAGTGATAGGTCTATTGTCATCTTCCATTCAGGCTATCTTTCCGGCTCCCCTCCATTATCGGGCCCTGCAGCGCCTCAAAATCGCGCACCTGCATGCCGGTGCTTCTTATGCGGACCTGATCTCTCTGGATCAGGAAACGAGAGACGAGTTGGAATGGTGGATTGCCAACCTCTCTGCCTGGAATGGCAGGGCCCTCTTCGGCCCTCGCCCGGATATGGTGATAGAGTCGGACGCCAGCCTTCACGGTTGGGGTGCCCATTGCGAGGGTGTTTCCACAGGAGGTCCTTGGTCCACAGTAGAGTCCCATTTGCACATCAATGCTCTGGAGCTTCTGGCGGGTTCTTTTGCCATCCGCAGCTTCACCGGTGGGAGGGCCAAGGCCTGTATTCGCCTTCGCATGGACAATATCTCAGCAGTCCGGTACATCAATTCCATGGGAGGTACCCGTTCGAGGATGTTGACACACCTGGCCAAGGATTTCTGGGATTATTGCCTGTCCAATGGAGTTTCGGTAGTGGCGGAGTACCTGCCGGGACTACACAACACGCTGGCCGATTGGAACTCTCGCTACATCTCAGACGCCAGCGACTGGAGGTTAGACATGGAGATATTTTCTATCATCGAATCTCTCTGGGGCCCGTTTTCGATCGACCTCTTTGCATCACGCTGGAACGCCCAACTGCCCAGATACTTCAGTTGGAGACCGGACCCGTCCGCGGAGGCAGTGGATGCTTTTCTCCAACATTGGTCGGAGGACGTGATGTATGCATTCCCACCGTTCTCGATGATTCCTCGGACTTTGGCCAAGATACGTCTTCAATCTTCGGAGCTGGTGCTGATCCTTCCTTTCTGGAGCACACAGTCGTAGTTTCCGCAACTGTTGGAAATTCTGGTGGAGATCCCCAGGTTACTTCCTCTCCGGTCATCGCTACTGCTGGATCCGCTGAACCATCCTCATCCGCTGGTACTGGAGGGGTCCCTACGTCTTCTGGCGTGCAGAGTGTCGGGTTGTCCTGGCAGACCGAGGGACTTTCGGAGACAGCTATTTTCCTATTGGAGAACGCATGGGCCCCAGGGACCAGAAGAGCCTATCGGACAGCTTGGCGATCCTGGGCTGGTTGGTGCAGCCTTCGGAACTTGGATCCCACTACGGCCGCTGTAGGCAATGTGGTTCAATTTCTTAGTTCTCTTTATGAAGAAGGTAAAGCTTATCGGACTATAAATGTTTTTCGATCGGCTATTTCTTCCGGACATAGGGGCTTTGACGGTTGTTCTGCGGGACGTCACCCTTTGGTGTGCCGGTTACTTAAGGGTTCCCGTTTTGCGCGTCCTCCCAGGCCTCGGTTTTCTAGCTCGTGGGACGTGTCGTCCGTTTTATCTTTCCTGTCATCTTGGCATTCCAATGAAGATTTATCCCTGCGCCAGTTATCGGCTAAATTGGTTACTCTTTTTTGCCTGATCTCTTGTAAAAGGGTTTCGGACGTCCGGGCATTAGATCATGACGCCCGGTCCTTTACTCCTGAAGGGGTAACATTCAATATTTCCCGACGTACTAAAACAAATATCACTTCGGTATCTTATCCCTCTTTTCCTTCTTCTGTGGCAGTCTGTCCAGTTACATGTCTGAAGGAATACGAGTCCAGAACTCGGTCTTTAAGGTCATCCTCTGCTTCCCAGTTGTTTATTTCTTTCCGTAGGCCCTTTGCTCCGGTTGCCGCGGTAACTCTGTCGCGTTGGGTGAAGTGGATTTTGTCTCTCTCTGGTATAGATACTTCCATTTTTACGGCACATTCTGTTCGCGGCGCTTCCGCAACTTCATTAACTCTGTCCGGTGCGCGCCTTGAGGACGTCATGAAGCTGGCAGACTGGTCGCGTGTCTCCACGTTTAGGGAATTTTATTTTAGGCCAGATTCACATGTTTTCGCTTCTATTGTGAACCGACTTTAAACTAGCAATATGAAGCCTCCGTGTCTTGAAATAAAATTGAATGATTTTCCTAAAATATGACGTAAAGTCATGATTTTATGAAAGACACGGAGGCGAGTATTGCCCCACCCATGTATTGTCCCTCCCTGGGGTTTATTTGCTATGTATATATTTCTTTTATAAATGTCTTCTGTCATTATTGTTATTTATGACGATTGTGGATATTGTTGAATTATTAACTTTACTTACCTTGTCTGACGCTATGTCACATCAATAGGATTAACGCTTTGACGTTGCTGGAGATTATCTGTTTGTTTTCTATCTCTTTTTAAGGTTGATCTCATCAGACTCGTTGAAGAATGGAGAGGATCTTCTTCAATTTCTGTTTGCCGTCTTTTCTTCAAGTCGGTGGTTCAAGACATGTTGGTCTTCCGGTTAGAGTTCTCCTGGTTCCGGTTCCAGTTTGGTTCGTTGGTGAAGTTATGAAGACAAAGAAAGAGGAGGATGGACTTATGGGATGTTCCCTTTATACTGTGGCTAGGGGGAGGGCTGTATGCCCATTGGTGGATTTTGTTGTTTAATTCTTTGCTGCTATTGTGTAAAGTAAAGAAAGGGTTAAGCAATACTCGCCTCCGTGTCTTTCATAAAATCATGACTTTACGTCATATTTTAGGAAAATCATTCAATTACCCTAAAATTACCTAAAATCTAAAAACTTGAATAAAACTCAAAAAACTGTCCAATAAGAAGGGGACCATATGTCCTGAATGAGAAAAAAATATATTGCAAGCCAAAAATATGGAATATCGAATCAGTCTCTTCCTTGTAATAATATTAATATCTCTTTTCTTATGGGCAATATAGCATGAAAAACCATACAAGGCACTTTTTCAAATATTCAAAATTGTTTGATTTAAATATTCGATGAGGTATCCAATTGGACATGAAAGTTTTTACTCACAGGTAAATGTCGATTATCCTGCGGTCCCAATATTAGATTTTTACTCACTGTATTTTTAGTATTTCCGCGGTCTGAATGGCGTCCCACTTAGTTCGTGCGTCACTGGTCTCTCGATCGTTATCCACAAATTTCGGATTTGATCATATGCCCAAAGTTGTAATATCGAGAGAGATAGGCTTGTACTGACCAGTTTCAATGGCTGAAGTTCCGGGTCTTTATATGTTGGAGCGCTCCAATTCTTTAGTAAATGTCCGGATATTGATGTACGAACTTCCAGTGGGGGTCTCTTGTTGGGAATGTCTTAGAAAAGCACCAAACACGTTTCGGGGATCTCCTTTCCCTTTCCTCAGTGGTTCCAGACCGGATTTTGGTATTCCAGATCAGATTCTCCACTCCAGATCTGACTTTACATGTGTCCTGGAAGGGATATAAAAAGAACCACAGGAATTTGGGATGTCAACACTGAGGAAGGGGAAAGGAGATCCCCGAAACGCGTTTGATGCTTTTCTAAGACATTCCCAACAAGAGACCCCCACTGGAAGTTCGTACATCAATATCCGGACATTTACTAAAGAAATGGAGCGCTCCAACATATAGAATGTCTGTTCTGTTCTCTCTCAGATGTTGTTATTCAGCACAGTTGCTTTTTCTGGCAGTTTTGCAACACACAGGAGCAGGTGTGCACCTAGCCTTTCTGCTGCCTGAGGTGAAAGCTGAAATGACGTCCCTATCTCCCCAATGTCAATTTCTTAACCTAACCACTTCCCTTCAGCCCATGGCCCTTCTGTTTCCCCTCTCTTGCTTCTACCTGGTGCTGCCTGAGGTGATTGCCTCACCTCTGGCCTCATTGGTGGTGCACCCCTGCTCAGAAGTTAGACTCCTCTGTGGCTTATCTAGAGCCCTTCTGTACAACAGCCACACAACACCAGAGGGAAGGCAGGTTTAGCCCAACATCCAGCAACTGTAACCAAGGACTGCCAGTTAAATCTTTCATCCCATATAGAGCCTTTTGGGTTACAGAGTGCATAAAGTACACTGAACAAAAATATAAACGCAACACTTTCGGTTTTGCTCCCATTTTGCATGAGCTGAACTCAAAGATCTGAAACTTTTTCTGCGTAAATAAAAGAATCATTACTCTGAAATATTGTTCACAAATTTGTCTAAATCTGTGTTAGTGAGCACTTCTCCTTTGCCGAGATAATCCATCCCACCTCATAAGTGTGGCATATCAAGGTGCTGATAAAACAGCATGAATATTACACAGGTGTGCCTTAGACTGCCCACAATAAAAGGACACTCTGAAATGTGCAGCTTGATCATACAGCACAATGCCACAGATGTCGCAACGTTTGAGGGAGCGTGCAATTGCATGCTAACTGCAGGATTGTCTATCAGAGCTGTTGCAAGTGCAATGAATGTTCATTTCTCTACCATAAGCCATCTCAAATGGCGTTTCAGAGAATTTGGCAGTACATCCAACCGGCCTCACAACCGCAGACCACGTGTAACCACACCAGCCCAGGACCTCCATAATCCAGCATGTTCACCTTCATGATAGTCTGAGACCAGCACTGCATGAGGTAAATGGCGGCCACACCAGATACTGACTGGTTTTCTGACCCCCCCAGTAAGGCAAAACTGTGCACATTTCAGAGTGTCCTTTTATTGTGGGCAGTCTAAGGCAGACCTGTGCAATATTCATGCTGTCTAATCAGCACCTTGATATGCCACACCTGTGAGGTGGGATGGATTATCTCGGCAAAGGAGAAGTGCTCACTAACACAGATTTAGACAGATTTGTGAACAATATTTGAGAGTAATGGGTCTTTTGTGTATGTAGAAAATGTTTCAAACACTGGAAAAGACTGCTCTTTAATTTTATTGGCTACAAGTTTTTATTCGGCTAGCATTGTGATTTTTATGTGTTTTTTTTTATAATGCAGGCTTTTTCATATAATTTCATATGCATAGTTTTCGCTTTTTTATTTTTTGTAAAAATATGCTTTTTACTTTTTAGCTTTTTTTTCTGATAAACCTTTTTCCTAAAACACACTTGGTTAAAGGTACAATAGCAATTAGGGTGGGTAATGTTTTTAGGGGGCTGGATTATTTCTTGTGCATTTTTCATTTGCAATATGACACAGGGATGTGTGTGAGTGGGTGACCAGATTGCACTAGTAGTAGTAATCAGGACATATCAGGACAGTTTTTAGCATTCAATGGACTGGCAGATATTCACAAAATGCACTTTCCACTTTGTTACAGGTTTCATGGCTGCACAGGTAGTTAACCCCTTCCTGACATATGACGTAATAGTACGTCATGGCAAGCAAGTGACTTGCCGCATTTTGACATACTATTACGTAATGGTGTGAACCCGATCACTGCAGGGGTCCGGCAGTCCCTAATAGCCCCGCTGTAAAAGTTGAATAACCCCTTCTATACTGCATAGAAGGTGCACTGCTGTGGCGGGGACCCTATGGGTGACAAGGCAGCCCGATGCCATGCACAGGCAGCCCGATGCCATGCACAGGCTGCCCAATGCCTTGCACGGCATCAGAACCTGCTTTCTACAGGGGCCGAGGAGATCCAGCCCCAGACCCGGTCTCCTAGGCAACCTGTTAGTGTATTACTCAGTGTAATACACTAACAGGCAATGCATTACAATACAGGTGTTTTGTAATGCATTGCAGAGGGGATAAGACCCCCAAAAGTTAAAGTCCCAGAGTGGGACGGAAATAAAGCTTAAAAAGATAAAAGCAAAAATAAATTTTTTTAATAAAAAAAAGTTTCAAGTAAAAAAAGAAAAAAAACGCCCCTTCCCCTGATTTTATAATAAAAAAATTGAAAAAAAGGTAAAAATCACACATATTAGGTATCATCGCATCCGTAATGACCGGCTCTATAAATGTATCACATGATCCACCCCGTCCGATAAACACCATAAAAAAAATATAAAAACTGTGTAAAAAAAAAGCCATTTTTGTAAACTTACATAACAAAAAGTGCAACACCAAGTGATCAAAAATGCGTATGTCTCAAAAATAGTACCAATAAAACCATCACCTCATTCCGCAAAAAATGAGACCCTACCTAAGACAATCGGTCAAAAAAAAAAAAAAACTATAGCTCTCAGGATATGGAGACATTAAAACATAATTTTTTTGTTTCAAAAATGCTATTATTGTGTTAAAGTGAAATAAATAAAAAAGTATATATATTAGGTATTTCCGCATCCGTAACAACCAGCTCTATTAAAATATCACATGACTCAACCCCTCAGCTGAACACCGTAAAAAAATAAAAATAAAAACAGTGCCAAAAAAAGCCATTATTTGTCATTCTACATCACAAAAATTGCGACATATAGTGATCAAAAAGGCATATGCCCCCCAAAATAGGGCCAATCACACCGTCACCTGATCCCGCAAAAAATGACATCCTATATAAGACAATCGGTCAAAAAATATAAAAACTATGACTCTCAGACAATGGAGACACTAAAATGTTAAAGTGAAATAATACAAAAAGCATACATATTAGGTATTGCCACGTCCATAACAATCTGCTCTATAAAAATATCACATGACATGACCTAACCACTCAGGTGTACACCGTAAAAATAAAAACAGTGCCAAAAAAGCCATTTTTTGTCACATAACATCACATAAAGTGCAACACCAAAAAGGCGTATGCCCCCCAAAATAGCACCAATCAAACTATCACATCATCCCACAAAAAATGAGATCCTAACTAAGACAATCGGTCAACAAATAAAAAAGCTATGGCTCTCAGACTATGGAGACACTAAAACATCATTTTTTTTGGTTTAAAAAATGCTATTATTGTGTAAAACTTAAATAAAAAGGAAAAAGTGTATATATATATATATATATATATATATATATATATATATTAGTAATTTCCACATCTGTAGCAATCTGCTCTATAAAAATGTCACATGACCTAACCCCTGTAAAAATAAATAAATAAAAACTGTGCCAAAACAACCAATTATTTGGTCACCTTGCCTCATCAAGTGTCATATTGAATGATCAAAAAATCATATGTATCCAAAAATGGTACCAATAAAAACTTAATCTCTTCCTGCAAAAAACGAGCCCCTGCACAAGATGATCGGCAAGAAAAAAAAAATATATGGCGTTCAGAGAATGGAGACACAAAAACATAACAGAAATGCTTTATTATGTAAAACTGAAACAAACAAAGAAAGTAGACATATTTGATATCATTGCGTCTGTAACAACCTACTCTAAAAAAATAGCACATGATCTACCCTGTCAGATGAATGTTGTAAAAAATAAAAACGGTGCCAAAACAGCCATTTTTTGGTTACCTTGTCTCACAAAAAACTTAATATAGAGAAATTAAAAATCATATGCACCCCAAAATAGTACCAATAAAACTGTCACCTTATCCTGTAGTTTCCAAAATGGGGTCACTTTTTGGGAGCTTCTACTGTAAGGGTGCAACAGGGGGGCTTCAAATGGGACATGGCATCTAAAAACCAGTCCAGCAAAATCTACCTTCCAAAAACCATATGGCGCTCCTTTTCTTCTGCGTCCTGCCGTGTGCCCTTACATCAGTTTACGACCACACGTGGGGTGTTTCTGTAAACCGCAGAATCAGGGTAATAAATATTGAGGTGGTTTTTTTGGCTGTTAACCCTCGATGTGTTAAAGAAAAAAATGGATTAAAATGGAAAATCTGCCAAAAAAGTGAAATTTTGAAATTTCATCTCCATTTTCCTTAAATTTTTGTGGAACACCTAAAGGGTAGGGTTTGTACCGAACTTTAGGTTTTTTTGTACCCAGACCCGACCCCGAACATTTTCGTAAAAGTTCGGGTTCGAGTTGGGTATTCAGCAATATAATGGCGCTTGTTGAAAGGCTGCAGGGCAGCCAATCAACAAACGTTTAACTCGTGTGCCCTTAGAAGCCATCATAGCCATGCCTACTAATGGCATGTCTGTGATTGGCCAGTGCAGCATGTGACCCAGCCTCTATATAAGCTGGAGTCACGTAGCGCTGCACGTCACTCTGCTCTTACTAGATGTAGGGATAGGATGCTGCTGCTGTGAGGGAGAGATTAGGAAAGACTCTGCACTTGGTGTGAAGTCTGCGACCTACAGTGTTTTTTGTTTGGGGGGTGCGATGCAAATTTTTTTTACCCTGCCCTGAGCCTGCCACGAGACAAAAAAAAAACAGTTTTACTCCGTCTGTTAGTTAGGTGGGCGTCGGCGGCCATTTTGTGCAACAGCAGTGCACCAGCACTGCATATGTTCTTGTAGTTCAGTGGCCGACATATACCCATTTTTAAAGTGCACCTGCACTGCATATGTGCCAGGGGAAGGGAAAATAATACCGTCTGTGAGTTCAGGGACCCAGGGGGTGACACATCAAAATTTTTTGCTGTAAAGTACCCCTGTGCTGCAATTCTGAGAGTGAAATATAATCAATTAAATCCATCTGTTCCATTGTAAGGTGACATATTTAATTTTTTTGTTGTAAAGTACCTCTGAGGCCTGCACTGCATTTGTGACAGGCAGGCACATAAATTCAGCAAATCCATCTGTTCCTTTGTAGGGGTGACATATCCCAAAAAGTTTTATGCAAAAAAAAAAACTGTGCTTAATTTGTGAGATTGAAATATAATCTCAGTTAAATCCATTTATGGTTAAAGAAACCCTTTTTTTGGGGCAATAAAGTACCTTTTTGCCCTGTACTGCATTTCTTAGTCCAATAAAACTGCCAAATTTTTGTTGCTAGAAAGTCAGTCAAATAAAGCCAGTAAATACCGCTGTTACATTTTTGGGCTTCAAATTTATGGGTGTAAAGTAACTCTGAGGCCTGCACATATGACAGGCAGGCACATACATTTAGCAAATCCATCTGTTCCATTGTAGGAGTGACATATCCACCATTTTCTATGTAAAAAAACCCTGTGCTTCATTTGTGAGAGTACAATATAATGTCAGTTAAATCCATCTGTTTCATTTAGGGCTCCGATTTGTTCCTGACAGGAATAAATTAGCTAAAGTCTCAATTCTTAACATCAGCTTGAGGGATTAGCCAGTGTTGTCAGTTGCATATCATTGTGGTGCACCGTTCGCAGTGATTAATGTCGCTGTCAGCAGCGGCCAAACAATTCCGCTGAATGTCACAGATATTTAGGATGCGCAAATGTAACACAACATATGTAGCAGAGGGTGTGTCACTCTCAGCAGCAGCCAAACAATTGCACGCAAAGTAGCGCAGGTTGCGCTGATAATATATATTGCAGCCAGATAAAACAATAGTCCTTAAAAGGACTTTTGGGTCTCTAACACCTTTCAACACCAAACCCTGCCTAAAAAAATAAACCAATTCTTGTCCCTACACCATCTGTCCCTTCTACTGCAGCTCTCCCTGACTAAGACTGAGCTGAATCACGTGTCATCAGGTGCTATATACCACCCGATGATGCATTCCGGACAGCCAATCACTGTAATGCCAGTAACCAACATGGCTACGGCATTACAGTGAGTGCCAGTACTTCCCCACATGTTTATTGGCTGTGTAGCAGCCAACAAACATGCGGGGAGGAGACTTGAGCATTGCGTTCGAGCACACGCAGTGTTCGGCCAAACACCGCGATGTGCCGAGCTTTGCGATGCTCGAGTCAAAATGGTGTTTGGATGAGCATGCTCGCCCAACACTAATCTACAGATTAACAACTCCAGTGATTTCATTAGAAACTGTTTGAATGTTGATTCTCCCAAATTTCTGCTGACCTGCCTTATATCCCAGCATAGTAGCCCAGTGGTCAGCGCGGACTGCGGATACCACACAAAGGTGGAGATCTGAGTTCAAATCCAAGCAATGTTTTTGACTTCTAATTTCCCTGTAAGGCACTAGTTCATGGCTAAAATGTGTCACCTAAATAAAGACTATCTGGATGCTTTTGCCTCAGTCCTCACCTTAAGTCATATAATTCCAGCAAGTGTCCCTGAAACACCATTCGTTTTCTTCAACGACGTACTTTGGTTGGGCACATGACAGAGACATAGGAGAGCTGTACTGTAGCTGGAATATCAGAGTTGAATTCATAAAGCAGATGAAGAACATACCAGGGGCTTAGCTAAAGGCTCATTGGCCCTGGTGCAAGAGTTCAGCTTAGGCCCCCCTTCCCTCAGTGCTTTGTGGCTGAGGCTGGGAAGCACACAGCCTTTGTGCTGTCTGGCACAAGTCTCTTTGGGCCCCCTCAGGCTCCTGGGCCCTGTAATGACTTCTATCTCTGCACCCCCTATAGCTACACCCCTGGAACAGACCCAAACAAGCCCACCACTTCAAGAGGCATTCAAGCAGCAAAGGAGAGGTGAGTTATAGTGCTGTTTTTAACTCAACATTTCCTTTTTTTGCACCAATTTTACAAAGATTTCCACTTGCTGTCACTGAAAAGATGCATTGTTAGTTATATCCAAAAACCATCTATGTGATAAGTTCCAATTCTGTTGAAGGATAGATAGATCTACAGTAGATTGCATTTACACCAACAGATTATCTGACCAATTTCTGTCCAATCAGACCAATGGTGTGAAAAACAAAATATATGTGTGTAAACGGCCATCTGACCAATTATTGGTGAGAAAATCTGTTAGATAATCTATTGGTGTAAATGTACCCTTAGGGCTCTTTCACACAAGCGGATCCCGTGCGGGTAATCCGCTGCGTGAAAGAGAGCCAAGCCTCGTTTCGGACAGCAGAGACACAGAGCATTAACATGATTGATAATGCTCTTTGCCTTCTGTGACCTTTTTACTACAAATTCATGGTGACAACTTTATCTCACTGTGATTTTGTAGTAAAAAGACAGAGAGGCACGGAGCGTTATTAATCATGTTACTGCTCCGTGTCTCTGCTGTCCGGAACGGGGCTTGGCTCTCTTTCACGCAGCGGATTACCCACACAAAATCCGCTCATGTGAAAGAGCCCTTAGTGTACAGAAGTAGTTAACACACATGCTTAACTAGATGAGTTAACTAGTTGTATTAAGCCGACACCTTTTGAGTTACGTGTTGAGTGTTATCTCTACTACATCGGTAGCTTTATAATAGTCAGTTCCTTTTAGTAAAGAGCCCAGAAAATAACACTTTGATCACAGCATGTGAATTATTTTTGATCTGTGATGTGATAGAGATGAGATATAACAATTGTCATTGATATCTATGCAGGAGACATTGAATTGAATTTGAGCCCTGAGGCGTAGCTAGGGGTATGTTCGAGAGGACCTGATAAATAAGGTTGATGATCTCAGTTTCAAAATCCTTGTTAACAAAGAAGAAGTTGCTGATGTGGTGGAAATGTCATCTTAATTGTCCCGATACATTTCACCCTCCGGTTCCCTATGATCAATAGATACGAGCTTCACTTTTTATTTTGTTCTTTGTATTATTTTTTAGATTTTTTTTTTCGTTCAGGTTGTTCATCATTTTGTAAAATGAGTAAATCTGCGAATTATCCTTGCACCTGCCGCCACTGTCCTGACACAGTCTGAATTGCTTCCATTTATATCTTTGATCTGTAGGCTCCCACCTAAAGTGCTTAGCGTTTTAGGACATGACAAATTACAGATTTTTTTTATTATTATTTATGTTTTTTGGTGTACATTTGTAAATCAATACGTACTCTAGAGCACTAAGAAAAAAAAAATCTGTTGACTTTCATAATACCTATGATGCATTATCTTTGAAAAATGTTCCTTCGACTTTAACAAAGGCATTGTCACATTCGGGTGACATAGACTTATTTTTGAAGCATTGGGAAAAGCTATTTTTATTGCGCAGCCGGCTTCTTAGTGTCGTAGGAAATATTGATGATAAGAGGCTTCTCGGAGAATGAATCAATAACAATTCTGTGCTATTTTCCATCCTTACTGTTTCACTTGATGTTTCCTTTATGTTGACATTATCAAATGTTCATAACTGTTGTCTCAAACGGAAGGGGAGAGAAGAAGCCTCTGTCTGGTCCTTTGTGTCCAGATGACTTTTAGAACATTATTTATTTCTGATAAGGATACACTTTATCACTCAACATCAGTTATTTTCTTCTGTAAACTATATTTTTTTTCTAAACTCTGGACAGGTTGTCCTCATTTTCTCTTTTCTTTTTACTCTTTTTCTCAAGCACAAAACTTCAAACTGATTTCTTAAGGAGGATCTGTCTTCGAGTTGTCAAAATATTTTGGGATTGTTGTGATGCAGTCTACTAGAATACTCAGCTTAGCCACAATTTTTTTTTTTTAAGAGGAAGATCTACCCATCTGTAGATAAATGTTTTGGGTTTCATATCCCTTATCAGTACAGAGGGGAGTAATACCCTGCCCTATACTGAAAAGAATACCCCAAACCATTGTCTACAGATCCCTCGTCCTTTTGAACTAGTCTCTGGTGGGGTTGACATGGGCTAGCATGTATTCTAGTATTCTGTATCACAACAATCCCAAATTATTTTGACAATTTATAGACAGATCCCCTTTGTTCTGTCCTCCTTATGTGTGAGTGGGGCATAAGTTGACAGGCAGCTAAACTAGTGCAGTACCCCAGAGCATGGGTATCTGCAAATGGTTTGTCATTTAGTGTATTGTTATTTAATACATGGTTATTAGTGTTGATCGAGCACCAAAGTGCTTGGGTGCTCTGGTCGAACACAACTACCGAGCACCCGAGTATAATAGAAGTCAATGGAGGAACCCGAGCATTAAACCAGGCACCCCCGGCTCTGAAGAGGGGAGGGTGCCTGGTTCAAGGTAAGAAATTGATGGAAACACCACCGAAATGGTTCGGGAACAGCATGGGAAGGATGTCTGGATGCATCTTGGACTCCCAGGTTGCTGCTGTTAACGATGTTGTCCGAGTAGTACGGCACTTTTACAGACTGACAAACATACGCACCAAACCGAAGATAAACATTGATTTTAGAAGAAAAAATGTTAGAAAAAATTATTTCCTGTATATTTACTTACTTACTCCCAATTTTATTGAATATATTGAATATAAGATACATGGGAGGATATCCATTTATACACTGAAGTCTTTTTATGGACTTTTACCCTGTTCTTATCTGTCTATTAATAAATATGTACTTCCTATATTTTAACAGAGTTTTATATATTTTTAGATGATTTATTGATTTTAGCTTGTATTATTATCGTGCTTTGGGGTCATAAGGACTGATCAAAAGGTTGCGGTTTGAATACAATGAAAAACGCATATGCGGTTTTAAAACCGCAACAGAAACGCATGAAAACCGCATGATGCGATTTTGGGATTCCAATCCAGATTTTGTGGTTTACTTGTGACGGTATAAAAGGGGATGACGTTCTAACAGGGATATAGCTACTGAGGAAGAGGACGGAAGTCTTCGAAACGCGTTTAGCGTTATATCCCTGTCTACAGCAACATTCTGGATACCATCTAAAAGATTCGGATTATTCTTCATAAGTGGAGTGCTCCATTTGTTCACTTCATCAAAAGCACCTTCTCACAGGAATATCGGAAGTAAGTCTCCAAGTCCCGCGATATCTCTGGGATATCACGTGTCCAAACCAGAGTGCGAGGACGCCGAGAGTGAGCGGTGCAACGAGCGGTCATATCCGACGGCTGAAGACGCGGAAGACGCATTTATAGGGGTAAGCGACATCTCCCTGAAATAGACTCTATATTAAACTGTTGAAGGCCGCATTATAAGTCGGCGAAAAGACTGTCGAAGATAATACCACACATAGGGATATAACATCCCCTAACATCACTTGCAGTGATTGCAGACTGCAGTTTGTTTTGGACCCGGAGCAATTGAACCATTATATTGTGGACATTGGGTTTTGATACAAATGGACTTGGTCTCAATTTCCATTTAAAGAGACAGTATCCCCAACATGACCTAATAGGATCCATACTGCAAACTGAGAGTGCTGCATCATATACAGTCCTTTATATTTCTAGGAGACCTCATTTTTAATATATGCGTTTCTGTTTATATAACCAGAGCATTGTATTGTATTTTATTGCATCTTATCTTTTTTAGGGGTTTTTTAATCATTATTAATTGTAATGTTGTTATAGATTATATAATTTTCTGCGACCACTCCATTGTGAGCGGACGGTTCATTAATAAATAATTGTTTGATGTGTACCACATAGCGAGTGCCAGTCGTTTCTCTATTTCATATACCTTGCACTACTGGACTGTTTGAGTGAGCAGTCCCTCGACTAGAGCACCCTTACCCTACTGAGGAGGGTGGTGAGCTATCCACTAATTTTTCACATATATTTTCTTATCACTCAACTGTGGATTTAGCTCCCACCAACCTCAAGATGGATATGTGGAATCACATTGAACTAAAAAAACAAAAAGTAGACACTTTTCTATTTGAAGTACCATCAATGGATAACATAGAGACCAAATCTGTACACGATATATTCAGAGAATTAGAACATTTGGTCATAAAACAGTTGAAACAGAATTGGGAGATAAAATCCCTATGTCAATATCTTGACCAAGATAGGATCCCAAAAGGTTTACAACTAATAAAAACTCCAGCACAGGATTTATATGGGGAGGAATTTGACCTTGAGTGGACAAACCTCCTACATATTCAATCGCGGGCATTAGTTGAACTAATTATAAAAAGGAGAGTACAAATTTTGGGGAACATTACAGAAGAAATCAATCGGATGAAAATAAAAATAGATCAACTACCCAAAGATAGTATCCTAAATTTGTGGCAGGATAGAATATGTAAAAGTTTAGACAAAACGGAATCTGAAATAATTGTGAAAAAAAGCAAAAAACACAGCTTTGTCCCTAAACCACAATATAGAGACCACAATGAGGTAGACATTAGAGATAGATCTATAGTAATTCCTGTAGAACAAATTAGACCTACAATACCAACTAGAAATAGGTTTGAAACATTGGCGCAGCAGCCTTTTTTAGATGGGACTCCACCTCACCATTCACCAAGAATAAAATCCAGACACTTACGATCACCAGAGCACAGCAGGAGGGCACAAACACCTCAGAGACACCCATACAATTTGAGACATCACAATCATCACAGACAGGAAGAATCGTATTATTCACCGCATCCGACACGTCCACTAGGACAGAGAGAACACCAGAGAATACCACCAACATACACTCAGAGAGAAGTTCAGAAACAATCACACCACAATCACCAGTTAGAAACAATAAGACACGAAGGGGGAGGAAAAAGAAGGATTCACAGATAAATACACAAAGTATGGAACAGGATAATATCATCAATTTGAGCAACACCAGATAGACATTAGCACAGAGTTCCCTCTTAAATAAAGGGTTAAAGTTTGCACCTAGCGCATAATTGAACAAATTTAGTACCTACATTGGTATTCAAAAATTTATGAGAAACATTTGTTTAAAAAAATACTTCATTAAAAATCCGATTTCTACAGTAATACAAAAAGAAGAAAATTTTAAACATACAAGTTTAAGGAATAAATCAAAAAAATTTCCCAGGAATGAAATTGGCCCAGAAATGGGAAGTTTCCAAAAGAATGTTGAAGCTGACCTTAGAAAAATAAAAGAGAAACAACTGTATAGAAAGAATCTATCAAATGGAGAAGTGTCTGCAATTAGAGAATTACAAAAAAATGAAAAGATTACTATACGCCAGGCAGACAAAGGGGGGGCAATCGTGGTCTTGGATACCGCGAAGTATATTCAAGAGTGCCAGAGACAACTCTCTGACAGCTTAACATACAAAAAACTTGAAACAGATCTTACAAAGTTATTTAGTGATAAGCTAAAAGAATACTGCCAGAGAGGGGCCCATATGGGTATTTTGTCACAACAGGAATCGGATTATATTATGGGGACGCCCGGAAGACTCCCGGTCTTTTACTGCCTTCCTAAGGTGCATAAGGACATGGAGAGTCCTCCGGGCCGCCCCATAGTATCAGGGATTGGCTCTTTAACATCCAATTTATCCAGGTATATAGATGTATGGTTACAACCTATGGTGAAAACCACTACATCATACCTGAGAGACACTACCCAAATTATACAGGTATTAGAAGGATTACATGTGGAAGAGGACTGGATTATGACAACATTGGATATCCAGTCCCTCTACACGGTAATAGATCATGAAGCTGGTATAAGAGCCATTAGAGCACAATTGGATGAGAGCAAGACAATGAAATAACAACAATTAGATTTCATTTTAGAAGGGATTGAACACATCTTACAACATAATTATTTTTATTTTGACGGAAGTTTTTATCTACAGATTAGAGGAACGGCCATGGGCACCAGGTTTGCCCCCAGCTATGCAAACCTGTTCCTAGCGTCGTTATATAGACGATGTTCTTTTAATTTGGAAGGGTGATCAAGATAGTCTTAAGAAATTTATAGTGGAACTGAATATAAACAATCTTAATTTGGTTTTTATTCAAAGTACCAATATGATAGAAATTGAATTTTTAGATCTGGCGATTACGAAAGCAGCCGATAAATACATCTGTAGGACATACCAAAAACCCTCGGCCAGGAATGCATTTATCTTACATTCTAGCTGCCACTTGCCTAGTTGGCTACTGAATGTGCCCTTCGGACAGTTCCGCAGATTAAAACGGAACTGCACAGAAGAGGCGCAGTTTGAAGTGGAAGCACTACATCTGAGAGATAAATTCCTGGCCAAACAATATCCAATTAATATATTAGAAGGATCATTGGAAAAAGTTAGAAAGCAGCCAAGGAGTTCATTACTAACTGTAAAAGTAGTAGAACAGAATGAGACAGATTCGCAATTCAGGATTATCCTTCCATATGTGACACAAAGGAAGAAAGTGGAAGAAATTATTAAACGGCATTGGCACCACCTTCTGCAAGATAAAATAATAGGGAGGCTAATACCTTCAAGACCACAAATAATATATACAAGGGCAGCCAATTTAGGTATTAAAGTAGCCCCTTCGATTAAGAATAAAAAGACAAAAAAATCAAATGCTGGAAGATTGACTGATTTGAAAGGTTTCTATAAATGTGGTCAGTGCATCTGCTGCAAAACCACCAAAATTCCAAGAAACACCAAGAAGGTATCTTCCACACAAAATGCCTTTGAGTGGGAGATAGAACACTTCCTCACGTGTAACTCTGTGAGTGTGATCTATTTAGCCCAATGTCCATGTTCAAGACAGTATATTGGACGGACTAAGAGGGCCTTGAGAGTGAGGATATCCGAACACATCTCTAACATCAAGAAAGGATACGATAAACACTCACTCTCAAGACATTTTAAAGAAGCCCACGGACAAGACCCGACAGGCTTGTCCTTTGTGGCTTTAGAAAAAATAGACAAACATTGGAGGGGTGGAAACCACATTGAGCGGATGTCAAGGGCAGAATCCAAACAAATCTACAATTTCGGAAGCTTGATGCCAGCCGGGTTAAATGCAGAACTGGAAATTTTTGGTTTCTTATAGAATGGGGGGCGTGCCCCTCATTCAATTGGGGATCGCATTTCTGCCGTTTATCGGCGGTGTGATCCCTTCTTGATGATGGGCCCACCTCCCCTTACACTACTCCCAATTTTATTGAATATATTGAATATAAGATACATGGGAGGATATCCATTTATATACTGAAGTCTTTTTATGGACTTTTACCCTGTTCTTATCTGTCTATTAATAAATATGTACTTCCTATATTTTAACAGAGTTTTATATATTTTTTGATGATTTATTGATTTTAGCTTGTATTATTATCGTGCTTTGGGGTCATAAGGACTGATCAAAAGGTTGCGGTTTGAATACAATGAAAAACGCATATGCGGTTTTAAAACCGCAACAGAAACGCATAAAAACCGCATGATGCGATTTTGGGATTCCAATCCAGATTTTGTGGTTTACTTGTGACGATATAAAAGGGGATGACGTTCTAACAGGGATATAGCTACTGAGGAAGAGGACGGAAGTCTTCGAAACGCGTTTAGCGTTATATCCCTGTCTACAGCAACATTCTGGATACCATCTAAAAGATTCGGATTATTCTTCATAAGTGGAGCGCTCCATTTGTTCACTTCATCAAAAGCACCTTCTCACAGGAATATCGGAAGTAAGTCTCCAAGTCCCGCGATATCTCTGGGATATCACGTGTCCAAACCAGAGTGCGAGGACGCCGAGAGTGAGCGGTGCAACGAGCGGTCATATCCGACGGCTGAAGACGCGGAAGACGCATTTATAGGGGTAAGCGACATGTCCCTGAAATAGACTCTATATTAAACTGTTGAAGGCCGCATTATAAGTCGGCGAAAAGACTGTCGAAGATAATACCACACATAGGGATATAACATCCCCTAACATCACTTGCAGTGATTGCAGACTGCAGTTTGTTTTGGACCCGGAGCAATTGAACCATTATATTGTGGACATTGGGTTTTGATACAAATGGACTTGGTCTCAATTTCCATTTAAAGAGACAGTATCCCCAACATGACCTAATAGGATCCATACTGCAAACTGAGAGTGCTGCATCATATACAGTCCTTTATATTTCTAGGAGACCTCATTTTTAATATATGCGTTTCTGTTTATATAACCAGAGCATTGTATTGTATTTTATTGCATCTTATCTTTTTTAGGGGGTTTTTAATCATTATTAATTGTAATGTTGTTATAGATTATATAATTTTCTGCGACCACTCCATTGTGAGCGGACGGTTCATTAATAAATAATTGTTTGATGTGTACCACATAGCGAGTGCCAGTCGTTTCTCTCTTTAGTATATGTAAAGTGCAAGTGCTGCCAAAAATTACAAGGAAGAGGCACTCTGATACAACCTGTATATCACATAAAGGAGGGCCTCATTCACATTGTGGTACAATTGTTCATGTAGTGGAAGAGCGATCTTTACTAGCCACAGGAATGGGGGCAGCATGAAAGGAAGGGGTTGTGAAAAAATTACTGGGGGAGGGGGGCCCCATTAAAATATTTTCTGTGGGGCCCAGACATTTCTAGCTATGCCACTGGAGGGCATCATACACAGCCTTTAAAAATGATGATTGATGACCTGCTGGTGAACCTCAAAAACATTTGGAGCAAGGGCCTGCTGATCTGACCATTTAAAACTTTATGGGTGAGGGCCTGCTGCCACTTTGGTGAATCTAGATAACCTGGGGCGGATCGCGCGTCCCCGTGATGTCGACGATCCATTTGGATGTCTGGCCTATCAACTTTCGATGGTATTGTCAGCGCAAACCATGGTGACTACAGGTAACTGGGAATCAGGGTTCGAATCCTGAGAGGGAGCCTGAGAAACGGCTAAGGCTACCACATCCAAGCAAGGCATCATGCGTAATTCCCTTTAAGGTATAATTAGGTGAGGGCCTGCAGGTGAGCTGACCCTGTAAAATATTTTAGGTGTGGGCCTGCAGGTGAGCTAACCCTGTAAAAGATTTCAGGTGCGGGCCTGCTGTTGAGCTGACCATCTAAAAATTTATATGCAAGGGCCTGCAAGTGAGCTGACCCTGTAAAACATTATATGCGCGGGACTGCTGGTGAGCTGACCCTCTAAAAAATTATATGCGAGGGCTTTCAGGTGAGCTGACCCTGTAAAAGTTTGTAGGTGAAGGCCTGCTGGTGAGCTGACCCTGTAAAACATTGTAGAGATAGGGCCTGCTGGTGAGCTGACCCTGTAAAAATTATATATGAGGGCCTTCAGGTGAGCTGACCCTGTAAAAGATTGTAGGTGAAGGTCTGCTAGTGAGCTGACCCTGTAAAAAATTATATACAAGGGCGTGCTGCTGAGCTGACCCTGTAAAACATTGTAGGTGAGGGCCTGCTGGTGAGCTGACCCTGTAAAAAATTATATACAAGGGCGTGCTGCTGAGCTGACCCTGTAAAACATTGTAGGTGAGGGCCTGCTGGTGAGCTGACCCTGTAAAACATTATATGTGAGGGCCTGCTGGTGAGCTAACCCTCTAAAAAATTATATGCGAGGGCCTGCTGGTGAGCTGACCCTCTAAAAAATTATATGCGAGGGCCTGCTGGTGAGCTGACCCTGTAAAACATTGTAGTTAGGGGCCTGCTGGTAAGCTGACCCTCTAAAAAATTATATACAAGGGCCTGCAGCTGAGCTTACCCTGTAAAATATTATGTGCAAGGGCATTATACGCGACGAATAAGCATGTTGATATGATGGAAGAAGAGAAGGAGGATGAGAAACTGAAGATTCAACCACTATGTTACTGTGTTACTATATACCCTTGTTTGTGGTGAAAAGGGTGCATGGGAATACAGTGTATTCAGTACATTATAAACAACAACTTTAAAGTGCCTTTATGTTCATCACCTTTCCTCTGGTGGAGTCGAGAAGTCATGGTCAATCCAGGTCTTGTTCATTTTTATAAGAGTCAACCTTTTAGCATTTTCAGTTGACAGGTGGATGCGCTTATCTGTTATAATGCCACCAGTAGCACTAAATACTTGCTCAGACAAAACGCTGACAGCAGGGCAGGCCAGCATCTCCAAGGCATAGAGTGCCAGTTCGTGCCACGTGTCCAGCTTGAATACCCAGTAGTTGTAAGGCACTGAGGGATCATTGAGGATGCTTACACAGTCTGCTATGTACTCCTTCACCAAAAATTTTCCCCCCTTGTGACACTAGGCCATGCATCAGGGTGAGGGTGCCTCTGTTGGAACTGCTGTGTGTTTCCCTCGTCTCCCCTCCTCGGTTGGCCAAGGAACTAAGGACTTGTCAGATGGAAATTTTTGGAGTAATTTCAACAAGATCAACAATGATCTTCTGGTATTACACAATTTTGCTCGTCCTCTCCACCAGAGGAATGAGAGATGAGAAGTTCTCTTTGTAGTGGGGGTCCAGAAGGGTGAACAACCAGTAATCCGTGTTGTCTAAAATGCTTATAATGCGCGTGTCGCGGGTAAGGCAACCTAACATGAAGTCAGCCATGTGTGCCAGAGTACCAACAGGCAAGACTTCGCTGTCATCATCAGGAGGATCACTCTCAATCTCCTCATCCTCTCCCTCCTCTTCTGCCCATCCATGCTGAACAGATGGAATTAAACTTCCATGGGTACTACCCTCTGTAGCGAAGGCAACCGTCTCCTGCTCCTCCTTCTCCTCTTCATCGTTCAATTCGCACTGAGAAGTGGTCTGGCTATCATCCTGTGTAATGTCTTCCATCATTTCCACCTCTTCCACATGCAAAGCGTCGTCCTTAATTGTGAGCAGAGAGCGTTTGAGTAGACACAGAAGCGGGCTGGTTATGCCGATAATAGCATTATCGCTGCTCACCATCTGTGTTGATTCCTCAAAGTTTCTTAAACATTTTCTCAGACATCCATGCATACTCCTCACTTGTGAATAGCGGAAGCTTACTGGAAAGGTGACGCCCATGTTGCAGCTGGAATTCCACTACTGCACTCTGCTGCCCACAAAGTCTAGCCAACATGTGGAACGTTGAGTTCGAGCACGTGCTCACGTCGAACAGCTGGTGAGCTAGCAATTTCAAGAGCTGCTGCAGCATTGACAGACCGGCTGCAGCTGTCGATGACTTGCGGAAATGTGCACACACTCGGCGCACCTTCACCTGAAGCTCAGGCAAATTGGGGTAGGTTTTGAGAAACCGCTGAACCGCTAAGTTTAAGACGTGGGCTAGGCATGGGATGTGTCTGAGCTTGCCGAGCTCCAAAGCTGCCACTATAATGGGCTACAGCAATTATCAGACACAACCATGCCTGGTTCTAGGTTGAGTGGCTATAGCCACAGCTCAGTCTGGTCTCTTATCCCCTGCCACAGCTCTGCGGCAGTGTGCTGTTTGTCCCCTAAGCATGTCAGCTTGTTGCCGCTTCCCCTCTGCAGTGCTACACTGCTTCCAGCTACCGACTGATGACTGACTGGTGCTGCACACAGATAATTTGGATGTGGAAGTGGAGGAGTAGCTGGGGGAGGAGAAGTGGTTGTTGGAGCCACTAACGTTTGTGCTGGTGGCAACCCTGATCGACGTAGGGCCCGCAATCCTTGGCATCAGTAGCACCTGTGCCATCCCAGGGTACGACTCGCTCCCGGCCTCCACAACATTCACCCAGTGTGCCGTTAGGGAAATGTAGCGTCCCAGGCCGAATGCACTTGTCCAATGTGTCTGTGGTTAAGTGGACATTCCCAGCAACTGCGTTGGTCAGGGCACGTGTGATATTTTGGGACACATGTTGGTGTAAGGCGGGCACGGCACACCTTGAAAAATAGTGGCGGCTGGGGACTGCGTAAAGTGGGACGGCTGCCTACATCAGGCTCCTTTAAGGCCTCAGTGTCCACAAGCCTAAATGGCAACATTTCCAGGGCCAGCAATTTGGAAAGCTGTGCATTTAGTGCTATGGCCTGTGGGTGGGTGGCTGGGTAAGGACATTTGTACGCTGTGCTGGGACACGGAAGTGGATGTGGTCACTGATGGTGCTTGCGAAGATCCAGGGGAAGGGCAGGAGGCATCTGGGCCTGCGTCTTGGACAGGGAATTGGCCAGCACGTAACACAGGGAAAGAGGAGGCAGTGGTGTGACCAACAGATTGTGGACCCAGGCATTCGGCCCACCTATTAGGGTGCTTTGATGCCATGTGGCGGATCATGCAGGTGGTGGTGAGGTTGCTAGTGTTCACGCCCCTGCTCATTTTTGTATGGCACATTTTGCAAATTGCTATTCTTTTGTCACCCGCACTTTCCTCAAATAAGCGCCAGACTGCGGAACACCTACTCCTTGGCAAGGTAGATTTCCGCAAGGGTGTGCTCCAGGGAACAGTTGCGGGCCTGTTTGGTGTGGCCCACCTTCTCCCTTTTGCCACCCCACTTCCTCTTCCAGCCTGTTGAGGTGCAGCAGATCCCTCCCCCTCTGTACTGCTGTCCTTGCTCGGCTTTCCACCTTCCCAGGTTGGGTCAGTGACTTTATCGTCTACCACCTCCTCTTCCACTTCCTCATTCTGCTCAGCCTACTGACTTCTTGACCTAACCACTTCCTTAGTGTTTGACAACTGTGTCTTATCCTCTTCATTAACCTCTTGAGACAGTAATTGCCGTTGAGTTATTGGCAACTGTGTCTCATCATCATCCACCTCATTAAACAGTAATTGCCGTTCCTCACCGTCATCTTCTTGTGATTGTGGATGCTCAAGAGTTTGGGAATCAGGGCACAAGATCTGTCCCTCTTCAAGCGTGCCTGGCGAGAGGGCCAAATTATGGAATGGCGCAGAAAAGAACTCCTCGGATTATCCGAGTGTGGGATTACTTGTTTGCCCAGACTCTCTATGGTGTGAGGAAGGAAGATCAGGGTGAGGATTGGGTTGAGCAGACTCTTGGCTACTGAGACTGGACTTGGTAAAAGACAGGGTGGTGCTTAAGCAACTGGAAGCATTATCTGCTGCAATCCAACCGACCACCGGGTTGCACTGGTCTGACTTTAAGACTGGTGTCCTGCTCTGCAGTGCAAACTGGGACATGAAGCTAGTAGTGTTGATCGAACACCAAAGTGCTTGTTTGCTCGGGCCGAACAAATCGGTATGCTTGTGTGCTCTACCGAGCACCCGAGCACAATGGAAGTCAATGGGAGAACCCCAGGCACCCCCTGCTCGGAAGAGAAGAGGGTGTCTGGTTCACAAAAAAAGGTTAGAAATTGATGGAAACCCCATCAAAATGGTTTGGAAACAGCATTAAGAGGATAGCTGGATGCGTCTTGGACTCCTATTATCTACGACATACAATAGACAACCACACAAAGGCTATATGCCAAAAGCCAGGTATGTGCAAGCCATCAATCTATCCATGAGACAGATAACAGGCTTAGTCAGCATACCTCACAAGTGTCATCAATTGGTTTCATAGTCTTATGACAAGACTAATAGTCTTGTCATAAGACTATGAAACCAATAGATGGCACTGTTCGTCTAGTTGGGGCGCTAGTAAGTGGGGCACACGCCATCTATTGGTTTCATAGTCTTATGACAAGACTATTAGTGGAGCTTTTTTGCATGGAAAATTCACAAAAAAAATTGCGATTGGAATATTTGCGATCTACACTATTCATGAACAGCGCCATCTATTGGATTCATAGTCTTGTCATAAGACTATGAAACCAATAGATGGAGCTGTTCATGAATGATGAACAGCGACATCTATTGGTTTCATAGTCTTATGACAAGACTATTAGTGTAGCCTTTTGTATGGAAAATTTGCGATAAAAATTTCCGATTAGAATGTTCGCGATCTACACTACTCATGAACAGCGCCATCTATTGGATACATAGTCTTGTCATAAGACTATGAAACCAATAGATGGCGCTGTTCATGAGTCATTACAAGCAGGGCAATAGTCCTCAGATACACCCTAGCAAGCTTATATTACCGCAGATAAAGTGCTAGAAGATGTGTGAATGATAGCAGCTATCTGATATACACCTCAGTGTTAGAGCAGGCTATTATAGGCTCAGTGCTACACCATGTGTGGATTCTGTTGAGTGGTGTGCCCCACTTACTAGCGCCCCAACAAGATGAACAGCGCCATCTATTGGTTTCATAGTCTTATGACAAGACTATTAGCTGTTCGTGAGTCATGAACAGCACCATTTAATGGTTTTATAGTCTTATGACAAGACTATTAGTGCCTGCTACTTGACACGTTCCTGGGCCAGCCAATCACTGTAATTCCAGTAGCTAACATGGATATTGCATTACAGTGCGTGCCACCGTGGTGGTGAGGTTGCTAGTGTTCACGCCCCTGCTCATTTTTGTATGGCACATTTTGCAAATTGCTATTCTTTTGTCACCCGCACTTTCCTCAAATATGCGCCAGACTGCGGAACATAGTCTTGTCATAAGACTATGAAACCAATAGATGCCGCTGTTCGTGAGTCATGAACAGCACCATTTAATGGTTTTATAGTCTTATGACAAGACTATTAGTGCCTGCCACTTGACACGTTCCTGGGCCAGCCAATCACTGTAATTCCAGTAGCTAACATGGATATTGCATTACAGTGCGTGCCAGTACCTCTCTGCACATTTATTGGCTGGGAGGATACTCGAACATTGTGCTCGAGCACATGCGGTACTCGGCCGAGTACCGCCATGTGCCGAGCATCTAGATGCTCGAGCCGAACTGGTGTTCGGCCAAGCATGCTGAGTCAACACTAATCATTTTAATATATATATTGTGATATAGCAAGGGGTTTTGTTTGGGAAGGCAGGTATTTTCCTCCCAACATGGGCGGCTGGGCTGATTTTGAGCCAGGTGAGATCAAATACCGGACCGGAGTTTAAGTGCCGGTCCGGGTTTTGGCAGCACCTAGCTGTCCTTTAAATAGGCAGCTGGGCTCAGAATCTGAGTCTTTTTGGGATCTGAAGCATGGTGCTGTGCAGGAAGGCTGAGAGCCGCATGCGGGCTGCACGCTGGGAAACAGGCCCCCTAAGGCCTGCTGTGAACTGCCGGGGATAAAAAAAGGCTAGAAAGGTGATGTGTCTGTTCTCTGGACTTTTCATTGTGTGAATTAAAACCAAGACTGTAATAAGTCATTTTTTCTTTTGCCTTTTTTGTGAATAAACACTGACATTTTGATTTACGAACTTGTTTTGCCTCTGTACTGCGTCCACTTACCCTGCCTACCAGAGCAAATCCTCACAATTGGTGGCTTGGAGCGGGCACACGCAGTGAGGCTGGCATAAATGCCAAAATATTTTTGTTTTCAGGTACGGCTGGATGTCCTGGATTAAACCAGCTAAATTTAAAACTGTGTCACGTGACAAAATGGAGGCTGTAATGAAAGCTCTCGTGGAGGATAACCAACACCAGCAAGAAACAAACCAGCTGCTATGATTTCGACTTGCCGGACGATCAAGCAGCTGACTACCAGAAAGTCAAGGGTGAGATTTTGGCAAGACAGGGTGAATGTGTTGTTTCGAGCCCAGTGGGTGCCCCGGAGACTCTGAATCACCTGTGCCAGGTGGAGGTGGGAGACACTCCAGCAGAGGCTCTGTTGGACTCAGGGAGTTGTATTCATGGAGACTTAAAAGACTACCCCACTGCTATGGTGTGTCTATCCACGGTTGCCGGCAGGTGGACCCACGAGGTGGCTGTCGCCACCAATCTACACTACGAACTTATAATAGGGAGAGACTTCCCGGGCTTCCCGACACTGTGGCATGCTACTAGAGTGACCGATACTAGTGATGAGCAAGCACCAAAGTGTTTGGGTGTTCGGGTACTCGGTCCGAACACATAGCGATATTCTTGAGCTCGGCCAAGCACCCGAGTATAATGGAAGTCAATGGGAGACAACCATGTTATTTATTGTGTCCAGTATAGCTATGTATGGATGGCAAAGCCAAGGTTAACAATCCTGGCTCAGCCTTTGCAGGAGGTTGTCATGTAGCTCTAGGATCTACCCCCACTCAGTTTGTCAGTCTAGAATGGAGTTTAGGAGAGCTCAGAGAGAGAGGAGGCAAAGTCCATGTGCTCCCTTTTTTTAGGCCCAGAAAGGTACAGAAACTCACCGATCTCAGTTTGTTCTACAGAAGAAGAAAAGGAGAAAGACAAAGGAGATGTCACGGAACCATGAACCAGACGTACAACAAGAGATAAGTGAAAATAAGAAGGCTTTATTGAAAATAAAGCTGTAAAGCAAAAGTCCAAACGGATGGTGAAACAGAGCAGAGTCTTTGCGAAGCCAGAGGTCAGGAACCAGAAGGGTAGTCAGACGAAGCCAGGATCAGGAACCAGCAGGGTAGTCAGACGAAGCCAGGATCAGGAACCAGCAGGGTAGTCAGACGAAGCCAGGATCAGGAACCAGCAGGGTAGTCAGACGAAGCCAGGATCAGGAACCAGAAGCAGCAGCAGTCTTAGAAGCATGTGAACACAAGAGGACCAAGCAAGGAACTGAAGCCACAGACCTCCTATATATATGAGCTAGGCATCCAGCTCCTCCCAGGGGAAGGAGGAGCCGCAGGGTGGAAGGCTACAAGAAACCCAGGACCCAAGATGGCCGCCAGCACATGTCAAACGAAGGAGAGCAGCAAGCAGGTAAGACCATGACAGGAGAGAACTGGAGAACTTAGAACTTGCATGGTTGAGTACTGGAGTCAGTAAGGTAACCTGCTACCACAATCTACTAGGACTTTATAGGATTGAGGGACACCGTTGAGACACCCTTCACACCTGGACATGTCTTGGCCAGACATGGTTTCAAAACCCTGTATCCCACAGTGGACACTACAGCCATTATTGCATGAGTACTACTTCCCTCCATATGTTCTTTTGGAAGAGACTTTACAGAGGAAAAAGGGCCATAACTCCCATACTTGCTAACATCCCTACAGCGCTATCTGGGAGAGAATTGCACCGTGTAAAGTTGGAACTGTTTCTGCTATAGTTGGATGTACTAATGGCTCCACTTTGCAGTACAGAAAGAAAGACATTTATTCTTCTATCTCTAATCGGTTTTCTGCCTCCTACACCATACGCTGGTCATTTCACTCTACACACCCAACCTTGCACCCACAAACACTTAACATTACAGGCACCGCAACTGCTATTAGGCAGGAGCTCCAAAAGCATAGTGTCCCGAGGGAAGAAAAAGTGCACCCTCCTATCACTGCACAGCCCTAGGGAGCCACAATGTGGGAAGAACCATTGTGATTTACTGTTACAGCCATAACCACTACCACTCCTATCCTCCACTATGGGTCCTCCTGGGCTCACTGCACTAGCAACTCATTGACACAGGAGTAACAGCTACTTCAACTTTTATTCCAAAGCCTGGGGTGAAAAGGAATATACTGTATAATCCTGCAATGATAACGAATTGTCTAAAGGTACCAGCGATGCCACATTAGGTCTGGTAAGAAGGGTGATTACAGACATCCTTCTTATCCTTTGATCTCTGAAAAAATGCCTGTTATGATGATGTCACCAGGATCATGGGCAATAAAATACAGAGGCTTGCATGGATCATATAAAAAACTAAATGCTGGCTATCTAGAAACTATTTGAACAAATGACCACTAGATGGAGCTAAAGACAAATGAATACTAGCACAGTAAATGTATACATAACAGATAGAATTCTTAAGCAGCAAGCTATCTTAAGAATTCTGAAACAATTGTCTACAGCTGGGTCGTTCTTCCACTTAGAGGCATCTCTGGTCTGGCTGACATGCATATTTTTTTCCCATGGAGCATTGTCTAAAAATACAGTAAGTCTCCATAAACCAGCTAGGTGTCTTTAATAGGAACCAATCCCCTCCCTAAAACTGGTAGAAATTACAGTAATGCACCATAAAGGGCAGGAGTATAGATTATACAGGTTCAGATGTAAAATGTGTCCTCAAGCCCTGGTCCCTAAGGCAGACCTAAGGCCCATCTGTCATATAAGTAGGCACCAGTATTATAGGTGGCACGTGGTAGATCATGGACTCTGCTACAGAGTCTGTATTGGAATGAGAGTTAAATTGCTTTTAGGGTTTGGTTAGTTGCATGGTTCAGTAATTTTCTAATCTGATTTAGAAGCATAATGACAGTGGCAGATGTCAGCAGTCAAAATCTTCATAATGTACATCCCTAGTGGCATTAATGATACTGGGGGCCACTAATTGCCACCTATCAAACGAGAGGAATTATGCGGAACATTATGTGAAGGGCACTGCAGGAGTTGGGATTAGGATTGAGAAATTGAGTTTGGACTACTTTATCAAAAACTGATTCGTTTGAAAACTTTGATTCGAATATGTGCTCTGTACCGCAACAAAATGTATTGGCTCCACTGTGGCCTTGTTCTTCTCACCACAAGTAATGCCTGACTTGCTTAGTCTCGTGCCTGTGATGTTACATTACAGGTCAGTTCTGTGCAGAAATTACTATTAAGTTTAAAAATCCGAAGCAGAACTGAGGCACAATCCCAAGTTGGCTTTGGATCTTGAAACAGTAATGTTTGCGCAGAACCGAACTGTAACATCACATACATGAGACAAAGCAAGTCACGTGTTATTTGTGGCGAGAAGAACAAGGCGTTAGCGGAATCCATACATTTTATGGGTTTTCAAATGAATCGTGTTCGGCTAGAACAGTCTGAAACCTATTTCGTCAAGCCTAATTGGGTTAAAAAAAAAAAAAGCTAATTCATCAATTTTTATTGATGCACAACTTTTTTAACTGATGCAAAATGGATGCAAAAGGCCATTAAAAATGGACAACTAGCCGGAAAATGGATGCAAAAATAGTTTAAAAATTGCCATGGAAAATGGACAGTGTATCAGTTTTTCATAGTCTGTTTTTTCCCCCCACTGTTGGGGGAATGCAGGCTTACGTATGGACACTTCTATTTGGTGGACATCGGAGTGATTCATATTTTGTAGGATCAATGGAAAATAGAAATATTAGAGATTCACTGATCTCTAGAGACTATGCCGTGGCCAGTGATCCTTGTAATTGCTACATGCCATGGATCCTACACACAGAGTAATCTGGTCACTACATAGAGTCTATTCTACAAGTCTTTTTACTTATTTTATTTATATCCGGATTAGTAAAATCTATTTTTTTCTTGTTTTTTCTTGTTGTTTTTTTTCTAATAAATCTGAACATGAGAACAAATTTCCATATATATTGTTAATCCAAACCATAGAGGTAAACATTGTACACAACGTGCTCTTTCCTTATTACAAGGATCCAAAGCTGTTAGCATTTAATAGAAATCCGAGCGCCTGTGAAGTGGAGCATTGCAGCGCCAGCACGGGCAGCCGTATGAACGGGTTAGCAGCAGACGCCATATATTCTGCCCCTATCATCATTCTTTCTGTTTTCTAGCATTTCCTGCATGAAATCACTGATGTAAGTGGCTTGCAGCTGCAGACTAAATTGTTTATCACATGAATCATTAGCTGGGGCAGTATAACCAAGTGATCTGAATGACCCCGATGCTATGGCTGCAAATTACAGGTAAAAATAACATACGACTCTCAATCTCAAGGGAGTGGAGTAATGATAGGGGTTGTCTGAAATAGTCTTCATTGTGAATTTTACACATCTATAGATAAAACACAGACTTTGCAGTGTTTTGCAATTCATACCATGAATTACAACTTTATAATGGGCATATCTATAAGAGGTGCAGAGGTTGCAAACTTACAGTTGTCTAATTAAAGTCATACGGCTCTAGGACATTATGGCAAAAAAATATCATGTTCAGCACAGACCACCGGCAGCAAGTCGATGTGTATCCATCGCAATCAGCCTGAGCTGTGAAAAAATGTTTGGATTGCTTCAGTATTTTATTATTATTATTTATTTTAAAGCACCATGAATTAATTCCATGGCATTGTACATCTAGATGGGGTTTCACAAATATAAAAAAACAAGAAACTATTAACAGAGGGGTAGAGGACCCTGCCTGCAAGAGCTTGCAATCTATGACGTATGTATGCTGTTTAATGAAACTGAACACCGCCCCCCCCCAGGCCAAAAAAAGAAAAAGAAATAAATGTCAACCGTGTGGAAAATGTATACATGTAAATGGACGATCGAGGCAGTTGTGGCATGATGCATGCTGCAGCAACAGTCGTACAGAACATGGTAGGCAGACAGACTAATAGCAACAGTGGCAAGATGGGGCACCAATGGCAAAATGAGGTCTATTCATCTGGAATCAGCCTGAGCTGTGAAATATGTCAGTCCTGATGCAGTAATCACTTATGTATGCTGCTTAAAGAGATTTAACCTCCCCCCAAAAGTTTTAAATTCCAACTGTGTGGAAACTAAATATATACGCAATGCTAAGTTTCTCATTAATACACACTGGAAGATTGCCGCTATACCTTGTGTCTTGTAGTAATCTTATATACTGTAAATGCAGCTCAATTAAATTGAACCCTCCAAAAAAAAAGTAATTGTGACTATGTGGAAACTGAATATATATGAACAGACAATTGACGCTAAGTTTCACCTAAATAAACACTGGTAGATTGCTGCCATACGATGGGTATTGCTGCAGTAATCAAGTATATATGCAGCTTAATTAAATTAAATTGAACCCCCCAAAAAAAGGATTTCTGTGAAAATGGGGGACATCAAATGAATGTATAGCAGACACAGTCAGCCACAAGTCCTGTCTTCTCTCTCCCTGGCTATCAGCTGCCCTGCTTCTCTCTATTCTACTCAACTTCTTTGGAATCAGAGCCTTTCCCTTCACTCTCCCTGGCAATAAGCTTGATTGATTTCTGTCCCTGATTGTTTTTTCACTCTCCCTGACTCCCTAAGATAGTTTTTCTGGCAGACACTTCAAGAACCAGCCACCCTCGTTCACAGTCCAGCACAGTATGATGTCCCGCTAGGCCACCTCCCTGATTGCTGCAGCACCGATTGGCTCATCCAGGTTGTCTGTGAACCTGGGAGCCAATCAGGGCAAGCCTCCCCACACTTACTCTCAGGGTCATATTCTTCCTCCCTAGTTTTTTTTTCCCACCAACATGTGCACTAAAATAGTGATACACGCCGTTTTAGTGGATTCATCCGAAACAAACCTTAAAAGATATGGGTTCGTCTGCCATCCGAAAACTAACAAAGTTTGGACTAAACCTGGTTTGTTCTGAACTACTGGTTTACTCATACTTAGTTCCAGTCTTAATAAACCTGTCCTGTTATCTTCATTTCCTATGCAGATCAGACAATCTTTCCGTCAACAGCTTAGAGTCCCTGTAAAGCCTGTAGGTAGGGACTGACAAGGACTGTGAACCCTAACCTAGAACCCAGCCTGCTTTCTCTAACTACTTACAGTGCAAGCCCTAGGTAGCAAGACCGCAACTGGTCAACAGTCCATATGCTACTTACGTGCAGAGACAGACAAACACCAACAGACAAAACAACACAAAACAGGGTCGTATGTTAATGGGTCACAACCAGACAAGCTATGCAGTAGAAAATGAGAGACAGAGAGTGGACAAAAGACAAGCCAGAGTCAGAGGAATGAGAAATCCAATACGCGCAGGAACCAGGAACACAGCTAGTGAGTCAGAGACTATCACTGGCACTGGTATATGGTCAGGAAGGGGTTTAAATAGAACACAAAGTCCCAGGATCAAAACCTGATGGGTCATGACTCAGGGCTCCATTAGTCAGAACACAGCACAAAGGAATAGAGCAGCTGAGCAATCAACCCACTGCTAGTCTCCTCCAGCACATGACCGCTGTGGGGAGAAAGAGCATTGCATCCTGTTGCTAAGGATGTTGTCACATAACCAGGGGGAGTGGCTTAGCAGTGCGTCTCTCCCGGCACAGTTGCGCCGAAGCTGGAGAACTCACCGCTGGAGCCCGGGCAGGTAAGTTTGTGACAGTCCTTTTGACAGAGAAGATCCTTAACATACAACCAAATAATAAATTACACTACTTCAGCAGTGATTCATTTACTTCTAATGCTCGCTGTGAACAAGCTGTTTGTTCTACAACAGATTTTTGATGAAACCTACATGAACGGCAGCCATTAAAAAAAAGCACCACGCTTTAGCAGAAAATCTCCACTGGTGGGCAAATTAATGTTTTGTTTTGTTTTTTTCAAAGTAGCTTTTCTTATAGAACATTCTGCGGGATGTGTGTTCTTGTAAATTTAACATTTATGTTTGTAAATTGTGTTAAGAAAAATCTTAAGATTTCTATTCAAGCTTGAAAATAAGAATGAGAAGCAACAACTTCTTATAGGCACCATAATTCATGCACTTTATCTTTCCTGCAAATGTCCCTATTTCTTAAAGGAATTATCCACTCCTTATATATTAATGACTAGGGTTGAGCGAACCCGAACTGTAAAGTTCGGGTTCGTACCGAACTTTAGGTTTTTTGGACCCCGGACCCGAACCCGAAGTTCGGGTTTGGTGTTCAACACTTTCTTGGCGCTTTTTGAAAGGCTGCACAGCAGCCAATCAACAAGCGTCATACTACTTGCCCCAAGAGGCCATCACAGCCATGCCTACTAATGGCATGGCTGTGATTGGCCAGTGTACCATGTGACCCAGGCTCTATATAAGCTTGAGTCACGTAGCGCTGCACGTCACTCTGCTGTTACAAGTGTAGGGAGAGGATGCTGCTGGACTTGTGATTTCAGGGAGAGAATACGAGAGAATCTAACTCAGCGATCTACAGAGAAATAGTTGTGTGGGTGCAGGACACAATCGTTTTACCCTGCCCTGAGGCCATTGACCAAAAAAAAAAAAAACTTTTATAATTCTGTTAGTTAGGTGAGTGGCAGCAAACTCAGTGCACCAGCACTGCATCTGAGCTTTTGGGACATTGCAAATCACAATTTTTTGGGCAAACTACAACATCTGGATAAGTCAGTGTGCATGTAGACAATGTAGAAATGGTGATTTTAGGTTAAAACATAGCCTGGCTCTATCACGGCCTCTGGACACACCGCTACGCTCCAAGAGAGGGACCGGACCATCTCCAGGTGACCCCCTCTACTCTGTCTTTATATCTCAGGCAAGTACCCAGCCCTGATACATGACTAGAGCCCTTACTAAAGGCCAATACGTCTAAGTATCACCTGTGTCACATTTTCATCTTAAACTATATATGACGTATGTGCTGTCTGCTGACAATAAGCTACCAACACTGCACGTCATTCGATTACACTGCCCCTCTACGTGTGCCTAACATTCCCCTGATGAGTTTTATATTAAAAATGAAACATGCGTGTAGGGACTAGCTACACTAGGGCACAATAGGGCCAAGTAGCAAAAGGGCGAGGTTCCGGACGGGGTCGTTCTTTTCAGAACGGGTGCTCCGTATATAGGACGCTAGGGGCGAGATAGTACCCATATATTAGGGCTGTCTAGGTACCCCCTACCCACTCATATCCCGGCCGGACCCCTTCTGCTCTTCTTTACAGCAAAATCTTCTTGCATTGGACATCTCCAGAGACCAGAGGACCGGGGCCATAACGGTAGGACCGACTGGTTATTTTAGGTGCCGCCGTGTACCCATCTATATTATTTAAGGGTGCCGCCGTGCACCTAGCACATTTGTATCCCTGGTGCCATCACGCACTTTTTTCTTTATCTCTCATTATAGCATTTAGGGACTCATCCTAAAATTGCATATATTAAAAGTTATGTTTTAACCTAAAATCACCATTTCTACATTGTCTACATATATTCTAAATACTGGTGATCAAATCACCAACTAAACATATAGCTCCTCCTGACTAAGTCAGTGTGCAATTTTAGGTAGAAATACACCCATAATTTTCTGGGGTTTTAAAAACACACAATTTTTTTCAAAAAACAGTATTTTCCAGATCTGCAAGTGTTAAATTCAAGTTTAATATATACAGCTTTCATATTCTGTTACCAAAAAAATACTTTTTTGGCAATCTACAACATCTTGATTAGTCAGTGTGCAATTTAAGCTAGAAATACACCCATCATTTTCTGGGGTTTGAAAAACACACTTTTTTGACAAAAAACACTATTTTCAGGCCTTGCAGCATCAGTACGTGTGAAATTACAAGCTTATATACTGCTGTCAAATTCAGTTGTTAAACAAACACTTGTTTGGGCACAAAAAATTACGTTAGCAGCCTTTAATGCAGATGTCATTGTGAGATACACCCTTAATACATTTGGGTTACATTCAGAGATTTTAAATACCGCCATTTGGTGCACCAATATTGAATAAAGGCCTACACTGGTTCAGGCCGTGTGAGATACCCCTCTACATACAGGGGTTTGAATCAGGCATTAGAAATACAGCCATTTGAAATATAGCCATTTTGTGCAAAGATAAATTTACTTCAGGCCTACAGTGGTTCAGACCGTGTGAGATACCCCTCTACATACAGGGGTTTAAATCAGGCATTTGAAATACAGCCATTTTGTGCAAAGATATATTTACTTCAGGCCTACACTAGTTCAGGCCCTGTGAGATACCCCCTCTACATACAGGGGATTGATTCAGGCATTTGAAATACAGCCATTTGAAATATAGCCATTTTGTGCAAAGATATATTTACTTCAGGCCTACAGTGGTTCAGACCGTGTGAGATACCCCCTCTACATACAGGGGTTTAAATCAGGCATTTGAAATACAGCCATTTGAAATACAGCCATTTTGTGCAAATATATATTTACTTCAGGCCTACACTGGTTCAGGCCCTGTGAGATACTCCCTCTACATACAGGGGTTTGAATCAGGCATTTGAAATACAGCCATTTGAACTACAGCCATTTTGGGCAAAGATATATTTACTTCAGGCCTACACTGGTTCAGGCCCTGTGAGATACTCCCTTTACATACTGTCGTTCTATTCTACTATTAATTAAACACCCATTTAGGGCAAGATCCTAAATTCGAAAAATATGAGGAGAGCGTCAAATAAGGGACGTGGCCCAGGTCGTGCTGCTGCTGGTGGAGCTCCTGTTGCAGGGAGAGGACATGGTCGATCTGGGCCAGCTACACGCACAAGTGAAACTCCTTCCTCAGGTGCGAGTAGGTGACAAAACCTGCAGTGGTATTTGGTCGGGCCTAATGCTGCTCTACGAATGGTGAGGCCTGAACAAGTACAGGCGATAGTAGATTGGGTTGCTGACAGTGGATCCAGTTCCTTCACATTGTCTCCCAATCAGTCTCCTGCTAAAAGACCACAGTTGGCACCTGCAGCCGATGTCCATCAGTCTTTCACCTCACCCCCTTGCAAATCAGCCAAGCAGTCTGAGCCCCAAGTCATGCAGCAGTCTCTTCTGCCTTTTGATGACTCTGTTAGCAGGGTTTCCCAGGGCCATCCACCTAGCCCTCTCCCAGAAGTCGAAGAGATTGAGAGCACCAATGCCCAACCACTTATCTTTCAAGATGAGTACATGGGAGGACCATCGCAGCACGTCTCGGATGATGACGAAACACAGGTGCCAACTGCTTGGGCTTTCGAAAGTGTGCAGACCGACAAAGAAGGCAGGAGTGAAGACTGGGTGGAAGATGATGTGGAGGGCGATGAGGTCCTCGACCCCACATGGAATCAAGGTCATGAAAGTGACCTATGTAGTTCGGAGGAAGAGGCGGTGGTCGCACAGATCCACCAGCACAGCAGAAGAGGGAGCAGGGTGCAAAAGCGGAGCGGCCGTCCTCTAGACAGTACGCCTCCTACTGCCCACCGCAGCAAGGTACCAAGCACACCAAAGCCAGCTTCAAGGAGTTCCCTGGCGTGGCAGTTCTTCAGACAATGTGCTGACGACAAGACACGAGTGGTTTGCACGCTGGGCAATCAGAGCCTGAAGCGAGGCATAAACGTTCTCAACCTAAGCACAACCTGCATGACCAGGCATTAAAGTGCAAAGCACGAGCTGAAGTGGAGTAGACACCTCAAAAACCAAGAAAGGTCTCTGGCTCCTCCTGCTTCCTCTTCTGCTGCAGTCGCGGCCTCTTCATCCACCTCTGGAGTGACAGTGCCACCTGGCACCCCGCAAACAGAGGATCTGCCAGCAACACCAACACCTGGGTCACCAATCATCTCCACAATGTCCCACGGAAGCGTTCAGCTCTCCATATCCTAAACGCTGGAGAGGAAGAGGAAGTACCCCCCTACCCACCCGCGATCCCTAGCCCTGAATGCCAGCATTTCTAAATTACTGGCCTTTGAAATGCTGTCATTCCGTCTGGTGGAGACAGATAGTTTTAAAGGCCTTATGGCGGTGGCTGTCCCGAAGTACGTCGTGCCCAGCCGCCACTACTTTTCAAGGCGACCCATCCCTTCCCTGCACAACCAAGTAGAGGACAAAATCAGGTGTGTACTGCGCAACGCCATCTGTGGCAAGGTGCACCTGACTACAGATATGTGGACCAGCAAGCACGGTCAGGGCCGTTATATCTCCATAACAGCACACTGGGTAAATGCAGGGGGGGCTGGGCCTGAGGCGGATAGAAGTTTGGCGCATGTCCTTCCACCACCGAGGATTGCAGGGCGCTTCAGTTTGCCTCCTGTTGCTTCCTCCTCTTACTCTGCTTCCTCATCCTCTACCAGCTCCTCATCCGGTCAGCGTAGCACCTTCGCCACCAACTTCAGCACAGCCAGGGGTAAACGACAGCAGAAAGTCTGGGGGACAAACCCCACACAGTGCAGGAGCTGTGGACAGGCCTTGAACAACAGACCGATGAGTGGTTTGTGCCAGTCAGCCTCAAGCCCGACCTGGTGGTGTGCAATGATGGGCGAAATCTCGTAGCAGCTCTGGGACTAGCCGGTTTGACGCACATCCCTTGCCTGGCGCATGTGCTGAATTTGGTGGTGCAGAGATTCCTTAAAAATTACCCCGACATGTCAGAGCTGCTGCATAAAGTGCGGGCCATCTGTGCACGTTTTCGGCGTTCTCACCCTGCTGCTGCTTGCTTGTCAGCGCTGCAGCCTAATTTCAGCCTTCCCGCTCACCACCTCATATGCGACGTGCCCACAAGGTGGAACTCCACCTTGCACATGCTGGCCAGAATATGCAGCAGGCGATAGTGGAGTTTCAGCTGCAGCACGCACGGGTGAGTCGCTCGGCGGAACAGCACCACTTCACCAACAATGACTGGGCCTCCATGCGAGACCTGTGTTCCTTGTTGCGCTGTTTCGAGTACTCCACCAACATGGCCAGTGCTGATAATGCCGTTCTTAGCGTTACTATCCCACTTCTATGCCTCCTTGAAAAAACGCTCCTGGCGATGATGGAAGAGGATGTGGCACAGGAGGAGGAAGAGGGATCATTTCGTAGGGTTTCCGGCCAGTCATTCCTAAGTGGCTCCGAGGGTGGGTTCCTGCACCCACAAACCCAAGGTACACAATTGTCCAGCCAGGGCACAGTTCAGGAGGATGACTAGGTGGAGGATGAGGAGGAGGAGATGGAGGAGGAGGAACCATGTTCACAGCAGGGTGGCACCCAGACCAGCTCATGGCCATCACTGGTGCGTGGATGGGGGGATACAGAGGACACAGACGATACACCTCCCACAGAGGACAGCTTTTTGTTGCCTCTGGGCAGCCTGGCACACATGAGCGATTACATGCTGCAGTGTCTCCGCAACGACCGCCGAGTTGCCCACATTCTAACTTGTGCTGATTACTGGGTGGCCACGCTGCTGGATCCCTGTTACAAGGACAATGTACCGTCCTTAATTCCGTCACTGGAGCATGATCGTAAGATGCGCAAGTACAAGCGCACGCTGGTAGACGCGCTGCTGGTGGCATTCCCATCTGACAGCGGGGGCACAGTGGAAGCACAAGGCGAAGGCAGAGGACGAGGAAGAGGTCGCCAACGCAGCTGGGGCACCGCCAGCACCTCAGAAGGCAGGGTTAGCATGGCCAAAATGTGGAAAAACTGTCAGCACGCCACAACAACCAGCACCACCAGCTGATATGGAACGTCTTAGCAGGAGGCAGCATTTCACCAACATGGTGGAGCAGTATGTGTGCACACGCCTACACGTACTGAATGACGGGTCTGCCCCCTTCAACTTCTGGGTCTCCAAATTGGGCACATGGCCTGAGCTTGCCCTTTACGCCTTGGAGGTGCTGGCCTGCCCTGCAGCCAGTGTATTATCTGAACGTGTGTTTAGCACGGCAGGGGGCGTCATCACAGACAATCCCAGCCGCCTGTCCACAGCCAATATGGACAAGCTCACGTTCATTAAAATGAACCAGGCATGGATCCCTGAGGACTTGTCCGTACCTTGTGCAGAATAGACATGTATACCGGCACTAAGCAGCCATTGTTATACTGCAGCGCAATTGCTCATGTTTGTATTTTGGATATTTCACACTCTTTTGGAGTGTACCTTAATTTTACAAAATTAAATTAAAACCAAAAACCTGTGTTGGCTATCTCGTCCTCCTCCACCGCCGCTTCCACCTACTCCGCTACGTCCACCGCCTCCTCAAACTCCTACTCCATATGGAACTCCACTTCATAAATCAATTTTTTTGTTTTTGTACGTGTTTTATTTTATATCATTTCACTACTTTGTCATTTACATTTTCGGGTGAAATTCACAAATTTTTGGGTGTATAGTATCACTGCTATACCTAGTAGACCGGTAAAAAAAAAAAAATAAATTGTCAGTTATATTTTATGGTGAAATTAACCAATTTTTGGGTGTATAGTACCACTGCTATACCTAGTAGGCCGGTTAAAAAATAAATAAATTGTCATTTACATTTTAGGGTGAAATTCACAAATTTTTGGGTGTATAGTATCACTGCTATACCTAGTAGACCGGTAAAAAAAATATTAAAATTGTCAGTTACATTTTATGGTGAAATTAACAAATTTTTGGGTGTATAGTACCACTGCTATACCTAGTAGACAGGTTAAACAAAACAAAAAAAAAATTGTCATTTACTTTTTCGGGTTAAATTAACCAATTTTTAGGTGTAAAGTACCAATGCTATACCTAGTAGACAGGTTAAAAAATAAATTGTCATTTACATTTTAGGGTGAAATTCACCAATTTTGGTGTGTATAGTACGACTGCTATACCTAGTGGACCGGTAAAACTAAAAAATAAAATTGTCAGTTACATTTTATGGTGAAATTAACAAATTTTTGGGTGTAATATACCCCTCCTCTACCTAGTTGACAGCTTAATAAATTTCAATAATTTTTTATTCTTGGGTTGACATTATACAATTTTAGACGTGAATAAACACCTGCTAGGCATAGGTGACAGGGAATACAATTTAATATATTATTCAGTAATTAATGCGCACCACATCCTTTTATTCAATGCTTAAGCTTTGAAAAGTTGTCACACTTTTATGCTTTAATATTTTCTCCCATATTTCAACTCTAATTTTAAATTTGAAAAAATTATTCCTCCCTTGGATGTGGTCTCTCTTTCTCATGCTCCCTCTCTGGCTTGGAACCCTAATTCCAAACCACCCGTGATCACCATGGTAGGCGCATAAAAGAACATCGAAAGTTGATAGAGCAGATATCAAATTGGATGGTGAACATCACGGGGACGCTCGACATGTTGGGGCAGTAAGTGTGCAAATGCCTACACAAACTGACTGACAGGGGTCACAGCCCCTGTAACTTCTGGGTCTCCAAATTGGGCACATGGCCTGAGCTTGCCCTTTACCCCTTGGAGGTGCTGGCCTGCCCTGCAGCCAGTGTATTGTCTGAACGTGTGTTTAGCATGACTGGAGGGGGTTATCACAGGTTATATTTCCCAATGTTTTGGGGTGTACCCTAATTTTAAAAATAAAATTTAAAACAAAAAAGCAGTGTAGGCTACCTCCTCCTCCTCCACCGCCGCTTCCACCTACACCGCCCCAACCACCGCCTCCTCAACCTCCTACTCCATATGGACCTGGTCCTCCTAAATCAAGATTATTATTTTTTATTTTTACGTATTTTATGTTATTTAAAGTCATTTCCCTATCCACATTTGTTTGCAGAGCACTTGCCATGCCCTTAACCACATTTTGACGCCATTTGCAGCCCTCTAGCCCTTTCCATGACATTTTTACAGCCATTTTAGTGCTCAAAAGTTTGGGTCCCCATTGACTTCAATGGGGTTCGGGTTCGAGGTTCGGGTTCGGGGTCAAGTTTGGGTCCCGAACTCAAATTTTTTTCCGAAGTTCGGCCGATCCCGTCGAACCCGAACATCCAGGTGTCCGCTCAACTCTATTAATGACCAATTTTTGGGAAAAGCCACCAATATCTTATCGACAGGGGTCCGACTGCCAGCACCACCGCCAATCAACTGTTCTGCTGGAATTTGGCATCAGAACTATACAGCTCCGTGCATTGTGTTGTAGACAGAGCAAATTACTACAGTGCTGCTCCCAGGGGCATAGCTATAGGGGGTGCAGAGGTAGCAGTCACTACCAAGCCTAGGAGCCTGAAGGAGCCAAAAGACCGTTGAGCTGCATAAGAAGACACCGGTATTATAGAAAGTGGATGCTGGTCATGTTACACCTCTGCCCGGAGGAAAGGGGTTAGGTCAAGAATTTGGCATGGGGGGGGAAAGGTGCTGTTTATATTTTTGCCTCAGACAGCACGAAGACTATGTGCACCCCTGCCCCTGGCCACAAAGCACTGAGGAAAAGGCGGCCCAAGCTGATCTCTTACACCAGGGCCCATGAGCCTTTAGCTATGCCTCTGACTGCTCCCATTCATGTCAATGAGAGCATCACTGCATTCACTAGCATTGTCCACTACAGTAGCCGGAGCAGTTCTTTCATCTACTGTATTTCCAGCAACGGGAGTTACTGAAAAACAGCTGATTGGTGGGGGTGCAGGAAATCAGACCCCTGCCCATCAGATATTGATGGACTATCCTGAGGATAGACCATCAATATAAAAATACTGGAAGAACCCTTTAGTTGATCTTTATAGGTGTTAAGGACCCAGACCTTACCTTTAATTTCAATTTGGAAATAAAATGGATTGCAGTTATTAACACTGGCGATCACTGGACTGAACTGCATCAACTTTATTTAGAGACACAAACCTCTTAATAAATTTGGCTTAAATTTTGGACAGTCTTAAAGTAAAAAACTAAATTTATTTGGACCAGAATGGCACTAAAATTTGCACTATGTTTCACCTTTCCTTTAATAAATCAGTATAAAACCTGGGGAATGCACCCACTCTTTAAAGTCCATGCCCTTGCTTTCCTCTGCGATCTCAAGTCATAATACATTCTGCACCTTAATTTGCTAGGTTTACACAACAATTTTTTTTTTTACATGGAAACCAAGTGGTGTAATGTACGCTCCATTGCCTCCAACATTCATACCCTAGTGCCACATGGAGGTAACTTACAGCAGCATATCGAGCATCTGTGGGCCTGTAATGCAGAATTGGTGGGTTATGAGGACATGTGGCACACGTTTGATCAGGTGCCCTAACTGCAGGTCTAAGTGATGAGCATGAATATAGCCAGCTGTTACTGTAGGTTGATTTTATAGCAATATAAGGAACTGGATTTTTTTAGTCCATTGGAAATTTTCCAGTTCTGTGAATGCTGTCCAGTCACTTGCCTCAGCGGTCCCATGTGCTAGAACGGCACATCACTAGGCTAGCACAGTCACACGCAGAATTTTGCCGAAGCTCTGTTACGACTACGAGGAGTATTCCATTTATAAATTATCCCCTATCCATAGGACTATTAGATCGGTGGGGATACTACCACTGGAACCTTCAGTATACTCAGAAGTGCACCTAGCCCTTCTGCTGCCTGAGGCAAAAACTGAAAAGGAGCCCCCCATGCCAATTTCTTAACCCCTTCCCTCCAGATCTACTGTAAAAGACATACTTGGAAAACATTACATACAGCACTACAAAACATACAGGGTAATACAGCACCACATACTGTGCCCACTGTGCTTGCCAATACTATGCTGCAGAAACAGATAATCCTCCTTCCGCTCCCCCCCCCCTTTTGCCCCTACCTGGTCCTCGCCTCATTGGTGGTGCACCCCTGACTATACCCTATACCCCTTGATGCCCCCCAGAGAGCAGCAGGTTGGGCATGCAAACTACCACTCCATTCTTCTCTATGGGAGGTCTAGAAATACAGTAGCAGAGCACTGTCCTGACCCATTTGCGGAACTCCCATAGAGATGAATGGAGAATGCTGGACCTGATTTTTTTATTCATTTCAGGGGGTTCTGAGGTTTACGGGGTAAACGTTCTCATGAATGTTGGGGGTTCCCAGTGGTAGGCCCAAACCAATCTAATAGTTCTAATAGTCCACAGACTAGGGGACAACTATTAACAACCAGAATACCCCTTTAAATGGAGCTGCAGTGCACATGCTTGACCTTCACATGATTGACCTGCTCCATCCTGACCCAGGACTCCCATTCTCATGATCAGACGAGGTCCCTGCAGTCAAACTCCTTCACCCCCCCCACACACACTAGTCTAGCAGTTATCCCCTATCGACTGAATAGAGTTATTACCAGAACACCACTTTAATCATGTAATCTCGTGTACACAAACAGAATGCTGATTTTTAATAGCGCTGGCTCCATAAATTTGAAAACCATGAGAAATCGATTTACAATGCCCATGCATCAGCGGTGGCCTCTGTGTGTACATTTTACCACAGGTGGAGTGTCAGCTCAACAATAAATGTAAGTGCTAAGATATATATTTGACTCCAAAGAGCAATCATTTCTAGTAACATAATGTATTCATCCGGAAAAGCAATAAGTGACAGCGGATTCTGTGCATTGTTTTAGCAGAGCTCATTAATCAGCGCGCTTGTAATACACTGCAAACATCTAAATGTGTCATTTTGTACAGCAAAAAAACATCAATCAGAATTTCTTCTATTGAATGGAATATGAATAGTTCTATGTTAAGGTAATAATTCTTACAGCTAAACAATGGGCACTTCAATAAGGCTTTAATTACTGAAAGTTACTAAGACAGGAACCAAAATGAGAACAAGGAATTAAAATTTGTCACCAAAATTCATGTATCAAAGTGACCGGAAATGAAATAATAAAGGAGCCTTTGTCCGAATATTGGAACCTACAGCTCCATTGACATCATGCTTGAGCCTTATATTGGAGGTAATTGGAGGGTTTTCCAATGTATACCTCATGGGCTTCCATGTTAAAAAACTAGATGTTTTCTGTGGAATACCTCTGTATAGACATATGGTCCGCATTGACTGACTGCTAACGCCGCTGCCTCCGTGAACCCCTGCACCACTACTTCCCGGGCAGGGAGGCTGCTGCGAAGAAGGTGGTCTACCAAGGGCACGTTTGGCTCCCGACCTCCCACTGCTGCCACCCTGCTGACTCCCAGCCATGCTACCACCTTGCCGACTCTGCCGATGTCTCATGGGCAAGCTGCCACTCTCTTCTCCTGATGATGATGAAACCCCTTCTGCACCCGGCTCCCAAGTGCGATCGGCTTCATCATTATCGAGTAGTGTCTACACATCACTGATGTCCTCCTCAAAGATCTCTGGGTCAGGAGCCTAACCGATCACAACACCACCTCCCACACCACTCTCCTCATCACTACTTGCCCACCTAGCGGAAGAAGCGGAGGATGTCTCCTCCAGATCTTGACTGGGCAGTAGCTGCTGACTGTCCTCTAGTAGCTCGTCCTCACTGTATAGTGGAGCTGAGTCTACAGCATACATAACTTATCTGGCTGAGAAAAGGACAGAGGCAGGTTGAGGACAGGTGAGGGCACAAGGCATGCTCCCAGGCCATGCAAACTAAGGGTTGTGTCTGACGAACCCACCGACTCTTGGCTGGGGGTGTCTGAGGTCATTTGGGATGAAATGGATGACCGAGTTAACCAATCAAGAACTGCTGGGTTGCTGGTCAAGACACTACTGCTAGATGACACTGGGAGCTCAGGCCTCTCGCTGTGACTCCTGCTGCCACGGCCTCTTACTCTGCTGCGACCTCTGCCTGCTGCAGAAACATTTAGGCCTCTTCCCCTCCTCTGTGCATGGCCTGGCACTTCTCTGTCTGACATACTTTTAGCTGAACTAAATAAATTAAAAGCAAATAAAAACACCCCTAAAAACGATGAATATATTTTTCTTTCTGTGCTGAAATAGGCCACTAAACTTTTTTGCCACAAATAACTGCAACAGTGAAGTGCGTATATATTTTTCTTTCTGTACTGAAATAGGCCAGTAAATGCTTTCAACACATATAACTGCAGAAGTGAACTAAGAATATATTTTTCTTTTTGTACTGAAATAGGCCACTAAACGCTTTTAGCAGAAATAAATGCACCAGTGAAGTGCATTGTGACGAATACCAGACCTCGTGCCCGCTTGACGTCACCTACGTCGAGCTCACGAGACACGGTATGGTCATGGGTTACCGTGACGTTACGCCCTCCAGAGGAGCAGGTAAGGTCAGCTTGGTACAGTTTACACAGACACCTCCTGTCCACGCGGGCACAGAGAGGCAACAAGCTGAGAGAGCCTTTTCACTGCCGCAGTGAAAACAGCGCTGTCTCAGCCCGGGTACCTGCCACCAGCTTCTCGTTTGATATAAACCCGGTCCGCTAATGGGATTATATAGGGTGAGAAACCAACCCGCGGTAGCTTATAACTAGGCCGAAACACGGACGTGGGGATTCGTGATCGAGATACAAGATAGCACAAGATTAAATTATATATTTAATCGCCTTAAGGGCACACTAGATATAACACAATATACACAGAGAATATATACAGTGGTCTGAGGTTACAGATACAGGTGATATAGGTACAACAGGGTTAAGCCAAGCAAAAGTCAGTTACCGGGTAGATGAAAGTTCCTTAGGGTCATAAGGGTGGAATAGATCTTGGCTGCAGTCATGCAGGGGCAGTGATGTCAGCTGGTTCCCGGTCTCTCAAAACACATTGGCATGATGTGACCCCCTTCAGAAAAGACACCACCCGCTGGCATGCATAAACTCATGACCTGTAGCCGGCCGTTCCCCTCCCCGCCTATGGGTAGGGTCCACCCCTCCTTCTCTGGTGCTGGCAGCAAATGACCCATAAAACCCCTTAGGGCTCATAGCCCCAGACCAGAATGTTGCAGGAAGATGGTCCCGGGCCCAATTGATCCGCCTGGGTTCTGGCTACAGCTAGAGTCCAAACATGATGCCGCTATGTGGTGTCTGTGGGGAGATATGTATATCTCCCCTACCGGGCATCCTAGCTTTAAGCCAGGACCACGTGGATGTTTGGCTTTGCCCCAGGATCGCCAAAAGATAACCAAATTATGCCTGGGATGGAAGGACGATTCATAATTCCTTATAAAATGTAGGTGCCAACATGTCTGGGAGGTATCATTGATCCTGGGCAAGGGCTGAGACCTCCTGCTGGGGGTTTTCCTGCAGGATTAGCTTGCCTCCAACCTGGCCGGTTGAGGTGTGACTTTATCCACCTGGGGCCTCCTTGAAGCCTGGACCCCTGGGGCTTCCTCCCTTGCTAGCTGACATCAGATGGCTGGGGGTTGAGAACTTATTTTGCATGTACACTGACTGTGTACATGCCAAAGGGTGAATCAAATGACAATCAGGGCTGCCAGCTCCAACTGCCTCATACAGCACACATCTACCTCTCTCCTCTTGGTTGTCGCTTCCTGCATACATCTGGGACAGCTCCTTCTGCTGGCTTGGGGGTAGTCCTGCAGCATTACACAAACATTTTAGCCCAGTAACTTCCAAGACAAAAATGTTCTTACCAGCCTGCATTCATCTTTTATTTTATACTACATACGGTGCTTTGGCAATTTTACACATTTGCAAATGATTCTTTGCTCCTCCATCTGCCAGAGTGCTAAGCCACATTCTCTTTTAAATGATCAGGAGGCATGTTTGTTACATTACATAATGAGGTTCCGCACGCGGGCACCTCGGTGTTTGTGTCTACCCGCTTTATTTGTCTTCCTGTCATTAGGATCTGTTTTTTCTGGCACTAGGCTTTGAAGAGAAGATAATGTTTGTTTGACCATCTGGAAAAGCTCAGACAAGCACAAAAAAGGTTGTATCACTGTGTTTTCCAAGTTGCATAATCAGATTAGGGGGAAAAGAAATATACCAATCTATTACCGGAACTTCCCATTTACCTTAATGCATGTAATTCTCATTCTGTAGTCGCACCGTAAAACAAATTTTGGCAGGAAAGAAAATAAATTGCATTCACTTTGCCGTTTGGGGAATAATTTGTGTTTAATTTAGAAAAGGTAATATTTGCTAATATATTGAATTTTAATTAACATTTTTTAGTTATTTGGCACTTTATGCTGAAAATGTTGTTTTATTTCCTTTCTCTGTAGGGTACGGCATGCTGTATTAAATTCTACGTTACTAATGTAAGGTATCATGGGGAAAAGATCATAAATCTGTGGTCAGTATTAAAAAAATGAAACTATTGAATGCCAAGCAAACACATGAAGTCATTCCCTTTTCCGTGACAGGGTGACCTTTAATGAACATCTGTCATCCTTCCTCACATATCTGTTTTGGTAAATTCAGGGGCCTTTTCACTTATTTCTGTGTTGTGTCATTCCTCTTTTATCCCTCCTGGAACTACATGAATAAATGCATGCCTCTCTTTGTCTATGGGGCATGTGCCTATACACTCTACTATGAGTTACTGTATGGTATGGTTATTTTTGTCCTTCCTTCCCTTTCCTCTTGGCTGGACAAGTCCTTCCATGTGTGTCACAACATTGGCAATTTTTTTTATATATTTTTTTTTAATATCATTTTGTGTCACAATATGTCTATTGTGCCTATGTGCAACCACCCAGTGGTTGTGTTTTGCATTGCAGCATGTTGCAATATTGGCCCAGATTTACTAATGGGCCTGCCCAGAAATCTAGGGTTTCTAGACTTTTTCTGACATGTTCGACAATGGGTTATGGCTTACTGGAAATGGGGTGGGGCTTCATGAGTAAGGCCTATTGCACACGACCGTATGGCTTTTTCAGTGTTTTGCGGTCCGTTTTTCACGGATACGTTGTTCCGTTTTTTGTTTCCGTTGTGTTTCCGTTTCTGTTCCGTTTTTCCGTATGGCATATACAGTATACAGTAATTACATAGATAAAATTGGGCTGGGCATAACCTTTTCAATAGATGGTTCCGCAAAAAACGGAACGGAAACGGAAGACATACGGATGCATTTCCGTATGTGTTCCGTTTTTTTTGCGGACCCATTGACTTGAATGGAGCCACGGAACGTGATTTGCGGGCAATAATAGGACATGTTCTATGTTAAAACGGAACGGAAAAACGGAAATACGGAAACGGAATGCATACGGAGTACATTCCGTTTTTTTTGCAAAGCAAAACACAAAAAACGGCCAGTAACGGGAAAAAAAAACGGCCGTGTGCAGGAGGCCTAAGGAGGTGGGGCCTGAGGTGCGCCATTTTGCGCAAAAATTGCACCACAATTCTGGTGTAAAAACCTGTCTCAAAATAAGCCAACCAATCATTGGTAATGGGTCAGAAAACAATGGCTATCCATGAACCAAATTTCTTAACCAGCCTGAGCCCTTGTGATAAATCTGGTGCAGATCTAGACAGTCGGTCTAAACTGACACCATCCTTAGGATAACTAAATTTGGGCCATTGTGTTGAATTAAATTTCATGATAAATTGCAGTTTTTATCCAAATCCAAGCAGTAGGTAAAAGTGGACACATCTACACACTGCACCGCAGAACATTATTTGGGGGATGGGACACCAAGAGAAAAATGGCACTGGTCATTACCCAATCAAAGGCTGGACAGTGTATATTATAGCTCAGTAACAGCCTCTGGGGTGACCATAATCTCTGACTTCAGTGGTCGTCACCGTTGACCAAGGAAAGGAAACCACAGAAACTCAGGAGGATCTTCCAAGAGTTTGTGTTTCCAAGTTTTTGGTTTTGGTCAGAAACTCAGCCACACATGGTTCACTGTAATTTACCCCAACTCTTAATTTCAGCAATTAGTTTTTCCATTTGTTTTCATTTTAACACTGGAAGTTAACTTACGACCATAACTAATTACAGGAGAATGGAAAGGGTAATGAGAGACGCCTTATAAACTCGCCACCGTCCTTAAACATTTTGTAATGTCTATGTATAACAAGTGTTGAAAAAACACTTTTGTAGATTAAATTTTCACTTCATCACTTTTTTCGGCTTTCATTTGTACAGTACACAAAGTTGGAGATAAATCCCAATATCGCGTTCATCCATCAGTGCTCTCAGAAATTAGAGGATTGGAGAAAAAAAATCAGGAAGATTAAAAAAGTAATGATTTGGAGATGTTACTTTCAGGAAATGTAAGTCTGCAAAAGTCTACAAAAATATGTACACATAAAAAGAGATGATACCAATTGAATATCTCTAAAAAATAGACTTTTTGGTACATTTCAAAGAGTTGTATGTAAAAGAATATTCATCTTAATATGTATTTTCTGGCAAGGGCATGTAAACTGTAGAGGCAGCTTATGTGGCTGCTGTGGGGCCACGGGAAAGAGGGGGGACAGCACAGGTTGGCTGGTTTCACATAGCTGCATATTACAGTAGGACCATGGGTTGTTCTGGACACAATAATGCAACCATAATGTAAAGATAACTAATGACTGGTGAGACAGTATGGAGGAATCTGCTCTTCATATGGTCAAAAATATTAGCAAACAAAGATTTAGGAAATTAAGCTAGAGGTCAAAGAAAGGAAATGGGCGGTAAACACTAGGTCCTCCTGTCTCGTGTGGTTAGGAATCTGGTGGTGTCTGTCAGCATAAGGAGATTGTCCTGCGTTAATCTTTTCTAAGGACAATACGTTGACCCCAAATAATTGGTTGTGTAATGCTGTTTCAGGGACAGTCATATGCAGTAAGCTCCTGAGGAGCCAGTGCAGAGGATGGGAGTGGTAGTGGCCCTGATGAGATGTTGTGTAACGGTGTGCTCCCTAAGGCTATTGACAGTGCAGTTTCTAGGTAAAATTCCTCTCAGGGCGAGTGTCAAAAAAACTCCCCCCCCCCCCCTCAAAACTGCTCGATGAAATAAGTGTCTCCCCATTGTAAAAAATGTGTACATTGCACGGATGGTCACAGTGACGCACCCAGTGACCCACTGTCCCACAGTCTCAGGCTCTCACTCACAGCAGGCTTCTTTCTCAGCACTGCTCCGGGCGGGCGGTAACAGGCAGGCAGTGCGGGCATCGGTGCTCACCTCACTACTGTACCTCACGCGGCGCGTGACGTACAGTGAGTGAGCGCCGCCGCCCGCACTGCCTGCCTGTGGGGGGACATTATTTTTAATAAGGATCACTATGGACATTATTTTGAATGGAGGCTGCTGTGGGTGTCATTATAACTGTATAATGTCTGATAGGCCTGGTCCTGAGTTATATTACCCTGCCCTGTATAATAATGTACCCTGATACCCCTTAGTTATATTAGGGGTATCAGGGATGGGTACATTATTATACAGGGCATGGGCAGGGTAATATAACTCAGCTCAGGACTAGGCCTATCAGACATTATACAGTTATAATGAGTAATGACACCCACAGCAGCCTCCATTCTAAATAATGTCCATAGTGATCCTTATTAAACTTAATGTCCCCCACAGTGACAGTGGCCCCCACTTTCATGTCTCCCACAGTGGCCCCCCCATTGTAATGAATGCCCCCCCATTGTAATAATGTCCCCCCATTGTAGTTAATGCCCCCCCATTGTAATTAATCCCCCCCATTGTAGTTAATGCCCCCCCATTGTAATTAATGCCCCCCCCCCCCCCCCAGACCATCACTCACCTCACAGCAGGCATCAGCCCTGTTTAGGGGCTCAGGGCGGGCGGTAACAGGCAGGCAGTGCGGCGCTCACTCACTCACTGTACGTCACGCGCCTGCGCCGCCTAGTGGGAGGAGCAGGCGCGTGACGTCAGTAAGTGCCACCCGCACTGTCTGAAGAGTGAGAGGACTCGGGCCGGCACTCGGGCGCAGGTCAGGCGAGATGTCAGAGGGAGGGAGGCAAGGCGCACGGCAGAGAAACGACAAGAGGGCGCCCCTGCTGGCGCCAACCTTCTGACAGCGCCCCGGGCGGCCGCCCGTCCCGCCCGCCCCTAGAAACGGCACTGGCTATTGATCACTGGGGATCAGTGCAGTAAAAATGTGAATTGAAGGAATCAGGCAGATGTAAGAGAACAACAAACAGCTTCCTTACTGAGCGTAAAGGATACGTTTGTGTTACTTACTTGCAGCAATAATGAATAAATGGTGCAGTCTCTGTCACCAAAAGATGAGTCATGGTGGGTGGTTAGATTGCACTAAGAAATATGCTAGCTGACAAAGTCTCTCTCTCCTGATTCTTCTTTATTACGACTATAAAGTCGGCACCTGTGACTGTGGGGTCCACTAGTGATGAGCAGCAGGGGCAATATATTCGAATTTGCAATATTTCGCGAATATTTGGCCGAATATTCGGCAATTATTTGAAAATTCGCGGATTTGCGATTATTTTCTGTTGCTACATTTTTCAAGCTGCTAGAAGTTTCCTGAGACTGGAGAAAATGGTTGGCACGGCAGAACATTACAATAGCATTATATGCAGATAGCGTGCTCCAATATATTCGCGATTGCACAAATCGGCAATTAATGATGTGCATATTTTTGCACAATACGTGCAACTTCACATTTTATCAGGTCTGACTACATATTACTGATTGGTGCACTAAGTATTGTTGTGAACTTGTGACATCACAGCACTGTGTATGTAGCATGTATGTATGGACAGCCAGTGGTGTAGCGTGGGTTGCCAGCACCTGGAGCAAGCTAAGTATTGCGCCCCCCCCCCCCCCCCCAACCTGTGACCACGCCCCTTTTTTTTTTTTTTTTTTACAAATAGTGCAGTAGACAAACCATACATTGCTATGAAATTTACAGGAGAATACAGCACCACACCTGTTACATCCAGTGACATCTCCTGTGTTGTAGACCTCACTCAGCATCTTCATTCAGAGATAGGACCGTCATGATAACTGCTTTGAGCCGCGTCTCGTCTCTGTAGAGTTTCACAGAATTGTTTTTAGATTTCTCACTTCACTATCATCCTCAGATAACAGACCTCCCCTCTCCCCATGGTGCCCATAACTATAATGCCCTCTGTATAATTATAATATATACTGGCCCCTCTGTATTAGTATTATCATTATTATTATCATTATTATTATTATTAATAATAATTCACCCTCTGTATTATTATTAGTATTATTAATATTATAATGGCCCTCTGTAGTATTATAGTAATAATTATGCCCCCCTTCAGCACCTCCAGCATACAGTCCCATGTAAAATACATCACTCCCCGCCTTCAGCCCCTCCAACATACATTCCCATGTAAGATACATCACTCTCCTGCCTTCAGCCCCTCCAGCATATAGTCCCATGTAAGATACAACCCCCCCTGCCTTCAGCCCCTCCAGTATACAGTCCCATGTAAAATACATTACTCCCCGCCTTCAGCCCCTCCAACATACAGTCCCATGTAAAATACTAAACTCCCCCTGCCTTCAGCCCCTCCAGCATATAGCCCATGTAAATAATATCACCCTCCCTCTCTTCACCGTTGGCCTTCAGCCCCTCCAGCATACAGTCCCATAAGATACATCACTCCCCCTGCCTGGTTCAGCCCCTCCAGCATACAGTCCCATGTAAATAATATCATCTCCACTACCCTCTCTTCAGACCCCTCTAACATACAGTCTCCAGTACAAGGATTATTCCTCCTCCCTTTAGCCCCTGCAAAAAGCTCCCCAAGTAAACCTACCAGTCAATATTCTCCTCCACACACTGACCGGCAGCCTCTGAGGACTCCAACAATGTGCTCTGTAGAATCTCATGCAAATATTGAGGCCCCTCCCCCTTGATGACTAGACTCCGCCTCTTTCCTGACATCATACCTCCTAGGAGCAACTCCATTCTAGTCACTACGGTCGCTCTACTGCCTCATAGGCTTCAGGCCACTATCCTGAAGCCTTTGAGGAAGAAGGTAGGGGACAGGAGCCATAGGCTCCCGTGGCCCTCATTGAAGTGCTTGCTGCCTGGCGCCCCCTGCAATTTTGTGCCCGGGGCAACGGCCCCCATGGCACCCCCCCACGCTACGCCACTGTGGACAGCAGAACCCATAAGCTACACTATATCACTATCTAACCTACACTGACTATCTCCCACTAACTATCTGTATTATATATATAAGCTAACTAACTAACTAACTAACTAACTAACTAACTATCTAATGTAATGACACAGGAAAGCACAGAGCACAGCAATGACACTGCTCTCTCTCTCAGAACTGCAAAATACTGCATACAAGGGCTGTTGGGGAGGTTCTTATATAGTAAGGGGCAGGCAACGTTCCTATTGGTTGCTAGGGAAGTTGCTAAGCTCAGACAAAGATATTGCAGCCTTCTCATTGGCCCACAAGCAAGAAGGGAGGTTACTGATGAAAAAAAAAAAAAAAAAGTAACCAAACAAAGACTCAAGCAAAACTGACTTCAGATGTTCCCCTCATGATAAATTCTCCCCAATAAGTCTTTTTATTCATCCATGTGGTTGTAGCCACAAAAGACTCTAAAAGACTCTTTGGCTTCTCTCTTAAAACCACATCTTTATTTGGTTTATGGTGCTGCTATCTTATCTATCTATCTATCTATCTATCTATCTATCTATCTATCTATCTATCTATCTATCTATCATATATCTATCTCATATCTATCTATCTATCTATCTATCTATCTATCTATCTATTATCTATCTATCTATCTATCTATCTATCTATTATTTATCTATCTATCTATTATCTATCTATCTCATATCTATGTATGTATGTATGTATGTATGTATCTATCTATCTATCTATCTATCTATCTATTATCTATCTATCTGTCTATCTATCTATCTATCTATCTATCTATCTATTATCTATCTATCTATCTATCTATCTCATATCTATCTATCTATCTATCTATCTATCTATCTATCTATCTATCTATCTATCTATCTATCTCATATCTATTATCTATCTATCTATTATCTATCTATCTATCTATCTATCTATCTATCTCATATCTATCTATTATCTATCTATCTATCTATCTATCTATCTATCTATCTATCTATCTATCTATCTATCTATCTATCTATCTATCTCTATGTACCATGTGTTGTACAGTGTAAGTCACACACATACAGTGCATGGCTCGGAATTTGCATTATTACATCCCCTCTTTCACTTGTGTACAGTGATTAGTGCCTCATTAATCATTTTGCAGCAGCACATCAGAGCCCGCTGTGACAAGAGCATCTTACATGTTTCCCTTCTGCTCCGCTGTAGCTGCACTGTCACACACTGAGCACTTTTCTTAAAACATGCCAAGTCTTATCACCACTGTCTTCCAAGTGCCATATTTATTACCCTTCTTGCGATATACAGTTGGAACCGGCAGATTCACCCACATTAAATAGATACAAATCAAGGTACTACTGTATATGCACCATAAAGATTCTGGAAAACAACATCCAATATAACTGTATTTAAAGAAATAGTAAATATAAAGATCTGTAGCATCAATGTAGGTCGTTTCCTTCTCTGGCAAGTGCTCTGCAATCCTCCTTTGTGACTCCTTCCTCTTAAAGGGCATCTGTCAGCAGTTTTATACCTCTGACACTGTCTGACCTGTTACATGTGCACTTGGCAGCTGAAGGCGTCTGTGTTGGTCCCATGTTCATATTGCTGAGAAAAATGATGTTTTACTATATGCAAATGAGCCTCTAGGAGCAACGGGGGCGTTACCATTACACCTAGAGGCTCTGCTCTGTCAACTGCTGCGCCCTCTCCACTTAGATTGTCAGGGTCAGGCAGTGATCACATTTACACTGCGTGGTCCTGTCATTCAAAGTGAAGAGGGCATGACAGATGTAGAGAGAGCAGAGCCTCTAGGTGTAATGATAACGCCCCTGTTGCTCCTAGAGGCTCATTTGCATCCATTAAAACATCACTTTTCTCAGCAATGCAGCCACATATGAACATGGGACCAACACAGATGTCTTCAGCTGCCAGGTGCACATGTAACAGGTCGGACAGTATCATAGGTACAAATCTGCTGACAGATGCCCGTGAAGAGGAAAGAGTTACAGAAGGCAGCAGGAAGAGTCATAAAGGAGGATTGCAGAGCATTTACCAGAGAAGGTAACTACCTACATTGATGCTAAAGACATCGCTACATGTAGTAGGAGCAAGGACTGAAAGGGCCCTCTGTTCAGAGATTGTATTCCACTGAGGCTACTGGAGATATATACAGTATACAGAGCTAGAGAAAGTTCATCCCTTATACAGCCATGGGACTTGCATATGCCAGCTGTAAAGAATGCATTTCATGTATAAGGTGCTTTTCCGAATCACCTGTTGACTTGCCTTATTAACCTCTTCAGGACACAGGGCGTACAGGTACCCCCTTATGTGTCACGGCTGTTTGTGAGCAACAATAGTATACACAGTAAAAAGAGCTACTGACCCCTGTCAGACCCTCAAAGCTCTCCCTATTCTGCTAAAGCACATGCCCGGATCCCAATGGCGGAACGAGGCATGCCCACGTGCCTAAGACTGATGACCACTGTAACCCCTACAATAGTGGAAGGGGCACGGCCACCGGTGCCCTACTCAGTATATGGAGGGAACCGTGGCCACCTCAGATCCAGTCAGAAAATAATCAGGTACACAACAATGTCTGTACACTTAGCTGAAGGTGTTGCAGCCGCAGAGAAGACGGATCCAAGGACAGCTGGCAATATCCGGAGTGCTTGCTGCAGCAGAACACAGGTCCAGTGAACTGATAGCTACAAGTGAAGATACTAAAGCAAGAGCTACAACTGAAATGAGAACTATAATCCACGCCCTACAATAGGAGGAGGGGTGATATAAAGAGAGGGAAATCAAACACATGAGGAGCAGCTGGGAGGAAGGAAACCAAAAGTAAACAGAGCAGTGGGAACTCCTCCCAGCTCTAGTAGTGACATCATCACAGGGGTGGAGAAACAGAGCTGTGAGAACGTCCCAAAGCTCTGGTAGTGACAGTACCCCCCCTCTACGGGTGGACTCCGGACACCCAGGACCCACCTTCTCAGGATGAGCCCTATGAAATGCCCTGATGAGGCGAGTGGCTTTAATGTCCGACACCGGAACCCACATCCTCTCCTCAGGACCATAACCCTTCCAATGAACGAGGTACTGAAGAGAACCGCGGACAATGCGAGAGTCCACAATTCTGGAAACCTCAAACTCCAGATTGCCATCAACCAAAATCGGAGGAGGAGGCAAAGAGGAGGGTACCGTGGGCTGGACATATGGTTTTAAGAGAGATCTGTGAAATACATTATGTATCTTCCAAACCCGTGGAAGATCAAGACGGAAGGCAACAGCATTGATGACTGACAAGATTTTATAAGGCCCAATAAACTTGGGACCCAATTTCCAGGAGGGAACCTTCAGTTTAATATTTCTTGTAGACAACCACACCAGATCACCCACATTCAGGTCCGGACCAGGCACACGTCTCTTATCAGCCACACGCCTATACCTCTCACTCATCTTTTTAAGATTACTCTGAATCTTTTGCCAAATGGTAGACAAAGACGAGGAAAATCTCTCCTCCTCAGGTAAACCAGAAAGAGCCCCTCCCGAGAATGTCCCAAACTGCGGATGGAACCCATATGCACCAAAGAATGGTGACTTATCAGAAGATTCCTGACGACGGTTGTTCAGAGCAAACTCAGCAAGAGGGAGAAATGAACACCAATCCTCCTGGTTCTCTGCCACAAAACAGCGCAAATTTGTCTCCAGATTCTGATTGAGGCGCTCAGTCTGACCATTCGACTGCGGGTGAAAAGCAGAAGAGAAGGACAGCCGAACCCCCAGGCGAGAACAGAAAGCCTTCCAGAACCTGGACACAAACTGCGTGCCTCTATCGGAAACAATATCAGAGGGAATGCCGTGCAATTTAACAATATGGTCGACAAAAGCTTGCGCCAACGTTTTAGCATTGGGTAAACCAGGGAAAGGTACGAAATGAGCCATCTTGCTAAAACGGTCCACCACCACCAGGATCACCGACTTCCCCGAGGAACGAGGAAGATCCGTGATAAAGTCCATGGACAGGTGTGTCCAAGGACGTGAAGGTATGGGTAACGGGAGAAGGGAACCTGAAGGCCGTGAACGAGGGACCTTAGCGCGAGCGCACGTCTCACAAGCAGCCACAAAACCCTCCACCGACTTACGAAAAGCCGGCCACCAAAATCTCCGAGCAATGAGATCTACCGTGGCTCTACTCCCGGGGTGACCAGCAAGAACCGTATCATGATGCTCCTTGAAGAGTTTGTGACGTAGCTCAGGAGGCACGAATAACTTCCCAGAAGGACAACGGGCAGGTGCCTCAGTCTGGGCAGCCTGGACCTCGGCCTCCAAATCGGAATATAGAGCAGAAACAACTACCCCCTCCGCCAAAATGGGACCCGGGTCCTCGGAGTTTCCTCCTCCCGGAAAACAGCGAGAGAGAGCATCAGCCTTCACATTTTTTATCCCAGGTCGGAATGTAACAACAAAATTGAATCTGGAGAAAAACAGAGACCATCTGGCCTGTCTCGGATTCATACGCCTGGCCGACTCCAAGTATGCCAGATTCTTATGGTCGGTAAAAACGGTGATAGGGTGCCTGGCCCCCTCCAACCAATGGCGCCATTCCTCGAAAGCCAACTTGATGGCCAACAACTCCCTATCTCCCACATCATAGTTTCTCTCTGCCGGGGAGAGTTTTTTAGAGAAAAAGGCACAGGGTCGCCATTTGGCAGGAGAAGGGCCCTGGGACAAAACCGCACCCACACCCACCTCGGAAGCATCCACCTCAACAATAAAAGGTAAGGAAACATCGGGATGCACCAAGACGGGAGCAGACGCAAAACTCTCTTTAATCTTAGAAAAGGCTGCAAGCGCCTCCTCCGACCAAGAGGAAAAATCCGCCCCCTTTTTTGTCATGTCAGTAAGGGGTTTGACAACAGAGGAATAATTCAAAATTAACTTTCTGTAATAGTTCGCAAAACCCAGAAAGCGCATTAATGCCTTCTGATTCTCAGGAAGCTCCCACTCAAGTACAGCACGGACCTTCTCCGGATCCATGCGAAAACCAGAAGCAGAGAGGAGAAAACCCAGAAATTGAATCTCCGATACTATAAAAAGACATTTCTCCAGCTTGGCGTACAATTTATTTTCCCGCAGAATCTGCAGAACCTGAAAAAGATGATCCTGATGGGTCTGAACATCAGGGGAAAAAAATCAAAATATCATCAAGATACACCAATACAAATTTCCCCATTAAATGATAGAAAATACTATTAACAAAATGCTGAAAGACGGCCGGAGCATTTATCAGGCCGAAAGGCATAACGAGATTCTCGAAATGCCCGTCAGGGGTATTAAAGGCCGTTTTCCATTCATCCCCCTCTCTGACCCTGACCAGGTTGTACGCGCCTCTCAAATCCAATTTGGAAAACACCTTGGCCCCAACAATTTGGTTGAAGAGGTCCGGGATCAGAGGAAGGGGATAGGGATCGCGAATCGTGATACGGTTCAGCTCCCTAAAATCTAGGCAAGGTCTCAGAGAGCCATCTTTTTTTTTAACAAAAAAAAAAAAACGCGGCCACAGGTGACTTTGAGGGACGAATATGCCCCTTCTCGAGACTCTCAGAGATATAAGTTCGCATTGCGATTCTTTCCGGTTGTGAGAGATTGTAGAGGCGTGCTTTTGGCAGCTTGGTGCCGGGAATGAGGTTAATGGGACAGTCAAACTCCCGGTGAGGAGGTAGCTCCTGAACACCGCTCTCGGAAAACACGTCCGAGAAATCAGAGAGAAATGATGGCACAGTTTTAGTAGACACCTCTGCAAAAGTCGCTGTGAGACAATTCTCTCTACAAAAGTCACTCCACTCATTTATTTGCCTTCCTTGCCAATCAATAGTGGGGTTATGTCTAGTGAGCCAGGGTAACCCCAAAACTAGAGGAGAAGGCAATCCGTTAAGGACAAAACAAGATATATCCTCCACATGAGTGTCACCTACAGCTAGCCGGATATTGTGAACAATGCCCTTCAGAGATCTCTGTGAGAGTGGAGCAGAGTCAATAGCAAAAACAGGTATATCCTTTTCTAATGTGCAAACCTGAAAACCATGCATGGCTACAAATTGAGTGTCAATAAGATTGACGGCCGCTCCACTATCAACAAAAATCTCACAAGAAATGACTTTGCTCTCTAGCGCCACCCTGGCAGACAGGAGAAAACGGGAACTGCAGGTCAGAGGAAAAGCATCAATTCCTACATCAACTTTGCCCAAAGTAGCAGATGAAGCAGAATTTGATGATTTACCTTTTGAGGTTTTTCTCTTATTATCGCTCTTAGTACAGTTCAAGAATCTCCTAGAGGGACAAACATTTGCCAAATGACCTATGCCCCCACAACAAAAACACACCATACTCTGAGGACTAAATCCTCTTTTATCAGGGGCAAGTCGACCTAGCTGCATGGGCTCCTCCTCAGAGGGGAGCGAGACAGGATGAGGCCCCTGCACACTGAATGAGTCCGCACCACTGCCCCTAGACTGACAATGGCTGGACAGAGAGGTCTCGTTTCTTTCTCTTAGACGCCTGTCAAGGCGTACCGCCAATGACATGGCAGACTCTAAGGACGTTGGTCTCTCATGGAAAGCAAACGCATCTTTCAATCTCTCTGAGAGACCATGACAGAACTGACTCCGGAGTGCAGCATCATTCCAACCCGAATCAGCTACCCATCTCTGAAATTCAGAACAATAAAGCTCCGCAGACAGTTTGTTCTGGCATAAAACACGTAAGTTAGATTCGGCCAGAGCAACACGATCCGGGTCATCATAAATCTGCCCCAGGGCCACAAAAAATCTTTCCACGGATCGAAGGGAGGGATCCCCTGATGGCAGTGAAAAAGCCCAGGTCTGAGCATTACCCCTGAGCAGGGAGATGACAATCCTCACCCTCTGCTCTTCCTTACCAGAGGAGTGGGGACACAAGCAAAAATGGAGTTTGCATGCCTCTCTGAAGCGAACAAAATTCTCACTGCCCCCGGAGAACGTTTCCGGAAGTGAGACCTTTGGCTCGCAACAGACTCCATGAGCCGGAGCAGAGCCCAATGCTTGAAGCTGAGTCATAGATTGACAGAGATCCGCTACTTCCAAAGAAAGACCCTGCATGCGGTCAACCAGGCCAGAAAGCGGATCCATGTCAAAAAAGGACGGTTTTGGTGTCACGGCTGTTTGTGAGCAACAATAGTATACACAGTAAAAAGAGCTACTGACCGGACCCAAACTAGGGAGGATAAAGGGTGACCCCTGTCAGACCCTCAAAGCTCTCCCTATTCTGCTAAAGCACATGCCCGGATCCCAATGGCGGAACGAGGCATGCCCACGTGCCTAAGACTGATGACCACTGTAACCCCTACAATAGTGGAAGGGGCACGGCCACCGGTGCCCTACTCAGTATATGGAGGGAACCGTGGCCACCTCAGATCCAGTCAGAAAATAATCAGGTACACAACAATGTCTGTACACTTAGCTGAAGGTGTTGCAGCCGCAGAGAAGACGGATCCAAGGACAGCTGGCAATATCCGGAGTGCTTGCTGCAGCAGAACACAGGTCCAGTGAACTGATAGCTACAAGTGAAGATACTAAAGGAAGAGCTACAACTGAAATGAGAACTATAATCCACGCCCTACAATAGGAGGAGGGGTGATATAAAGAGAGGGGAATCAAACACATGAGGAACAGCTGGGAGGAAGGAAACCAAAAGTAAACAGAGCAGTGAGAACTCCTCCCAGCTCTAGTAGTGACATCATCACAGGGGTGGAGAAACAGAGCTGTGAGAACGTCCCAAAGCTCTGGTAGTGACATTATGACCTGGTACTTAAGGACACAGGGCGTACCTGATCACCGCCGCGCAGCCTTTGCAGCGCCCCGATGGAGAAAGAGAGAGCCCCCAGACAGCCCCCCTCCTTACCCTTCCGCGTCTGCGCAGTTGTGGCCACAACTGAGCAGACGGGGAAGGTTCCCATGGCAACAGAACGCCTTCTCAGGCATCCTGCTGTCCATGGTGCTGAACAGATCTGTGCAAAAGGCAGAGATCTGTTCAGACAAAGTGTAAGTAAAATACAGTACAAAACACTATATAGAGTACTGTACTGTATTATACAGACATCAGACCCACTGGATCTTCAAGAACCAAGTGGTTCTGGGTAAAAAAAAAAGTGAAAAAAAAGTAAAAATCAAAAAACACATTTATCACTGATTAAAAATGAAAAAAATAAAATTCCCTACACATATTAGGTATCGCCACGTCCGTAACGACCTGATCTATAAAACGGTCATGTTACTTTACCCGAACGGTGAACGCCATAAAAATAAAAAATAAAAAACTATGATGAAATTGAAATTTTGCCCACCTAACTACCCAAAAAAGGTAATAAAAGTGATAAAAAAAGTCGCATGTACGCCAAAATTGTGACAATCAAACCATCATCTCATCCCGCAAAAATCATACCCTACCCAAGATAATCGCCCAAAAACTGAAAAAACTATGGCTCTTAGACTATGGAAACACTAAAACATGATTTTTTTGTTTAAAAAATGAAATCATTGTGTAAAACTTACATAAATAAAAAAAAAGTATACATATTAGGTATTTCCGCGTCCATATCAACCGGCTCTATAAAAATATCACATGACCTAATCCCTCAGGTGACCACCGTAAAAAAATAAAAACGGTGTAAAAAAAGCAATTTTTTGTCATCTTGCCTCACAAAAAGTGTAATAGCAAGCGATCAAAAGTCATATGCACCCCAAAATAGTGCCAATCAAACTGGCATCTCATCTCGCAAAAAATGAGATCCTACTTAAGATAATCGCCCAAAAACTGAAAAAACTATGGCTCTTAGACTATGGAGACACTAAAACATTTTTTTTGTTTTAAAAATGAAATCATTGTGTAAAACTTACATAAATAAAAAAAATTGTATACATATTAGGTATCGCAGCGTCCGTGACAACCTGCTCTATAAAAATACCACATGATCTAACCTGTCAGATGAATGTTGTAAATAACAAAAAAAAATACGGTGCCAAAAAAGATATTTCTTGCTACCTTGCCGCACAAAAAGTGTAATATAGAGCAACCAAAAATCATATGTACCCTAAACTAGTACCAACAAAACTGCCACCCTATCCCGTAGTTTCTAAAATGGGGTCACTTTTTTGGAGTTTCTACTCTAGGGGTGCATCAGGGGGGCTTCAAATGGGACATGGTGTCAAAAAAAACAGTCCAGCAAAATCTGCCTTCCAAAAACCGTATGGCATTTCTTTCCTTCTGCGCCCTGCCGTGTGCCCGTACAGCAGTTTACGACCACATATGGGGTGTTTCTGTGAATTACAGAATCAGGGCCATAAATATTGAGTTTTGTTTGGCTGTTGTTAACCCTTGCTTTGTAACTGGAAAAAAATATTAAAATGGAAAATCTGCCAAAAAAGTGAAATCTTGAAATTGTATCTCTATTTCCCATTAAATCGTGTGCAACACCTAAAGGGTTAACAAAGTTTGTAAAATCAGTTTTAAATACCTTGAGGGGTGTAGTTTCTTAGATGGGGTCACTTTTATGGAGTTTCTACTCTAGGGCTGCATCAGGGGGGCTTCAAATGGGACATGGTGTAAATAAACCAGTCCAGCAAAATCTGCCTTCCAAAAACCAAACGGCGCACCTTTCACTCTACGCCCCGCTGTGTGGCCGTACAGTAGTTTACGGCCACATATGGGGTGTTTCTGTAAACGGCAGAGTCAGGGCAATAAAGATACTGTCTTGTTTGGCTGTTAACCCTTGCTTTGTTAGTGGAAAAAATGGGTTAAAATGGAAAATTAGGCAAAAAATGTCATCCCCATTTGCCAATAACTCTTGTGCAACACCCAAAGGGTTAACAAAGATTGTAAAATCAGTTTTAAATACCTTGAGGGGTGTAGTTTATAGAATGGGGTCATTTTTGGGTGGTTTCTATTATGTAAGCCTCGCAAAGTGACTTCAGACCTGTAGAGGTCCCTAAAAATTGGGTTTTTGTAAATTTCTGAAAAATTTCAAGATTTGCTTCTAAACTTCTAAGCCTTGTAACATCCCCAAAAAATAAAATATCATTCCCAAAATAATTCAAACATGAAGTAGACATATGGGGAATGTAAAGTCATCACAATTTTTGGGGGTATTACTATGTATTACAGAAGTAGAGAAACTGAAACTTTGAAATTTGCAAATGTTTCCAAATTTTTGGTAAATTAGGTATTTTTTTATGCAAATTTTTTAATTTTTTTTACTTCATTTTACCAGTGTCATGAAGTACAATATGTGACAAAAAAACAATCTCAGAACGGTCTGGATAAGTCAAAGCGTTTTAAAGTTATCAGCACTTAAAGTGACACTGGTCAGATTTTCAAAAAATGGCCTGGTCCTAAGGTGAAATAAGGCTGTGTCCTGACGGGGTTAAAGTACAAACCTGCTCTCATTATTGTACAGCACTGCAATACAATTTGCATCATAAATTTACTGCATGGCCTTAGAAAGTGCTAGAGAGGACAACCCCAATCTATGCCACTACTGCTACCCTCATCCTTTCCACCTCCTCCCTTGGTTGTAGCACTTTTTCTATTTTGACCAAAGCAATCCATGTATTCCACATATAGCTCCAGCATTTATCAGCATCTACATGTCACGTACTTCTCAGTCTGTGCTCCGACAGCCGGCCTGGCCTCTCTGTTGCGAGCACATTTAAACCGACAGCTGCTGGCAAGTACCTGTGATTGGTCTTATTTTCCTCACTAGCATTTATTATAGTACTATTGATTTGGATTCCTGGTATTCTGACTTTTGGATTGTCCCTGACCTTGCTCCTGATTGCTGACTATTCTCGGACGTTATCTGTATTATTATATAGTGATGAGCGGCAGGGGCAATATTCGAATTCGCAATACTTCGCGAATATTTGGTAGAATATTCGTCATATATTCGCGAATTCGAGATTATTTTCTTGATCGTGAAAAATCGGCAATGTAATATTCACGTAATGCGCACAAAATACAGGCGTGGGTCCCTTTTGCTACATTTTTCAAGTTGCTAGAAGTTTCCTGAGACTGGAGAAAATGGTTGGCACGGCAGAACATTACAATAGCTTTATATGCGGATAGAGTGCTCCAATATATTCGCGATTGTGAAATTGGCACTAATGATGCGAATATTTTGGCGCAATACGTGCAACTTCACATTTTAACAGGTCTTACTACTTATTAGTAATTGGTGCACCAAGTATTGTTGTCAACTTGTGACATCACAGCACTATGTCTGTAGCATGTATGTATGGACAGCAGAACCTATCAGCTACACTGTATCAGGATATAACCTACACTGACTATCTCCCACTAACTATCTGTATTATATATATATGAGCTAACTAACTATCTAATGTAATGACACAGGAAAGCACAGAGCACAGCAATAACACTGCTGTCTCTCTCAGATCTGCAAAATACTGCATACAAGGGCTGTTGGGGAGGTTCTTATATAGTAAGGGGTAGGCAACTTTCCTATTGGTTGCTAGGATGTTGCTAAGCTCAGACAAAGACATTGCAGACTTTTCATTGGCCCACAAGCAAGAAGGGAGGTTACTGATAAAAAAAAATCTAGAATATTCGAAAATACGAATATATATAATTATATTCTAAATATTCGCGAATTCTTGAAGTGCCGATATTCGCGATTAATATTCGCTATTCGAATATTCGCACCCAACACTATTATTATACTCTGATGTTATCTCTTGGCACTGAACCCATTTGGTATTTGACACTGTGTGTTTTTTTTCTTGTGTTGGTTCTGTAATATCTCTCAGGTTTGGACTCTGGCCTGATTCTGACTTAGCTTTTAGATTTTGACCTGGTTTTGGACTCTGCCTGTCTAGTTTTGAACTCTTTCTGTCTACCTGCTCTTTTATCTCACTAGGTTTAGGCCTCTGCTTTTTCTCAAGTCAGGGACCATTGCTAAGTTGTGCGACGTTGCTTAGGGCGGATCGTGCAAATAGTTAGGGACAGTAGTGCGGGTGAAGTACAGGGCTGCACTGTTCCCTACCTTACGTGACACTACAGTAACAAATGAATTCTGACCACAGAATAAATACAGACCCAGGAATAAATGCAGTCCCCAGAATACACCCCCTTAAACTTACAGACCCTAAACCCCTAACTGTTTACCCAAGATCCCATACACTTACACAGCTGCTCAAACCCTCCTAGGTGGCCCTTACTTGCTGCTGCACCCTTTGGCTTCAGGACCTGCACAGATATGCTCAAGTGACCTTATTAGTTCAGGTCCTTCAACAGTAGCAGAGTCTGAACACATATGGTCATGTGACCTCATCTGTTCAGGTGTTTCTGCAGGTCCTGCACACATCATAGCCCTACATCACAGCACAAAGATGTTTTGTTACAAGTTGCAAAACCTGCAACACAACTGCAATGTGCTTCAAGCCTTTGGGCACTTTCAGCAACCATGGGTCTGCAGGGGGAGTGGGGCTCAGACTTCAGTCATCCATTCTATACACCACTGGCTTTAGGGCTTTGGGGAAAGGGGTTCAGCCCTTGTGGGTACGATCCTCTTTGCTGTTGGGTGGCAAGAACTGCGCAGGGCTCCCATCTAGAAGAGAACTGCATTGTTAAAACAAGTAAGGGAAAAGAGAAGGAAAAACAAAGACCAGGCCCTTCTGTCCAGGGTGGAAAGCCCAGCGCCATAATTAAGGGCCCATTTTGATCTTTCCATCTTCTGTGAGGCACTCCTGTGACTTAAAGGACAAATATTCAGCATTTTTCAAACCAGCACCTGGATCTGAGTACTTTTGTGATTGCATGTAATTAAAAATTTAGCATAGCCAATGAGTTATTCAATAAAATGTATCTGTACAGCGCCACCTGCTGTTTGTTCTTTTCCTATTTTCTTCTCCACCTCACTGAGGTGGCAACACGTGCTCAGTTTAAATCTTCAACTGCCACAAATCCTCTGTGACAATTACAAGGAAAGAGTTGCAGCAGAAAGGACAAGCCCACTGAGAAGGGACACAACCCCTGAGCTGCCAGTCTAAAATACATCTAGAAGAACAATTGGACCTAAGAATGGGGTATCTCTTGATCCATTTGGGGTTCCGGGCTATCCTTGCTCGAAAGAGATTGTCATGTACTGTATGATGTATGATTTTTATTTTTCACATTAATCATGGCACAACCCCTTTAAAGTTAAAAAATGCATAAAATGATGCATTGGTGACATTAGACAGATGAGCATCTTGCAGAGAAGAGGTCTGTAACAGTATGGATTTCATAGTATAAATTAAAAGCAAAGTACAGTACTACTATTTTTCCATTAAGAGCACAAAAAGCAATAAAGTAGTTCAAAAACTCAGTTCACAACATTCAATAAATTCTGCCCATATAACTCTTCCTTATGAATCCCTCCGACAATGCTTTATTTTGTATTATTTGCATCAGCACTTCACTCCGAATTGTTTTATCTGCTTTTTTCTATGTACCCTTGAACTGGCTTATACACTTTCCAGCATAAAGATAAAGGAATAGAAGAAAAAATGAATAGGAAAAGTTAGAAAATATAATGGTATTATTCAACTATTCAGGGATTCTGAAAACAGAAGTCTTCCTTTTAATAGTAGGTTTCTGTTCTTCTCCGGATATTGGCGGAGTATTATGGTGCTGCTGTGTCCGGCTGCCCTGTAGTGTCCGCAATAATGGACTATGATCGACTAACGCTTTTAAAATCATACACATAAATGTTATAACGTGATATAGGCCCAGAGCCTGTGCTCGCCTGTGTTTCTCTTCTTGCTCCCAGCGGGCATCTTCCTCACACAGGCTGAAGCCAGCTTTACCTCTCACTGCTCATAGGGCATACACGCTCTCTCTGACTCTTAAAAGGCCAGTGCACGCACCTTATTTTTCCCCAGCCTGTGGCTGGCTACCCTAGGGTATTTAAGGCACCATCCCATGTTGGAGGGTGCCTGAACAATAGGTTCTAGTTTCCTGCAAAGGTGCACTACGTGTCTTGTTCCCACTTTCCTGTGTACTAACTTCTGCCTGACTCCAGGTTTGACCATTGTCTGGCGTGACCTCCACCTGATCTCTGTACTGACCCTGAGCTGCCTGCCCTGACCTTCAGAATGACTTTTGATTGCACAAACTCTTCCTGCGCTGACCTTGGCCTGTCCGTGACTATAGTTTTACCTGACTTCTTGGTGTTTCACACTGGTGTCTCTTGACCCCAGTGGGTCAGCTGTCACTTAAATAATGACTACTCCAAGAGATACAGGCCTTTTTGTTCCCCTGCAATGGTGTCCAGATCACTATATAGAGGTTAAAGGGAGACATCTAGATAATGGCCTAGGAGTAGCCACATAGCAAATCTGTTCAGAAGGTGCCGCGGACACATCTGCTTCATAACAACACATCCACTCATCCTCTACCTCCAGGGTCTTGCTTTCTGTAGACCCTCAAAAACAAGGAGAAGATTTTTGCCCATTCATTGTTGTCTTCATACATACGCTAACTTTTTAGACCAGTTTTTGTACTTTTTTCTATAATGTTAAAACTTTTTAGCTCAATAATTAAATGCTGACTGCATAGGCTTTATTGTATATTTCAAGTATGGCTCATTCCTCCATGTCCTGGAGCGTTGCATAGAAGCCTGCAGATCTTTTTATCTCGGTGAGCCAGCAGATTTGGCAGCAGTTTATATAATCAAACAATCTCTGTCCTTTGATCTTCCAAGAAAGCCAATCACGCCAAGCAGGAAATGTGCACACTTCTGTACTATATCAAACGTGGATCATTTCTCAGCGATGCATGTTCAAATTGAAATCATGTTGCTAGTGACAGAACAGGTCCACGAGTTTTCGTATGCACAGATACATTTTTCTTCTTCATAACTTGTTTCAATATTGAGATCTTCATTTAAAAATAAACTGCAAATGTGACAACAAATTTCAAAGTGTTTTTGAAAAGTTTAAATTTTTCAAGTCAAAGAAGAGAATTGTAAAGTTTTTAATGATATCTGCAAAGTTTTGAAAATTAAACCTTACTAATTGTGGCGAAACCAACCTCGCCACTGGGTTTTGGAGAGGCCTGTTTACCAGCCTCTTGCCTCAGGATTATGGCCCATACTAACTTTAAAGGAGAAGACAAACCGGCCGCACAGCTTAAATCTGTCTTTGGAATTGTATTTTGTTATGTGAGGGTACCCAGATAGCTAATTTTATTGTATTCGTGTATTCTGAGTGCCATTCAACTAATGATATGCACTCAGACTTGGGCTATCTGGGGATATGTTAAATTTCTGTGTTTGCTGTGGGGGTGTGACATTGTGTGTTTGGGTGGTGATTTCTGTCCTGTTGTCTCCACATGTGTATTGGCGATTTCCCTTTGTCCTGAGAGATAATTGAATTGCTCCTCGGGTGTCTCCAGGGCAGAGAGGAGGAAACCATGATGCATTTGTGGGGATGTGTTGTGTCTGTGTATCCTGAGTGCTACGTATCTGTCCTGTGTCACAGTCTTCCTTCTGGTCCCCTAGGGGCGTGTCCACCAGATGGGGACCTGCATAAATAGAGGCGGGTAGCCCTCAATAAAGAGTGCCTGTTTTATCCTTCATCATGTTGAGGCTGGTGTTTGGGTAACTGATCAACACTGGGGGATTGCTATACACTGAAGATTTGCTATACTCCCCTGGCTTTACTACTAGCTCTTGTAAGAGCTGTTCCTGCTCTCTGGTTTTAGGAGAGGTTCACCCACTGGAGCCTGGAGCCTTGTCGTAGGTCCAGGGTGGGTAGGAGACGGTGAGACCTCAACCAAGCTTCGGCGGTTCGTGGGGTCTGCAGTGCGTACAGTGTCAAGTGGAGTGCTTGGAGTCCTCGGAAAGCACTAGGAGCAACTATCGACGGAGGTACCCGGTCGGGGTGCCAGGAGATCCGTTACACTAATGCTAGATTATTTAAAGGCTTATGGGCGCCTTTGGGCATTTTTTTTAATTTTTTTATTGCATTCTACGCACTTATTTTGTGCTGAAACCTCCACTTAATAAACTTACATCATTGTCTCAAAATTTGAGGGCCATTAAAATGAAAAATAAAATAGGAATACATTTTGTATCACTCAGGGTAAGTTCACACATAGCGAATATGCTGCAGATTTGCAGGCGGAAAAGTCTTTCAATGTAACATAAATCCTTGCATCATATGCAATGGAATTTGCCTTTAAATCTGGTATGGATTTTTTGATCATTTTTGATAATTTTTAGGACTTTTGAGTTTTTGATGCATTTTGTTTTCTTGTGGTCTTTTTTAAGTAAAAAAAAAAAAAAAAAAAAACCACCTCCAGATGTTGCCTCTAAGTATCTAAATATATTGCTAACACAAGCCTGTGTGACATTTTCTACACTTGCACAGTTTTTTTTTTTTTTTTGCTTTGTTTTTGCAGCGGATCTCTCCTCCAAATCTGCACTGGGCAGAAGCTGCTGACTGTCCTCAGTAATATCTTCCTCGCTGAAAAGAGGAGCAGAGCCCTCAGCATACATCACTTGACTGGCAGAAGGAGCAGCAAAGGAAAGAGGCAGGTTCAGGACAGGTGAGGGCACAGACATTATTTCTGGGCCATGCCAACTATGTGTGACTCCTGGCTGTGGGTGTCTAATATCAGTCGAGATGATGTTGAAGACCGAGTCAACCATTCCAGGTTGGTAGTCAAAACATGACTGCTGGATAACACTGGCAGCTCTGGCCTGTTGCTGTGGGTTCTGCTACCACCACCCCTTCTTCTGCTGCTACTTCTGCTGGCTCCAGCAGAATAAAAAAAATAAAAATAAAATACAAATGTGACAACAAATTTCAAAGTGTTTTTGAAAAGTTTCATTTTTTTTAAGTCAAAGAAGAGAATTGTAAAGTTTTTAATGATATCTGAAAAGTTTTGGAAATTAAGCCTTCTAATGCTAAATTATTTAAAGGCTTATGGGCACCTTTGGGAATTTTTTTTTATTATTATAGCATTCTAGGCACTTATTTTGTGCTGAAACCTCCACTTAATAAAGTTACATCATTGTCTCAAAATTTCAGGGCCATTAAAATGAAAAATAAAATAGGAATACATTTTGTATCACTCAGGGTAAGTTCACACATATGCTGCAGATTTTTTGCAGGCGGAAAAGTCTTTCAATGTAACATAAATCCTTGCATCATATGCAATGGAATTTGCCTTCAAATCTGGCATGGGTTTTCTGATTTTGATTTTGATTCCTGGCTGTGGGTGTCTAATATCAGTCGAGATGATGTTGAAGACTGAGTCAACCATTCCAGGTTGGTCGTCAAAACATGACCGCTGGATAACACTGGCAGCTCTGGCCTGTTGCTGTGGGTGCTGCTACCACCACCCCTTTTTCTGCTGCTACTTCTGCTGGCTCCAGCAGCATTTTTGCCACTGCCAGTTTCTTTGGACGGCCCGGGCACCTCTTTGTGGAGCATACTGAACGATAACAGTAATTGTATATGTACAATAAGTTATTCAATGTCAATCGGAACACCACACTAACAGTTATATTACACAGATTATTCACCCCAATATGAGAATCATGGCCTAATGGAATTGCTTATCTGTGAAATCAGGGAAAGACCACAATAATGGTTAGGTTACCTAGCTTTTTCACCCCAATTTGAGAATAAAGGGGTTATTGAATTGCTTATCTATTAAACAAGGTGGGCTCTGTTCAATTAAATAGCTCTGTGCCCTACACAGGGGATTGATGCAAATTGCGTGGTCTTCCTTCAGCTTACAGAGCCTGCACGGTGCTGCAGTCTCCCTATGCTCTCCCTATGCCCTCCCTACAGTGTCTAAAAACTCTCCCTACACTGTCCTCATCCCAGATTTCACTAGCACTTGTCACATCTGTCCCTGTGTTCAGTTCACTGGAAAATGGTGGAGACCGGACAGGATGAGGCTTTTTATAGGGAGGTGACATCACAGGGGATCCCTCATTTCCGGGCTTCTTACTTTCACTTTGTAACATGTGCCGCAGCCATTTTAGAAAAAAATCTGATTGGTTAACACGAATCGTGTGGAAATTTTGATTTGTGGCAAATCGAATATTTCCTAAACCGAATTCCATTTTGCTAACTTCACTTCGCTCAACACTACTCATTAAGGGCTCTTTCACACCTGCGTTATTGTCTTCCGGCATAGAGTTCCGTCGTCGGGGCTCTATGCCGGAAGAATCCTGATCAGGATTATCCTAATGCATTCTGAATGGAGAGTAATCCGTTCAGGATGCATCAGGATGTCTTCAGTTCCGGTACGGAACGTTTTTTGGCCGGAGAAAATACCGCAGCATGCTGCGCTTTTTGCTCCGGCCAAAAATCCGGAACACTTGCCGCAAGGCCGGATCCGGAATTAATGGCCATTGGAAGGCATTGATCCGGATCCGGCCTTAAGCTAAACGTCGTTTCGGCGCATTGCCGGAGCCGACATTTAGCTTTTTCAGAGTGGTTACCATGGCTGCCGGGACGCTAAAGTCCTGACAGCCATGGTAAGTGTAGTGGGGAGCGGGGGAGCAGTGTACTTACCGTCCGTGCGGCTCCCCGGGCGCTCCAGAGTGACGTCAGGGCGCCCCAAGCGCATGGATCACGTGATCCATGTGATCACGTCATCCATGCGCATGGGGCGCTCTGACGTCATTCTGGAGCGCCCCGGGAGCCGCACGGACTGTAAGTATACCGCTCCCCCGCTCCCCGCTCCTACTATGGCAACCAGGACTTTAATAGCGTCCTGGGTGCCATAGTAACACTGAACGCATTTGGAAGACGGTTCCGTCTTCAAATGCTTTCAGTACACTTGCGTTTTTCCGGATCCGGCAGGCACCTCCGGCAACGGAAGTGCATGCAGGATCCCAACAACGCAAGTGTGAAAGAGGCCTTACTCATTAACATACCTAACCATGCCCACTTTTCAAAAGTGCACATTTTGCAACAAGATGGGAATTGCTCCAAAAATGGTGACTTTGTTTCGCGAGAATATGGATGAGCAAATTGATTCTGAAGTAACATGATTTGTACCAAAATTCCCCAAAACCCTGGATTTAAAAAACCTTTTTGTGATTCTTTTCAGGTGAATTGCAGAGTGTACTGTGCCCCCACACTGCCTGCATATTAGTTCTGCTGGTCTTGTGAAATGAATAAATCATCCAGCACCGTCGTCCGCTGTTTAAAAGTCCACATGTTATTCCAAGCATTAGAAGTACAGAAACTTGAGCCACTACAGGTTGACACGTTTCGACATCAAGTCTTAATCATAACGTTATGATTAAGACTTGATGTCGAAACGTGTCAACCTGTAGTAGCTCGAGTTTCTGTACTTTTAATACTTGCAATAAAATATGGACTTTTAAACAGCGGACGACGGTGCTGGATGATTTATTAATTTCACAAGATGTCCTGGAGGTCCATGCACTTGACATGCTGAAGGCGGGTGATCCGAGAGACACTTGTATAATAGTTCTACTGGTCTGCTATATAGGACTGGGGTACTATGGGACCTCCAGTAGTAGGAGCCCAGTTACGATTTCTACCTTTGCACCCTTTTTAGCTGTTCTGCTGCTTTATCCGGTCACATAACTAGCATTTCAATGTCCAGACAGAACTTTCCCAGACCTAAGTATCTTCTCTGCAGACTTGTCTGGGTTACCAGAGTGTTGCTAATGTGATCTAGGGTGAGAGCTCCAGTGATTGCAGACCTGCTGTTTGCATAATCTCTCCATGCTGTGGAAAAGCTGAGAAGGTCTATTTTCTGTTGGATGGAAATTCTTATTTTTTGTGAGAGTTTAAGGACTGAATTTCAAACATTTAACCTCTTCTCGTCCATGAATTTCAAGCATTTTTATTTCAGGTTTTTAAAGGTCTGCCTGGACCTTTTTTTAATGTTTTTACACTTGCATTTAAAAAAAAAACAACTGAAAAATAAAATGCTATAGCCAAGGAATGCTGGGTTAAAAAATAAGGCAAAGAAATTAGGGATGAGCAAATAGATTTATCTTGAACCAAGAGTTTCTAATCTTTGAGGGGCTGACAGGTGAAGAAGCGCCCACCTGCCTGTTGATTGACAAGGCCGGACATCACAACCAGCCCTAACAATCTTGTGCCTGCGCCGCTGCTTAGGCCCCTTTCACACGATCGAGTATTCCGCGCGGGTGCAATGCGTGATGCGAACGCATTGCGCCCGCACGGAATCCGGACCCATTAATTTCAATGGGGCTGTGTACACGCGCGTTGCTTTTCACGCATCACTTGTGCGTTGCGTGAAAATTGCAGCATGTTCTATATTTTCACGCAACGCTTGCCCCATAGAAGTGAATGGAGCTGCATGAAAATCGCATCGCATCTGCAAGCAAGTGCAAGTTGCTAAGAGATGTTGTTTGTAAACATTCAGTTTTTATCATGCGCGAGCAAAATGCATTAAATCGCATTGCACCTGTGCAATAAAAACTGATCAACTGAACGCGAACGCAAACAAAACTGAATGGACTTGCTTGTGAAATCGCGCAGTTTTCACCGAATGCATCCACAACGCATCCGGACCTAATCCGGACATGCTCGTCTGCAAGGGGCCTTAGAGTAGATGCACAAGCACAGAGGCTCTATGTATGCTTTAGGAGCAGTGACTGCTCAAGCACTGCTACCCAGAAGTGTAGCAGTCACTGCTCCAGCAGCAGAAGCAGAGCATCACAGTACAGACACAAGATCGATAGGACCCAACGAGGTGTGAACAACTTTAGCTCGTTATAATCGATTCACTCTTCCCTAAAATCATCCCAAAATAATTTTTTCAATTGGTCTTTATTGAAAATTTTCATCCCCTTTCTCTGTACTGAGCTAAGATTTTTCTAGTAGCAAGTTGGCTATTTACACTGTGTCTTATCAGGGACCTCAGCTGACAGCTCATGTGAAGCCTTATATCTGAAATCCTGACAGCTCATAAATAGTGATGAGCGGCAGGGGTCATATTTGAATTATTGATTTTTCGTAGAATATTCGTTATATTCTTCATTCTTTTGTTTTTACTCGGAAATCGGCAAGGTAATGATCACGTAATATCCGAATATTACGCAATCAATACAGGCATCGGTCAAAAACTAATATATAGCACTATAGAATATAGTGCTATATATTCGTTTTTAGAATTTTCGTCATTGTTTCCATCTGAACACGTGATTCCTCCCTGCTTCTTGCTTGTTGGACAACGAGTCATTAGGCCACAAGTAACTTAAGCAGGGAGGAATCATGTGTTCAGAGGGAAAAAATTCTGAATATTCGGTATAACGAATATATAGCCTTATATTCTAAATATTCGTGAATTCTTGAAGTGGTGATATTCGAGATAAAAATTTGCTTTTCGAATATTCGTGCTCAACACTACTCATAAACACTCATTATAGCTTATTTCTTATGAAATTGATAAGAATATAGCTTAAATAAGTGTATACTTAGGAAATGTTAGGTGCTCAGAGACAAGGGCTATGCATAGCAGTCAGATGACGATTCAGAGTAAAACTTAAAGGGGTTTTCCGGGATTTTAATATTGAGGACCTGTCCTCAGGATAGGTCATTAATATCAGATCGGCGGGGGTCCGACACTGTTTGAAGAGGAGTCCGTGCTCCGTGCATGGGCAGCCTTCCCATCATTGTTTACCTGCCTGCTGTTGACATCTCAGCGGTGAGCAGTAGTGCTGGGCACGAATATTCGAATAGCGAATATTAATTGCGAACATCGGCACTTAGAGAATTTGCGAATATTTAGAATATAGTGATATATATTCGTATATTCTTGTCACGGGGTTCCGAAGGTGCACTCGGTCCCCCATTACCCGTAGACCTGTTGCTTAGCTTTGGGAATGAGGATCTGTGTTTGACCTCATTCCCAGGGCGGCTTTACTAGCTGGGTGGCTCCCTGCTCCTAGTCTGCCTTGAGCGCCGAGCTGATCACTCGGTGCTCGACTGGTTAGTCTGTCGGTCATGTGACGCTGGCCACGTCACATGACCCTCACTCCCCACTATAAATACAGGCAGCCTGCTGGCCACAGGTTGCCTGTTAATTTCTAGGTTCCTGGCTATTTGTTGGACTACTGAATACTTACCTGATCCTGTTCCCTGACGATCCTTTGCCTGCTCCTCCTGTACTGCGCATCCGTCCTGGTATTGTGACCTCGGCTCCCACCTGACTACTCTCTTAGGACTCCTCTTGTACTTCTCTGCTCTCCTGGTATTTGACCTCGGCTTCTCCTGACCATTCTTTGCTTAATCCTTTGTACTGCGTAGCTCTCTTGGTTCTGACCCGGTCCGTTCATGTTCCGTATTTTGTCTTGTCTGTCTTCCCTGCACATATCCTAAGCTAGGGACTGTCGTCCAGTTGTCCCCTGTCATCAGGACTCGTGAGGCAAGTAGGCAGGGCCAGGGGTGAGGGTGGAGCGCAGTAGTCACTATCCTTCCCCCTGTGTGTGTGTGGACGTGACCGTTACAATTCTAGTATTTTTTTTCATGTGAACCCATGATCCCTCCCAGCTTCTTGCTTGTGGGCCAATGAGAAGGCTGCAATGTCTTTGTCTGAGCTTAGCAACATCCCTAGCAACCAATAGGAAAGTTGCCTACCCCTTACTATATAAGAACCTCCCCAGCAGCCCTTGTATGCAGTATTTTGCAGATCTGAGAGAGAGAGACCAGTGTCATTGCTGTGCTCTGTGCTTTCCTGTGTCATTACATTAGATAGTTAGTTAGTTAGTTAGCTCATATATAATACAGATAGTTAGTGGGAGATAGTCAGTGTAGGTTATATCCTGATATAGTGTAGCTGATAGGTTCCAGTGCAGGGTGTTAGGCAGTGTGATAGTTTCTGCTGTCCATACATACATGCTACAGACATAGTGCTGTGATGTCACAACAATACTTACGGCACTAATCAGTAATATGTAGTCAGACCTGCTAAAATGTGAAGTTGCACGTATTGTGCCAAAATATGCACATCATTAATTGCCGATTCGCGCAATCACAAATATATTGGAGCATCCTATCTGCATATAAAGCCATTTTTAATGTTCTGCCATGCCAACCATTTTCTCCAGTCTCAGGAAACTTCTAGCAGCTTGGAAAATGTAGCAAAAGTGACCCACACCTGTATTGTGCGCGCTTTACGCGAATATTACATTGACGATTTTCGCAATCAAGAAGATAATAGAGAATTCTCGAATTCGCGAATATATGACAATATCGCGAATTTGAATATGCCCCTGCCGCTCATCACTAGTGAGCAGTGTAATTACAAGTCCTGCCATTCACTTCTTTGGAACGGACCATTCTTTTTCAAGTGTATACTACAGAGACGTCCCATAGAAGTGAATAGGACGACTTGTAATTACACTGCTCACTGATGCGATGTCGATGGCGAGCAGTTAAACAATGAATGGAAGGCTGCGCTTGCATGGCGTACGGCCTCCTCTTCAACCATCTGATAGACGGGGGTGACGGGTGTTGGATCCCTGCTGATCCCTGCTGATCTCTGCTGATCCCTGCTGATATTGATGACCTATCCTGTTAAAATCCTGGAAAACCCCTTTAAATCTTGATACACTGTAACTTAGCTAAAAATGAACCCTTTTTAGCAAAAACTGCATAGAAATTGTAATAAATACAAATTGAAAAAAATGTATTTTATCCTAAAGTTGCCCCCAAGCTATTCATAGCTTTAAGGCCCCTTGCAGACGAGCGTGTCCAGATTAGGTCCGGATGCGTTGCGAATGTGTTCAGTGAAAAATGCGCGATTTCGCAGGCAAAGTCATTCAGTTTTGCCTGCGATCATGTTCAGTTGTTCAGTTTTTATCGCGCGGGTGCAATGCGATCTAATTCGCTTTGCACGCGCGTGATAAAAACTGAATGTTTACAATTTACAAACAACATCTCTTAGCAACCATCCGTGAAAAACTTAATGCATCACACGGGTGACACTGAATCCAGACCCATTCACTTCAATGGGGCTGTGCACATGAGCGGTGATTTTCACGGATCACTTGTGCGTTGTGTGAAAATCACAGCATGTTCTATAGTCTGCGTTTTTCACGCAACGCAGGCCCCATAGAAATGAATGCTTGCGCATGCTGTGTGATTTTCACGCATGGTTGCCAGGAGATGATGTTAGTAAATTGATTAAAGTCAATTTACTGTATTATTTTCCCTTATAACATGGTTATAAAGGAAAATAAGTAAAAAATAAATAAATTTACTCATCTCATCCTCTTGTTCGCGCAGCCGGCATTGTCTTCTTTCTTCTTCTTTGAGGACCTGCAAAAAGGACTTTTTATGACGTAATCGCGCTCACCGCGTGGTGAGCGCGATTGCGTCATCAATTCTCCTTTTGCAGGTCCTCGAAGAAGAAAGAAGACGATGCCGGCTGCGCGAACATGAGGATGAGATGAGTAATTTTTAATATTTTTTTAACCCCTCAAGCCACATTTTTGTAAGCATTCTGTATAACCATGTTATAAGGGAAAATAATAATATCTGCAGAACACCGAACCCAAACCCGAACTTCAGTGAAGAAGTCCGGGTTCGGGTCTGGGTACCACATTCAGTTTTTTATCACGCGCATGCAAAATGCATTGCACTTGCACGTAAAAAACTGAACCACGCAACGCAATCGCAGTCAAAACTGACTGAAATTGCGTGCGCACTCGCACAGGTTTTCCGCAATGCACACGCCTGTGTGAAAGAGGCCTAAGGCTGGTTTCACACGGGCGAGATTTCCGCGCGGGTGCAATGCGTGAGGTGAACGCATTGCACCCGCACTGAATCCGGACCCATTCACTTCAATGGGGCTGTGCAGATGAGCGGTGATTTTCACGCATCACTTGTGCGTTGCGTGAAAATCGCAGCATGTTCTATATTCTGCGTTTTCCACGCAATGCAGGCCCCATAGAAGTGAATGGGGCTGCGTGAAAATCGCAAACATCCGCAAGCAAGTGCGGATGCGGTGCGATTTTCACGCACGGTTGCTAGGAGACGATCGGGATGGAGACCCGATCATTATTATTTTCCCTTATAACATGGTTATAAGGAAAAATAATAGCATTCTTAATACATAATGCATAGTACAATAGCGCTGGAGGATGCGCTCATCACATGGTCCGTGCGCTCATCACATGGTCCGTCACATGATCCATCACCATGGTAAAAGATCATGTGATGGACCATGTGATGAGCGCTGTGACGTCACCACAGGTCCTATTCCTCAAAGAAGAAGACAGAAGAGATGCCGGGCTGCGCGAACAAGTGGATTAAGGTGAGTTAAATTATTTTTTATTTTTTTTAACCCCTCCAGCCCTATTGTACTATGCATTCTGTATTCAGAATGCTATTATTTTCCCTTATAACCATGTTATAAGGGAAAATAATACAATCTACAGAACACCGAACCCAAACCCGAACTTCTGTGAAGAAGTTCAGGTTTGGGTACCAAACATGCATATTTTTCTCACGCGCGTGCAAAACGCATTACAATGTTTTGCACTCGCGCGGAAAAATCGCGCGTGTTCCCGCAACGCACCTGCATCTTTTTCCGCAACGCCCGTGTGAAACCAGCCTAAGGTTTAATGGGGAATCTTATATAGAAAAAAACACATTCCTTTAATTACTCCCTTGGATACGCTATAAACCTCAGGAATCTGCACCTGCCTCCAGAATGGGAGTCCCCCGTCACTCTTGGTGAGACAGCTATTGACTGCTATATCCAGGCTAAGAATGGACAGAGCGGTGACCGCACATATACGCAGCTTTCTCCATTCACGTTTATGGGCTTTAGCTGAGCAAGCATGGACTGCTTCCATGATCTCCATAGATGTGAATAGAGAGAGAGATATGGGTTGGAGTCTGGAGGATTCTGTTCTAGAGTTAAGCCTCATGCACACGGCCGTTGTGCGGCCATTCCCTGCATTAGGGGCCACAATTTGCGGTCCCCAATGCACAGGCAGCGTCCGTGCAGCGGCCGGGATGGATCGAGACCCATTCAACTTTAATGTGTCTGTGATCCGTCCGCACCGCAAAAAAATAGAACATGTAGTGCTTCCGTGGGGTTCCGTGCCTCTGTTCCGCACCGCAGCTCCGGATTGCGGACCCATTCAAGTGAATGGGTCTGCATCTGTGATGCGGGGAGCACACGGTCGGTGCCCGCATATTGCGGACCCGCTGTTTGCAAAACACAATATGGCCAAGGTCGGGCAACGGCCGTGTGCATGAGGCCTTAAGTGTAGTTCCCATAGGTGGGACTTGTATCTACCAGACATTTGCAGAAATTTCTGTGACTTAGGGTACTTTCACATAAGCGTTTTTCTTTTCTGGAACTGAATTCCGTCAAAAGGGCTCAATGCCGAAAAAGAACTGATCAGGCATATCCCTATGCATTCTGAATGGAGAGTAATCTGTTTTGGATGCATCAGGATGTCTTCAGTTCAGGCATGCTACGGTTTTATATCCGGCGAAAAAAACTGAAGACTTGCCTAAAGTCCGGCATTTTTTTTCCATAGCAATGTATTAGTGCTGGATCCGAATACCGGAATCTGTCCTTCCGGATCTGTTTTGCCGGATGACACTGGAAAGACGGATGCGGCATTTCAATGCATTTTTTTTGACTGATCAGGCATTTTTAAGACTGATTAGGATCCTGATCAGTCTTAGGGTACGGGGGACTATAATGGGAACAGGGGGCGGAGCTCCGGCGCAGCACGGCGGTGCACGGCGAAAGCCGCCGGACTAAAAAGTCGGACATGCAGGACTTTTTAGTCCGGTGGCTTTCACCGTGCACCGCCGTGCTGCGCCGGAGCTCTGCCTCTGTCCCCATTATAGTCAATGGGGACGGAGCGGCGGTCCAGCGGCAGGGCGAAATAGCGGAAGGATGGATCCGACATGGTGAACAGCATGTCGTTCACCATGTCGGATCCGTCCTGCCGCAAGTGTGAAAGTACCCTTACTAATGCCATCAGTTGGCATACGTTTTGCCGGATCCGGCAGGCATCACTGTAGATCACTGTGCCGCAAGTGTGAAAGTAGCCTAAAATCAGTTCCATTTATCTGAATGAGATTGTTTTGGTGCCCACCATCTGGATTCCAGCAAATGCCATTCAGATAAATGCATGTGTCACAGCTACTTTCCAGTGAATGATCTGGAGAGCAAAGCTCCTGAGAGTGCAAGGCCACCATCATGACATAGAATGTGAAAACATACTGCTACCTCCATGTACAAATGGATGACAATGCAGGAAGGGGTTAAAGGGCACCTGTCAGCAGGATCAACCCAATTAAATCAGACATACTGAAAAAAATCCCTTTATTCTTTACACAGATGAGGGCTTCAGGGCACTGAGAGGTGGAGTCTCGCTGACCACACCCCTCTGAGATGGCCACACCCTCCCATGCACTGAAACCCTAATTTGCACAAATGCTAAAAGTATTTTTCTCGGAAAAGCCACAACCGATTTTCGCAAGGCAGGTATCATTTTAATGAGGTTCTCTGGGCTTTCACTATCGATGACTTATCCTCAGGATGCCATAGACAGTAGCTGTGAACAGGAAGAGAGACGGGAGACGACACGTGCAGCTCATACAGCTGATCGGCGAGGTGCTGGTTGTCGGACCCCGACCAATCTGATATTGATGACCTATCCGCTGGATAGCATACAAACAAGTTTGACGGCAGCATCTCCAGAAATGAACTTTTATTTACAGTGTGTCCATGAAAAAATGTGCAGCGTAGCCAAAAAGATATTGCAACGTTTCGACTACATAGTAGTCTTTGTCAAGCATTGACGTTGCAATATCTTTTTGGCTACGCTGCACATTTTTTCATGGACACACTGTAAATAAAAGTTCATTTCTGGAGATGCTGCCGTCAAACTTGTTTGTATGCTGATCGATTGACCAAATTTGGATCTGTGTTCGTGGATTCGCTGGCGCATTCCAGTGAAGGTCCGTACGGCAATTGTGTGCTGCTCTAAATATCAGATTGTACGTACTATCCGCAGGATAGGTCATCAATAGTAAAAGCCCGGACAACCCCTTTAATCAGCAGCATCAACCCTAGAAGACAGTGTGTCTGGTTTAATAGAGTCGATCCTGCTGACAAGTGCTTTTCAATATTAAAAACAAAAGACACAAGAGAGTTGAATTCATTATTTCAATCTTGCCTCATACATTTTTCTGATGCATAAAACACACGATTATTCCACATCAACAAATGGAAACAAAGTAACAAAATCCATCTGACTTTCTGCAACCTAGTGGCACCGAGCCAAGAATCTCCCCGTGTTGTCTGGCAATGACCAAGTCAATTTATGTTTTTTTATTTTTTATGTTTTGACACACCTGCCGCAGATGACAGCAATTCCATTGTAGCCTCATCACTGTCATGGCCCGCTGGAAATAATAGGGCCTAAGCAGAAGATTTTTAGCAATTTCTTCTATATTTGTGGAAATGATAGTGCGGAAACCTGCAGGAGCGCAGCATTATCACCACTTTGCCTTTTGGAAAGCGTCCTGCTCGCTGAATCCCTAAATTCCCATTTCGTCCACTTCCACCTGCTTTATTCAATTTGGAAAATCACAACATTTGGGTGAAATTAAAATATAACTTTATTTTTATAGGATAAATGCTGCTGTGGCGCCAGAAGCTTTTCAGTGCCATAGTTAAGACGTATTATCCACACTCGCTGCTTGCTTTATCAACACGACGCCGCATTTCCGCACTTTCTGCAGTCATTTATTACTTTGCATTTCCCGGCTGAGGCTTAACGCTCGTTGCTTAGTTCGGCTTTAAGAAGAACTAAACAACAGGGCGATTGAGCGGCTGATTGGGATTTTTTTTCTTTTTATTCTTCATCACGGCAACATTTTATTTTCATTTCTGAAATGATTGCATCTGATTTTTAAGCTGTCATGGTGCAGGCTTGGAAAATTGTCTGCTCAAGATTTTTTTTTTTTCGTGATTATAAATTACCATTTCGATTCAGTTTTTAATCTGTCATTCCCAGAATTTCACAGTTTCTAATGCACCCCTGCATTGAGTGAGTTCTGCTCTTGATTATTAATGAGTAGAATGCTAAAAATGCAGTAAAGACTGACAAAAAGCTAGGTGATGGGAATGATAAAATAGCAATAAATAATAAAATATCCATCTCATTTAATGCAGGTCTCAAATTTGAGAAAGGCTCATCGTTAGAGCCGAAACGCGTCACAATTGTACCCTATGTGATTAATAAAGAAGAAGAGTTGCTATTCAGTGAGTGCCGGTCTTATCTCTTGGTCTCAAATTCTTGTCATGAATTACCAAAAACAGAGTAAGAAGTCGCTTGACTTGAATTGGTGTTCCTCAGGATACTCATCACTGCATGATCGGTGGACATCTGACCTCTGAGATCCCACTAATCTTGAGAATGAAGGGGACGGGGAGGCATAGCTGGCTTAGTGTTGTGTCCTTTTGACATGTTTTCCTCCGCCCAACAGAGTTCTGACCCCTGGAAATTGCAGGGGAAACCCCATTCAAGTGAGGTCGACTGCAATCATCTGCACAGACAGATGACCGAGAGCAACAGGGAAAAGAACACTTAGGGCACGGCCACACGTTCAGGTTTTTTGGTGCAGATTTGGAAGCCAAAACCAGGAGTGGATTCAAAAAATTGGAGTTTGTATCTGTCTGTATACTTTCTCTCCTTTTATGATCCACTCCTGCGTTTGGCTTCTATAACTGCATGTGCAGGGAGCCCCTGAGGAGCCGATGCAGAGGATGGGAGTGGTAATGGCCCCGATGAGATGATGTGTCATGATGCACTCCCTCAGGCCATTGCTCCCAGGGGATGGGTGCAGTGAAAAGGTGGTTTGAAGAAGCAAGGCAGAGGTAAATGTATAAATGTCTCTCTTTACTCAGTTCAAAATATAACTTATGGTACATCCAGCAGTAGTAAGTACAAAGTGCATAATTAGGGTCCAACATAAAACACACACAAACAGGGTCCAGACTATCTCACCCTTTTTTGACACTTTCAGGGCTTCAGGCCAGGTTAGGACCCACAGCCACCGGCTTATCATCTTCCTGGTCCTTAGTTTAGGGAGAACTCCCCCTCTTCCTTTCCCAGATCAGTGAGAGTATCCTTGGACTGTAATTTTGCAGCAGTGAACTTGAGTGGCTTGAATAGCTGGAATGCTGGTGACTTTCAGTGGCCACAGTTGGTGGTGCAGGATCCTCTGCTGCAGAACTCAAGTGCCCCCTGGATCCAGAAATAATGGCCAGAACCTGGGGATAGAGTATCTGTGGCTCCATAGGTAATGACAAATGGACCTCAATGTACAGCCAGGCAAAGTAGTCTTTCTGTTACCACTGATGCTCCTCTGGTGGCAGCTTCCATGACAACACAGGGGTCTGCGATGGCCCAGGGTTGATGTTGACAACTGGGTTAATGTTAACCACGTTAGTAGGACGGTGGTGGCTGAAGGAAGCTCTGGCAACCCTAGGAGCAGAGGGTGTGGTTTCTGCTGAAACCTTGGCCATAGCAGAGAGTCCCATCGATTGACTCCCACAGGCCTCACAGTCATGATCTTTTGGCCAGACTTCAGATGGTTGGACCACAACCAACGCCTTAGACAGGTGTGTCACGCCAGCAGCAAAAGGGCCCCAGGGACTTGGAATAGGGGTGTACTTGATCCCCTTGATAGAGACAGTGGAGGGGTGATGGCAGATACAGCCTTTTCGCTGACCTGCGACTAACAAGGATCTCATCTTTCATCTCGTCTTCCAGCAGGAAGCTGAATCCCTATCCACAAAGAACCACTTGACAGTCCCCACATGCCACTCCAAGACAGGGTCCCCAGAAATAGGATGGTCCAACACTAGTGATGGTTGAACATCGTCCGGGACTTACAAATACTTACTAGAAGTGCACAAATAGTCCCACAACATGGACAGTGACATACCAGAGTGGGATCAATGGCAAAAATTCCCACAAAAAAATATGTATTTTAATCATACATATGTGCCATTTTTATGCGTCTTAAAGGGAAACTCTAAAAAATGTGTCCTGCTGGAGCCTATAAATTTTTTATTTTAGGCCACGGGAGTAGGGGCCCCAAAAATTAGGCATTCACCTGACAGAAAAGAACAAGTGATTACTTTACCAACTGTCAAATTGAGCGGGGTTAGCCACTGATCAACCTGTGACCACAGAGCTGAAAGCAGTGCAGGATCGGTGTGGCTCTTTGCTTTAATGCATAACACCCGCAGAACAGCATGGCAACGTCTCACCTGGCACGTCAAAAAGGTTCTGGGGGGCTTGGGGGATGCAGCGGAAGAAGCGGTAGCATTGGAAAGGGAGGAGTCAGCCAAGGAGGAGACAGAGGATGGAGTAGGAGGAGGAGAAGAAGAGGCAGGACTGCATGTAATCCGCGGCAGTAACACCAAATCCAAACGGGTACCACGGGTTACATGCTTGACGGCCGTCAGAAGGTTCACCCAGTGGGCAGTAAAAGTTATGTACCTTCCCTGCCCATGTTTGCTAGACCACGTGTCTGTGGTAAGATGTATCTTGGCACCGACACTGTCTGCCAGAGATATATTCACTTGCCGCTGAACGTGGCCATATAGCTCTGGTATGCGCTTCTGGGAGAAATATTTCCTTCTGGGGACCTTACATTGTGGTGTGCCAATGGCCACAAATTTTCTAAAGGCCTCCGAGTTCACCAGTTTATATGGCAGCAGTTGGCGGGCTAGCAGTTCCGACAAGCCAGCGGTCAGCCATTGGGCAAAAGGGTTATCCAGCGCCATCAACTTTTTACGCTCGAACATTTGGGCCACAGAGGCCTGCCTTGTGCCAGATGAACACGATGACGGCACGGTTTAAGGTGGAGTGGAGGACAAATGGGAGGAGAGAAGAGAAGAGGCAGGACGTGGAGTGCCGGAAATGTGGCTTTGGGGGTTCTGACGGCATTGCTCCCACTGGCCTCAGTGATGCGGTTGTACTTAGGTGAGTGTTGGGCTTACCATGACTTAAGCGTTGACAGCACAGGCTGCAGATGGCAACACTATTGTCATCGTCATCATCGTCACCTTCACCACCACTGACATTAGAGATCTCTGAGTAGGCAGCAACAGCGTGGACCTCCCTCCTTGGGCTGATCTAGGTACTGTCGTCAGACCGCTGGGTGGCGGCCGTTGCTACCTCCTCTTCCTCATTTGATGCCAAGAATGGCTGTGCATCGGTAAGGTCTGGGAATGGATGGGAAAATAATTCCTCTGACTCGAGTGGAGGGGCAATGGTGGTGGTGGTGGTGTCTTTGGGGGTGCACACAGCAGAGAGTGAGGAGGGTGCAGATACAGAGGATGAGGAGGGTGCAGAAGCGGAAGGCTGAGTGTGCCACTCAACCAACTCTGGTGCGTCTTTTGACATGATCGCATGCACCTTTTTCAACTTCCTACTTAGGCTCTGGCCTGGTGCACCTGCCCGACCCCTACCACCCCTGCGGAACGGCCTGCCTTTTCCTCTGACTGTCATTTTCAAAATTACCCTGTGCCAAAGTCCCTAGAGAAGAGCAGTATTTGTGGAAGCAGGTATATCCCAGGCCTCAATTAGTATTTTATGGAAGCAGGAATATAGAATTCCTTAATCAGTATTTTGCAGAAGCAGGTATATCGCACCCCTCAATTAGTATTTTGTGGAGGCAGGTATATCGCACCCCTCAATCTGTATTTTGTGGAAGCAGGTATATCAAAACCCTTAATCAGTATTTTGTGGAAGCAGGTATATCACACACCTCAATCAGTATTTTTTGGAAACAGGCATATAGAACTCCTTAATATTTGGTGGAAGCAGGTATATCGCAGCCCTCAATCAATATTTTGTGGAAGCAGTTATATAAAACCCCTTAATCAGTATTTTGCAGAAGCAGGTATATCGCACCCCTCAATCAGTATTTTGTGGAAACAGAGATATAGAACACCTGAATAAATGTTTAGTAGAAGCAGGTATATTGCACCCTTCAATTACTATTTTGTGGAAGCCGGTGTATCGCTGACCTCAATAAATATTTAGTGGAAGCAGGTATATCGCACCCCTCAATCAGTATTTTGTGGAAGCAGGAATATAGAACCCCTTAATCAGTATTTTGTAGAAGCAGGTATATCGCACCCCTCAATCAGTATTTTGTGGAAGCAGGTATATCGGAGGCCTCAATTAATATTTGGTGTAAGCAGGTGTATCGCACCCCTCAATAAGTATTTTGTGGAAGCAGTTATATAGAACCCGTTAATCAGTATTTTGTAGAAGCAGATATATCACACCCCTTAATCAGTATTTTGTGGAAGCAGGTATAAGAAACCCATTAATTAGTATTTTGTGGAAGCAGGTATATCGCACCCCTGAATCAGTATTTGGTGGAAGAAGGTATATCAAACCCCTTAATCAATATTTTGTGGAAGCAGGTATATCGCACCCCTCAATCTGTATTTTGTGGAAGCAGGTATATCAAACCCCTTAATAAGTATTTTGTGGAAGCAGGTATATCGCACCCCTCAATCAGTATTTTGTGGAAACAGGCATATAGAACCCTTTAATCAATATTTAGTGGAAGCAGATATATCGCACCCCTCAATCAGTATTTTGTGGAAGCCGGTGTATTGCAGGTAACATAGTAACATAGTAACATAATACATAAGGCCGAAAAAAGACATTTGTCCATCCAGTTCGGCCTGTTATCCTGCAAGTTGATCCAGAGGAAGGAAAAAAAAAACTGTGAGGTACAAGCCAATTTTCCCCACTTTAGGGGAATAAAAAATTCCTTCCCGACTCCAATCAGGCAATTCCTTCCCGACCCCTCTCTAGTAGCTATAGCCTGTAATAATATTACGCTCCAGAAATACATCCAGGCCCCTCTTGAATTCCTTTATTGTACTCACCATCACCACCACCTCAGGCAGAGAGTTCCATAGTCTCACTACTCTTACCATAAAGAATCCTTTTCTATGTTTGTGTACAAACCTTCTTTCCTCCAGACACAGAGGATGTCCCCTCGTCACAGTCACAGTCCTGGGGATAAATAGATGATGGGATAGATCTCTGTACTGACCCCTGATATATTTATACATATTAATTAGATCTCCCCTCAGTCGTCTTTTTTCTAAAGTGAATAACCCTAATTTTGATAATCTTTCAGGGTACTGTAGTTGCCCCATTCCAGTTATTACTTTAGTTGCCCTCCTCTGGACCCTCTCTAGCTCTGCTATGTCTGCCTTGTTTACAGGAGCCCAGAACTATACACAGTACTCCATGTGTGGTCTGACTAGCGATTTGTAAAGTGGTAGGACTATGTTCTTATCACGGGCATCTATGCCCCTTTTGATGCAACCCATTATCTTATTGGCCTTGGCAGCAGCTGCCTGATACAGTTCTTTGCAGCTTAGTTTGCTGTTTATTAAAATTCCTATATCCTTTTCCATGTCAGTGTTACCGAGTGTTTTACCATTTAGTATGTACTGGTGACTTGCATTATTCCTTCCCATGGGCATAACTTTACATTTGTCAGTTTTAAACCTCATCTGCTACTTCTCTGCCCAGGCCTCCAATCTATCCAATCTACCTCTGCCCAAGGTCTCAATCAATATTTGGTGGAAGCAAGTATATCGCACCCCTCAATCAGTATTTTGTGGAAACAGGCATATAGAACCCCTTAATCAATATTTGGTGGAAGCAGGAATATCGCACCCCTCAATCAGTATTTTGTGGAAGCCGGTGTATCGCAGGTCTCAATCAATATTTGGTAGAAGCAGGTATATTGCACCCCTCAATCAGTATTTTGTGGAAGCAGGTATATCGCACCCCTCAATCAGTATTTTGTGGAAATAGGTATATCAAACCCCTCAATCAGTATTTTGTGGAAGCCGGTGTATCGCAGGTCTCAATCAATATTTGGTGGAAGCAGGTATATCGCACCCCTCAATCAATATTTGGTGGAAGCAGGTATATCGCACCCCTCAATCAGTATTTTGTTGAAGCAGGGATATAGAACCCCTTAATCAGTATTTTGTAGAAGCCGGTATTTCGCACCCCTCAATCAGTATTTTGTGGAAATAGGTATATCAAACCCCTTAATCAGTATTTTGTGGAAGCAGGTGTATCGCAGGCCTCAATCAATATTTTGTGGAAGCAGGTATATAGAACCCCTTAATCAATATTTGGTGGAAGCCGGTATATATCGCAAGCCTCAATCTGTATTTTGTGGAAACAGGTATATAAAACCCGTTAATCAGTATTTTATGGAAGCAAGTATATCGCACCCCTTAATCAGTTTTTGGGCAACAGGTATATCACACCAGTTGCAATTAGTTATTCCAATAGAGTTTGTCCCTCTATATAGCTGCGGTATCACAGCAGAACCGCACACAACTGCTGCACAATACAAATGCACTATAATATACTTTCTATGTTAGAAAGTATATTATAAGTATATCACACCCATTAGTATATCACACCTATCAATAGCACACCTATAACAGTCCTTAAAAGGACTTTTGTGGCCCTATTGGCTAGCGTTTGGTGTCCCTAACAGTCTGTCCCTGCTCCACAAAGCAACCTCTTCCTACACTGGCAAAACACAGAATGTAAAATGGCTGCCACATCGGGTTCTGTTATAGGGCGGGGGTGTGTCCATGTGCTGAAACGTCTCAAATGGCTGTCCTGTCCCACCTTATGTGTGTGTCATGGGTCAAAGTTCGGCGCAATGCAAAAGAATAAGGCGCCGGCAGACATCGCCATATGTTTGCATGTCCGGCGAATGGCGAAGCGCAAAGTTCGCCGCAAAACGACCACCGGGCGAACCGCAAGGCCATCTCTATCCAACACTCAGATGAACTACTCCTCCAGCATTGTCTTGCGCCGGGATCTTGAGCCCCTTCTTTTTTGAACTGTCCGGACTCCAGCCATGGCCTGGCTGGATGACGGAACCGGAACCACGGCCACGACCACCACACTGGCTGGTGCAGGTCACGAAAAATTTGTGGGTGTCTGTCTTTTCACTTGAGCCACCCATACTTCCTCAATTGCTGGTTGAGGTTTGGGATTGTTGCCCTACATCATTGCTGACCAGTTGGGTATTAATCCATGCCCCAACAAACCCCAACAGGCCAAACCCATGAAACATGTATTGTCCCCAGAAAAAAAATGGTCAATTGTTGGCATGTGTGCTATTAATTGTGCAGAAGACCAATAAATATACCTCTAAAAGATCTCAATACAATAAGAGAGTTTATTTTGAATTTGTACTGGAAAATGGACTTTCCAATTATGATCATGGGGGATCATTGCATTAGAACTGTTTTGTGGTAAGGGCCGTTCTCCAAACAGCTCATTTGAGAGTGGTTTCAACCTACCTTTCGATTTTCCATTTTACCAACCCATTTAAATGTGATTAAAATGGAAAATAGCGGAATTGGCCAAACAGAATGCAAAACAGAAGGCATTCTGTTTTTATCTGTCATAATAGAAGTCTATGGGAAAAAAAAACAGAAATCTGCATTCCGTTACGAATCCGTTATTTAGGAAATAATCAAAACTCCTGTTGAAAGGATTTTTTTTCCATCTTAAATAATGAAACCATGATTAGTGATGAGCGGTAGGGGCAATATTCGAATTTGCTATATTTCGCAAATATTTGGGCAAATTGTTGTCATTAGACATTATTTTCTTGATTGCGAAAATCGGCAATGTAATATGCGCGTATTGCGCGTGCAATACAGGCATGGGTCACTTTTGCTGCATTTTTCAAGCTGCTAGAAGTTTCCTGAAACTGGAGAAAATGGTTGGCACGGCAGAACATTACAATAAATTTATATGCAGATAGAGTGCTCCAATATATTTGCAATTGCCCAAATCGGCAATTAATGATGCGCATATTTCGGCGCAATACGTGCAACTTCACATTTAAGCAGGTCTGACTACATAGTACTGATTGGTGAACTAAGTATTGTTGTGAACTTGTGACATCACAGCACTATGTCTGTAGCATGTATGTATGGACAGCAGAACCTATCACACTACCTAACACCCTGCACTGGAACCTCAGCTACACTGTATCACGATCTAACCTACACTGACTATCTCCCACTAACTATCTGTATTATACAGGGTGGGCCATTTATATGGATACACCTTAATAAAATGGGAATGGTTGGTTAAATTAACTTCCTGTTTGTGGCACATTAGTATATGTGAGGGGGGAAACTTTTCAAGATGGGTGGTGACCATGGCGGCCATTTTGAAGTCGGCCATTTTGAATCCAACTTTTGTTTTTTCAATAGGAAGAGGGTCATGTGACACATCAAACTTATTGGGAATTTCACAAGAAAAACAATGGTGTGCTTGGTTTTAATGTAACTTTATTCTTTCATGAGTTATTCACAAGTTTCTGACCACTTATAAAATGTGTTCAATGTGCTGCCCATTGTGTTGGATTGTCAATGCAACCCTCTTCTCCCACTCTTCACACACTGATAGCAACACCGCAGGAGAAATGCTAGCACAGGCTTCCAGTATCCGTAGTTTCAGGTGCTGCACATCTCGTATCTTCACAGCATAGACAATTGCCTTCAGATGACCCCAAAGATAAAAGTCTAAGGGGGTCAGATCGGGAGACCTTGGGGGCCATTCAACTGGCCCACGGCGACCAATCCACTTTCCAGGAAACTGTTCATCTAGGAATGCTCGGACCTGACACCCATATGGACCCACAAGCAAGAAGCACGAAGATGAAAAGAATCTAGAATATTCGCGAATATGAATATACAGCACTATATTCTAAATCTTCGCGAATTCTCAAAGTGGCGATATTCGAGATTAAAATTGGCGATTTGAATATTTGCGCCCAACACTAACCATGATGGAATGCAGCTTTCAGTTTTTTTTTTCTTTTCCCATAGACTTCTATTAGGGTGAATCAAAACAGAATGCCTTCCGTTTTGCATTCCACTAGGCCAATTCTGTTACTTTCTGTTTTAATCACATTTAAATGGATTGCTAAAACGGAAAATAGAATGGTAGTGTGAAATCACCCTAACTTGCTTTCTCTTGAAACCTGCAACAGGTTTGTATATTGTAATTACTATTTGATCAAGTGGAAATTTTGGTGACCACATTAGTCCACATCAACACATGTACATAAGTGTTGGTGACCAAGACAGGATGTGAGGTAGTCACAGGGAAACCTGACCTTATTAAAAACAAAAAATAAAAGCTGCAGGAAACCAAAATCAGTTTGGATTTTACAAAGAGTGAAACACTGATGGTAATAAATGTATGCAGTAGAAACAGACTTTAATTTAATTTGATCTCTACTAAGTGGATCCGCCATAAATAATAATCCCAGAAAACTCAGACTTGCTAAAAAAAGAAAATACTAAAGACATATAATACCTCTGACAAGCCCCATTATTAATACTGCAATAGTCTGGGTATTTATGCAAGATTGCTTGACTGAAATAACACCAGGTAGAAGTAAAAGAAGGCAATTTCAGAAAAAAATATCTACCTCTGCCATTTTATTAGAGGATGGGTCTATTAGCATTTAAATTACAGGACAGAAGAGAACCCAAAACTACTCTTTTAAATTTACATCACAAAATATGATTTCAAACCGCCGGACTCAGACAGAATAAATATTAACCGTCGACACCAATATCAAAGTCGTTTCTTGGGATTTATTGCAATGTTAGATATCATTTTCACCTCTTTTGTAGAACATTTTATTTTGAAAATAAAGAAAAATGATTTCTGAAAAAATAAAAATAAAAGCGCCCTCTCCCCTCCGCTCGTATCATGTCGGTGGCGTAATAATGGAATGTTTGAATGAACCAGTCTATCCTGCCATTTGTAAAGAGTGGTCTCTGATCCTGCTTTCACAGCTGAGTGGTCACTCTAATGGATACGCTCACCTCTTTGTCTTCGCCGCGCACATATTGTTTTTCTTCACAATTGTCATGTCAGACTGACAGCTCCTTCACTATGGGTGTTCTCTTCTGGCTTCAAGGTAGCAATGAAATATTTGCTAAATCTTTATTTGAAGTATTAAAGACAGTCAGTCTTTGAAAAAAAAGTGTGAGACCCTGAAGAACTCACAGGTAACATGTGCAAAAAAGTACTAAGTATTGTGTTTTGTAAACGTTTTCAAGCCCTTCATTATACTTTTAAATTCCTAATATATTGCTTAAAGGAAGACTCTGGTGGAAAACAAGGTATTCTGTCCTGGGTCCCCTCTGATCCATCCACATTTGTTTTAAAAGGGCTGGCTCACAAAGGTAACTCTTTCTGGGCCCATCTCTTGAAAGTGATAGGTGACTAAGGATGGATCTACTAAAACGGTGCGTAGCGCCATTTTAGTGCACATGTCTGGAAAAAAAGCACTAGGGAGGAAGAAGAAGGGTTATCACATGACCCTGAGAGGTAGTGGGGGGAGGGCATGCCCTGATTGGCTCCCAGGCTGACAGACAGCCTGGATGAGCCAATCAGTGCTGCAGCAGGCAGGGAGGTGCTCTAGCAGCTACCTGCAAGGACATCCTTTAATTTTTCCCACCACTTTTACAAAAATACTTTTTTGGGGTAGTAGGGGGTGGAATAAGCGAAACCATCAATCTAGCATAACATAGAATACTAGTGAAAATTCTGTCATATCCTCTCACATTTTTAATAAATGTTTTTGGTTTTTGTTTTAGTTTTACTGAAAAACCATACACGTCCATGATTAAAAACTAAATATTAGGACTAAATCCATTTCTAATCTCCACACACACAGAGTTCAGATTTTCTTTTGGGGGGTATTGAATTTAATTTAAAACCAGCATATAAGTAATCAGTAGTACACCAATACACAGGATTAGGCAATAATTTACCTGTAAGTGATAACGTGAAATTGAGCATCAGGCCTGGCCCTTAATCATCTGTTTTCATTTATTTAATATCCGCACAGAAATGTAATCTTTTTAGGACTATTCAATTTAATTAAACTTGCATATAAGTTTTTCGTTCACCAATACACAGGCTAAGGCAACAGTTTACCTGTGAGTGTTAAAGTGAAATTGAGTTTCAGGCCTTAATCATCTGTTTCTATTTATTCTATATCCACACAGTTGGAATATTATTTTTTGGGGATTGTTCAATTTAATTAAACCAGCATATAGGTGATCATTATGCCAATACACAGGGTTTGGCAACAATTTACCTGTTAACGTTAATGTGAAATTGAGCATCAGGCCTCAATTATCCGTTTCTGTTTATTCTATATCCATATGTTTGGAATAAAAAAATTTGGGGGACTTGTTTAATTTTATCAAGCCAGCATATAGGTGATCAGTACACCAATTCATAGGCAAGGGCAACAATTTACCTGTGAGTGATAATGTGAAATTGAGCGTCAAGTCTAGCCCTTAAAAGGGTTTTATGTGATTTTTATACTGATGACCTATCCTCTTAATAGGTCATCAGTATCTGATCGGTGGGGGTCCGACACCCGGGACCCCCGCTGATCAGCTGTTTGAGAAGGCAGCAGTGCTCCTTTAAGGATAGATCATCAGTAACAAAAATCTCGGAAAACCCTTTTAATCATCTGTTTTCATTTATTTTATATCCACACGGTTGGAATTTTATTATTTGGGGGGTTGTTCAATTAGATTTAGCCAGCATATTGGTGATCAGTACAACAAAACACTGGGTATCGCACAAAATTATCTGTGAGTGATAACGAATTTAGGCTTACATCCGTTTCCATTTATTTCTGTCTCCACACATTTCCAATCATTTTTTTGGAGGGGTTGTTGATTGTATTCAAACCAGCATATACGTGATTACTGCACCAAATACACAGGGTAGCGCCCAATATTATCTAAGAGGCCCAAATATGTCAGGGCTACAGAAGGGTTCCAAACGAAAGACCCAGAGCCAGAATGTGGGTTGTAGCAGCAGCCATAGTAGTAGGCTGCAGTTGTCCCTGCTGGCCTTGGAAAGGCACAACATTATTTCTGAGGAGAAAGATGATGAGATTGTGCGTTGCATGGCTAACTCCTCCTTTCAGTCACAGCAACATAACGTGGAGGTGACTTTGAAGTCTGACACCGCCCCATGGAGCCAGGCGTCACAGCATTCTTCCTGCTTCAACTGCTTGGGGCCCCAGTGAAGGCTTTCAATAGAGCCCTCTCATTCTGCACTGCCCCTTCCTAATGGGGCACCTTCCTTTTTCCAAAGAAGTTGCAACCACCCCGTGCTTCGGGAATCAGTCAATAGAGTCTCCCTGTTGACTAATTGCGTGAGAGCCGTCCCCCATTGTGCTGCCCTAAGGAGGAGTTTGGGCAGGTGGCTGGGGACCCCATGCATAGCTGTGTTGATGGTGGTCGTAACAGTGGCACTTGTATCTACGGCATTGGCGGTGGGGGCAGAGACCGTGGCAGTCGGAGAAAATGCAGAGCAGGAATGGGGGGCCCAGAAGCCAACCATGATATCTCACAGTCTGATAAAAGCTCAGGGAGAGTGATAACGATTGTGTGCTGGACAAGACCTGGGAGCCGGATCGGGATGCTGTGGAGGAGGCAACATCAGTGAAGGGCGGTGGTGGCAGCAGCAGCATTAAACAGCAGAGGTGACGCACCTCCCAAAGAACAGCCAGAGCCACGTCTGCATCTGGATCTAGTGATGCCACGGACACTGTGGGTGGATTAGGTCCACAAGGTTACGAAGCTAATCCCAACTTGGATGCCTGTAGCTCTGTGTGAGCAACCACCGTATGGTGCGTTTTCTAAACAAGGTGGGCACACAAAATCACAGCAGCGTGGAAGATCTGCAGGATTAAAATAAGCCAAGGCCATTCAAATACACTCATAGTTACCTGAGCTCTATTGCAGTACATGAGGCGGCATCATCAGATTCTTTGTGAAAATAAAACTGTCCAGCATTCCCAATCAGAACAAGTTTGTCCTCTTTCTTCTGGTCCTCTTTGTGGCAGCCAACCTGCATCCCCAAGCTATACGGAATCTTTGTCATCATCTTTATTATTATCATCATCTTCTTCTTCTCCTGCTAAGACTCCCCCTTCAACTTGGCTCCATTGTGAGATATCTATAATGAAATGTTTGGCCATAAACAAACTTTTCTCCACCTGCAATTAGCTTAAAAGTGGCTTGTACTCTCACGTGGGCCACTCTTTGCGATACTTGCTGTGGGGCAAGCTGCACTCCACAGTGGAAACCTGGAACAGTTTCTAAGGGCAGGGACAGTACATATCTTTCCCCGCCCACTGGGGCAATGTTTTTTGCAGCAGTGAAGAGGCAGCAACACAGCAACATGGCCTGGTACAGTAGGTCCCTTTGACCCCCCCAGATTGTATCAGCCTGGAGGATGATCAAGAGGATGAGGGCGGTGACACCGTCCACGACACCAAATTATCTCAGTGGGGGGCGGAGGTTGAAATATCTGGCTCCTCGGGCGCGTTGGCCAGAATGGCGACCTGTATGCTCACTTGCTTATGCAGTGACAAATGAATCTGTGACATCAAGCAGTCTGATAAATACCGGATAGCCATGCTTTTAATCCCACGCTATCAAGATAACAGGGAATGTTTTCATCCCTCTTAGATGGCGGACAAATGAAATTATAACCAGGAAACACTGTGTTCGCAGCTTGCCACAGCTTACGGTGAGCAGACGCCTGCCTTCAGCGTGTCTGAAAGGGAGATTCCTCTCTGCCCCCCACAGAGTCACCCCACCTCCCGCCGCTATGAGCAGCAGAAGCCACAGCAGCAGTAGCAGCAGCCAGTTTAGTCTCCTCTACATAATGGTGCTGTTTTTCCACATGCTATGCCAGGCTGAGGCCATTCAGTAAGCTGACAGCTCCTACCTCAACACCCAGGTTCAGTCCTACCTACAGTCATGGCCAAAAGTTTTGAGAATGACAAAAATATTGGAAATTGGAAAAGTTGCTGCTTAAGTTTTTATAATAGCAATTTGCATATACTCCAGAATGTTATGAAGAGTGATCAGATGAATTGCATAGTCCTTCTTTGCCATGAAAATTAACATAATCCCCAAAAAACTTTTCCACTGCATTTCATTGCTGTCATTAAAGGACCTGCTGAGATCATTTCAGTAATCGTCTTGTTAACTCAGGTGAGAATGTTGACGAGCACAAGGCTGGAGATCATTATGTCAGGCTGATTGGGTTAAAATGGCAGACTTGACATGTTAAAAGGAGGGTGATGATTGAAATCATTGTTCTTCCATTGTTAACCATGGTGACCTGCAAAGAAACGCGTGCAGCCATCATTGCGTTGCATAAAAATGGCTTCACAGGCAAGGATATTGTGGCTAATAAGATTGAACCTCAATCAACAATTTATAGGATCATCAAGAACTTCAAGGAAAGAGGTTAAATTCTTGTTAAGAAGGCTTCAGGGCATCCAAGAAAGTCCAGCAAGCGCCAGGATCGTCTCCTAAAGAGGATTCAGCTGCGGGATCGGAGTGCCACCAGTGCAGAGCTTGCTCAGGAATTGCAGCAGGCAGGTGTGAGCGCATCTGCACGCACAGTGAGGCGAAGACTTTTGGAAGATGGCCTGGTGTCAAGAAGGGCAGCAAAAAAGCCACTTCTCTCCAAAAAAAACCATCAGGGACAGATTGATCTTCTGCAGAAAGTATGGTGAATGGACTGCTGAGGACTGGGGCAAAGTGATATTCTCTGATGAAGCCTCTTTCCGATTGTTTGGGGCATCTGGAAAAAGGCTTGTCCGGAGAAGAAAAGGTGAGCGCTACCATCAGTCCTGTGTCATGCCAACAGTAAAGCATCCTGAGACCATTTATGTGTGGGGTTGCTTCTCATCCAAGGGAGTGGGCTCACTCACAATTTTGCCCAAAAACACAGCCATGAATAAAGAATGGTACCAAAACACCCTCCAACAGCAACTTCTTCCAACAATCCAACAACAGTTTGGTGAAGAACAATGCATTTTCCAGCATGATGGAGCACCGTGCCATAAGGCAAAAGTGATAACTAAGTGGCTCGGGGACCAAAACGTTGACATTTTGGGTCCATGGCCTGGAAACTCCCCAGATATTAATCCCATTGAGAACTTGTGGTCAATCCTTAAGAGGCGGGTGGACAAACAAAAACCCACTAATTCTGACAAACTCCAAGAAGTGATTATGAAAGAATGGGTTGCTATCATTCAGGAATTGGCCCAGAAGTTGATTGAGAGCATGCCCAGTTGAATTGCAGAGGTCCTGAAAAAGAAGGGCCAACACTGCAAATACTGACTCTTTGCATAAATGTCATGTAATTGTCGATAAAAGCCTTTGAAACGTATGAAGTGCGTGTAATTATATTTCACTACATCACAGAAACAACTGAAACAAAGATCTAAAAGCAGTTTAGCAGCAAACTTTGTGAAAACTAATATTTTTGTCATTCTCAAAAATTTTGGCCACGACTGTACACTCTGTCCAGTGTCTGGTGCATACCCTGTTCCCTGACGCCATGGATTTCTGGCCAGGCAGACTGGAACAGTGGCCTGAGTGACACTCAAACTGGCCATTGTTCTCCACCAGTCCTCTGCCAGTGTCCAAAACACTGAATGAACAAAGGCTCATCTGGCTGAGGCCAATTAATAGATCTGGCCTTGCTGGCAGTGCCCTATCTTCCCACAGTTGCTGCCTGCCTCCATCATACCACTTTCATTATGCCACTGCTGTGGCCTGCCAACCATCATGTTGTGTACGGCTGCTGCTTCTGCCTCCATCTCAACTCTCCGGGGTTCTCCTTCTGTCTTCGCCGCTCTCCGTTGTTGACTCGGCGCACCCCGGTTCTTCGTCTCGCGAGATCTCGGATTTTAAATAAAAATTTAGCGAGACGAAGAACCGGGGTGCGCCGAGTCAACAACGGAGAGCGGCGAAGACAGAAGGAGAACCCCGGAGAGTTGAGAAGACCCCCCGGATAGCGGAGAAGACCCGTCGGGATAGCGGAAGAAGAAGAGCCCCCCCTGGTAAAAGAGCTAATAAAGAAGACAGGGGGCGGCCTCCGGAGCAGAAAAATAAAATATTTTAATACACTGTGTGGTTTATTTGTGTTTTTACCACTTTTCTTGCAGGTGAATGGGTAGGGGTACGATGTACCCCATACTCATTCACTTAGGGTGGGGGGCCGGTATCTGGGGGCCCCCTTATTAAAGGGGGCTCCCAGATTCCGATAAGCCTCCCGCCCGCATACCCCGACAACCAACGGCCAGGGTTGTCGGGAAGGGGCCCTGTCCTCATCAACATGGGGACAGGGTGCTCTGAGGTGGGGGGGCCGCAGTGCGCCCCCTGCCCCAGAGCACCCAACCCCCCCATGTTGAGGGCATGCAGCCTGGTACGGCTCAGGAGGGGGGGGGGGGGGGGGGGGGCGCTCGCTCGTCCCCACTCCCTTCCTGGCTGGCCGGGTAGCGTGCTTTGGATACGGGTCTGGTATGGATTGTAGGGGGACCCCCTACGCCGTTTTTTTCGGCGTAGGGGGGGCTCTCCTTACAACCCATAACAGACCTAAGGGCCCGGTATGCTTCTGAGGGGGGGACCCATGCCGGATTTTTATTTAAAATCCGGCGGGGACTTCCCCCTCAGGATTCATAACAAACGCCGCACACGTGTAGAATTGGCGGGAATCCAAGTCGGATCTCCCGTCGCTTCTATGACGGCTCTGTCTCCATCGCGGCAAGCCAGCTCGGCGCTGGCTCCCGCGATGGGGCTCGTAGGTGCTCAATCTCGCCGAGAAAGAGAGCGAGATTGACACAAAATCGGGTTCACCTACTGTAACTGGTCAGGTGTGCATGACTGGTTTTAAAGTCAGTATAAAACTGAGTCTACTTTCATAGCGCCTACCAGTGGCCATTTGGCTCCAGGAGAAGTATATAGTGGGCTCAGCATGCATGTTGGTACTTGCATCCCTAGATCCGATGAAAGCTGTCACGGCACCAGACGGGGTTAAAAGCAGAGTGTGCCTGGCGTGCATGCTGTACCTGCGCTCCCTGGACTTTGTGTGGCTATCATGGCCCATAAACAGGTAGGAACTAGTGTTAGGGACCACTCATAGAGGCGACCTTGACGTGGTGAGTGGCTTATTACGCTTTGGCCAAAATGTACACCAATGCCTCATCCAGCATGGAGGCAGGGCAGAGTGCTGGTTGCAGAGTGCTATTGCATTTGTGTTTTTGAGTTTGTATATGTATTACGCCATAGCGATGTTCACCTACATACAGGGTTGTTCTGACTGAATCCCCCACATCATTTACTGTTGCTGTCTTTGCATTCCAGAGCTTGGGGAGTGGAGAGGGAAAAATAAAAAAATCATAAAAAAATAAAGAGGTAAGTTGTTCTTTAAAAAAAAAATCAATTCTAGAAGGTTATAGGGGATTATATATCAATTTTTAGGGCAACTGGAGCAACTTTGGTTCATCCCAAAAAGATCTGGGGCTGAACCAAACTTTTAAAAAAATTCAGCAAACCTGAAAGGAACCGAATATCGAGTGGTTCGCTCATCTTTAGTGCAGCACCATGCAGCAACACCAGCATGTTTATCAAATAGATTTTTAAAGGCCACTTTATTTTGCTGATAATACTGTAGTTTTACCTGCACAACCATGCCAATATGATTTGGCCATAAGCTTTTAAATGTAAAACCGTGCCCTCTGCATGTTAGCATGGTTTTTACATCCACCGCTATGTGCGTTTTGATCTAAGCAAACTAATGATACTTTGCTATTATCTGAAAGTAAGAAAGAGATATAAAGAGAGAAATAGATGATACCGTAGATAGATAGATAGATAGATAGATAGATAGATATAGAGATGCATTCTTGTCATACATTATGTTACTTATATAATACCCCAGAGTATGGGGCATTAATTTTATTGCACTCTTTACTGTGTTTCTTATGATTCAGATATAACCCTGTTGTAATGACATGTCTTGTATCTGGTTTACCAGCAGGTGGAGTATGTCTGCACCAGGAATGGAACTTACCATTCCATTCATCCCCACTTTGGTAGAAGTGGGTTAGGCCGACTTCTTTCCAAGGGTGGGAGCTGAGAGTGAGGGTGAGTCTAAAGATGGAGACTGAGGGGAATGTGATCCATCTCCCGCTCCTCTGGGTCATGAAGATCCCAGAGGCAGCTCATTTGTGAGGACCACTAGTCCAGAGAGGCTGCTTGGTCTTAGGCTACAGAAGATTAGCAAGCTATGATGTATTAGTCAGCAGAGTGATTAAGCATCCGAGCTATCAAGACTCCGCTGCAAAAGTGGGTAAACATGTTAAGACACCATCACGAGAGTCAGGACAGGCATAGCTAGAGGTTTGCCTATAAGGAGAGGGAAAACGTGCCAAGGACACCCTTGTCATCAAGCTACTATCAGGCAAGTGTTAGCTTAGTGCAGAAGTTATCAGCATCAAGTCAGTCTGCCACCATATCTCCTCCGCTGGTGCTAGAAACAGAATTTGCACTAAAGTTTGCTGTAACTGTTTGCATCTTCAAGTTCAAGTTACACTTAGTAAAAGAACTTTATTATGTTTCAAGTCTGGCGTCAACCGTCTTCATCAACCCTTTCACTGCATCGGACCCCAGGGAGCATTGGCCTGAGGTAGGACATAGCAGCTACACTACATCAGGGCCACTACCACTCCCATCCTCTACACCGGCTCCTACAGTGGCTTGCTGCACTTATTCTGTTTAATGCTTTTTGGGGGTCAGGACCTGTCTTTATATGGAAAGGAATGTGTTGCCAAGAGATACAAGACTTTATTAAGTTTAAATCTGTTTAAATTGATTCCTGGAGAAAAAGAAAACCCTTTTCCCAAAATCTCAATATACTCTGGCTTAAAATCAATACCTGACTGCTGACTACTGATGACTGGGCAGCCATCCTGCCAGTCGTCTGTCACTGCTTGTCTGTCTGGATAGTAAAGCTCCATGAGGCCTGCCATTACCCCCCAACCCCTCCCCCACCCTTCCACTTTACTTTTCTGTCCCTTCACATTTCCCTGCATATTTAGCAGCTTTAATGCATTCTTCTAACGTATCCTGGAAATAATCTCTGGCAATACATTTGTTGCACTTCTAAGTTCCTTTAATGAAATGTATCCATTGCAGTGAGTTCAGACGTGACGGAAATCCACTGCAAAATCGGTATCTGCTACTTGTTAGATTTTGAAAAAGGTGAAATCCCTTTGTTGCCAACAGTCTTGAAATTGCTGGGACTGTCCATCAATTCAAATATTATTTTTTTATTTTTTATTAACGATTACATATTGAATCAATCCAGTAGGTGATAACTGATTTTAATTGCTCACCTCTCTTCGCTCCTGGCTCCTTATCCCTGTACCCATGTGCTATGCCAGGATTAGCTGAGCGGAGTGGCTCCTGCCTGTGCCTGCTTCCCCAAGCTTCACTAAGCTAAAAGCTTATATGCAGGACTTTTAGCTTGGGGAAGCAGGCACAGGCAGGAGCCGCTCCGCTCAGCTAATCCTGGCATAGCACATGGGTACAGGGTACCCCTGTTCTATGCCAGCATTTAGCCAACCTCAGGGGGCACACTCAGGAGCAGCAATGTGTGCTCCTACCCGTACTCTGTTCTCTGCTACGCCTTTGCTCCGCAATCTGCGCCTGAAGTATGCCGAATTTAGGCATATTTCAGCATAGTAAATGACCGAAGTGTAATAGAAATAGTAAGATGGCAGGCCTCCTGGCCTTCGCTCGGCCCCCGTCAACTCAGCACCCTGTTTTATGTCGCAGGGAGGGGGGCAATCATGACACAGAGGGAGTCGTACCCTTCCACTATCTAACTGCTCAGGTGCCATTTTTGTTATTGACCATTAGTGTTGATCGCGAATACTCTAATCGCAAATTTTTATCGCAAATATCGGCACTTCGAGAATTCGCGAAGATGTAGAATATAATGCTATATATTCGTAATCGTGAATATTCTAGATTTTCTTTTCATCAGTAACCTCCCTTCTTGCTTGTGGGCCAATGAGAAGGCTGCAATATCTTTGTCTCAGCTTAGCAACATCCCTAGCAACCAATAGGAAAGTTGCCTACCCCTTACTATATAAGAACCTCCCCAGCAGCCATTTTCTGCAGTTTTTCTGAGAGCAGTGACATTGCTGTGCTCTGTGCTTTCATCTGGATCCTATTCCTTATCCAATTACATTAGATAGTTAGTTTGCTCCTATATATAATACAGATAGTTAGTGGGAGATAGTCAGTGTAGGTTAGATAGGGATATAGTGTAGCTGATAGGTTCCAGTGCAGGGGGTTAGGTAGTGTGATAGGAATTACTGTTTCTCTGCTGTCCATATATACATGCTACAGACATAGTGCTGTGATGTCACAACAATACTTAGTGCACCAATCATTAATATCTACTCGGACCTGATAAAATGTGTAGTTGCATGTATTGCACAAAAAATATGAGTTATCTGCTATCCCTGCCGCTGAACTTGGGTGTCAGCTAAATTAAACAGTTGGCATTTGCCTGAAATCGAGCAGGCGTCACACCTTATATACCCCTTCAAGTTTTGTGGTGTATATGTACACCAAATGTCAGGAAGGGGTTAAATTGTCAAGGTCAACTGCTCAGGAACCATCTCTGTTGACTTGGAATGAAGCAGAAAACTCCTCCCAGCCATGGTCTAGCAGCTAGGGGGATCAGGGATAGGTGATCAATGCCTCTGGCCAGAATACCCCATTAATGGGTTATCTATGTGACCATGTCTTATTACAGAACATAGCATAGGTGGGATCCCCAACTTGGGACTCCACAGCAGAGAGTCACAGAACATTCCTTTTATATGGTTTCCTATTAGTTTCATTTTGAATGCTTAATGTTTGATCAATCAGTTCTTCATTTCTTCATCTACATTTTTAACTAAACCGGATCCAGTCAATCGATCTTGCCTTGAAAAGCAATTTAAATTAATTAAGCACGTTGCACTTCTGCGAATCTGCAGATGCTCTTCCACTGATTCCCATTCTGATAGCGTCACACAAATCTCTGGACTTGTTATCGAATGTGAATTTATTATGTATGATGTTGCACACTGTGAGCAGAAATTTCTTGGTCTTCATCCACAGGAGATTAAAGGGGAACTAAAAAAATTATAATCCATAATAGGCACCTTATAATGACCCTTTTGGAATAAGTATAGTGGTTGCTGAAAGAAAAGGATAAGGACAGAAGCACAAGACCATAAGGTGATACCTGATATGCAAAAGTGCGGGTTTGGATTAAGGTTGTGTGCACCTTAGGTAGTTTTGATAAGTCACAACTACTGCATGGGCTTGTATGCTGATAGCAGCATAGACGGAGAGGCTTGCTACTGTAGCTGGGCTGAGTCCTCCACGTCTTGTACCACCATCATCCACATCTCTTGTTCCACTTCATGCCCATCCACCAACAAACTTTTCTTGTCCGTCAACTCCAGTTATATCATTTGCCAACAGGCTCTCCGTGACTTGCCAGGAGATACAGATGTAGCAAAATTTAATTTGATACTTAATGCATTAAATTTCAGTTGCAGCAAACATTATCTTGGCTTTTTCAATGGCTTTGCTGTGTCGGGTCAATTTAAAGTTTGCGTCAACATAACAGCGTATATGGTCAAGGTAACATTTGCTAGAACTACTCTGGGTCATGAAAGCTCAATGAGGGACGTAGCAGATATGTGGGAGTCCAGCTGTCTGGAGGGCAAACAAATCCTACTTTTGGGGCAAAGAATTACCAGGTGGTGATTGGGGCATCAATGTACATTTAGAAGTGATGTCACAGTAGTGGAACAATGATGTCACAGTAACAAGGACCATGAACAAAATGATATCACAGTGTAAGGGCTCATGCACATGACCCTATGTATTTTACAGTCCGCTAAACACTTATCCGCAAAAAAATACAGATGACGTCCGTGTGCATTACGTATTTTGCAGAACGGAACAGCTGGCCCCTAATAGAGCAGTCCTATACTTGTCCGTTATGCAGAAAATAGTAGGACATGTTCTATTTTTTTGTGGAACTGACATGCGGACATGCAGAAATGGAATGCACACGGAGTAACTTCCGTTTTTTTGGCGGGCCCATTACAATGAATGGTTCCGCATGCGGTACACAAAAAAAACTAAAAATGGAACGGACACGGAAAGAAAATACGTTCATGTGCATGAGCCCTAAGGCACCGTTCACACAACCATATTTGTGGTCCACATATGATCCGCATTTTTTGCCGATAGGATGCGGATCCATTCATTTCAATGGGCCCGCAAAAAATTTGGGGAGCACACTGTGTGCTGTCCGCGTCCATATGTCGGTTCCGTAGCCCTGCAAAAGATAGAACATGTCCTATTCTTCTCCATTTTGCAGGCAAGGATAGGCATCGATTCAATGGAACCTCAAAAAGAAACGGTCATCTGGATGTCACTTTTTTTGCGGATCCGAGTTTTGCGGACCACAAAATACATACAGTCGTGTGAATGCACCCTTAGTGTAGTGCATAGTGATGCCACATTTTAAGGATATGCACATAACGACATCACAGCAGAAGGAAAAAACAAATACTGATGTCAGAGCACTTGAATAATGCGCACAACAGGGACATAACACACAACTATGGGTGGGGCTCTATAGCAAATAATGGCATGTGGTCCCATTCAATTTTCCATGCTTTCATTTCAGAAGGTTTCCCTCTTCACCTTGCTTGTACATACTGTATCTTAGGGTCTGATAATAGTGGCTTACTTAACAAAATTAAGACAATAAAGTGGAATTAGCATCATGTATATTCTTTTTCATGTTTAACGCTATTTATCTTGGCACTATATGATATAATGCAGGCACTATATGCCACTATGTACCCATGCACTGTATTAAATGTCTTTTTTTGTGATTGAATACCAAAAAAATTGAAAAATCTCCATTACAGACTCCTGTATTTTTAGCTTGTTTGTCCAAGAAATGCCTAACGCTATGACCTGTTGTGATGCATGTGCAGCAGGCGCCTCACCCCAGGGCCCTTTAAGAGTACTAGTACTTGTTTTGTGTTGCCAGTTGCAATGAAGCAACAAGGGCACAGGGCCCCTTTGATATTGTGGATGGTACCCAGGTGTAGGAATGCAACAGTGGTGTAGGGTGGCCTAAATGTCCCTTAATGTTGGTGCACGTGTCACGGTGCTCCTACTTGGATACGCTGGACCCCAGGCGTTGGCCCCAAAACAATGAAAGGGAGTTCTTGATGAAGGGGATGATGAAATAAATTGAGTCCAGACCTTGTGATGAAGTTCAATAACAGCTTTAGGCTACATGCACACGACCGTATGTGTTTTGTGGTCCGCAAAATGTGGATCCGCAAAATAAAAACGAATGCCATCCATTTTTTTTGCGGATCCACTGTAACAATGCCTAAAACGGACAAGAATAGGACATGTTCTATTTATTTTGGGGGCTACGGAACAGACATACTGATGCGGACAGCACACGGTGTGCTGTCTGCATTTTTTGCGGACCCATTGAAATGAATGGGTCCGCATCCTATCCGCAAAAAAAAACGGAACGGACACAGAAACAAGCAACGTTCGGTGCATGTAGCCTTACTTTGCATAAACGTTTCTCCAACAGTTTCCGGCTTTGTCTTGGCTCCCAGCAAGCATTAACTCTGGCAGGTGAAGAAATTCAACTCTGCTACATCTGGTGCTCGCTGGCTCTGCTGTGTTGACAGGCTGACTGAATAACTTTGCTTTAGCCCTCGGCTTGTGCTTAGGATGTGCTCTAAGGGTACCAAAAAAAAGTTAAAGTGTTGCATGAGCTTGCGGACTATCACACACATATACAGACGTAGACACAGCTACCAATAGATTCCTGCCTGTATGAGTAGGGTGTCTAACCACGGTTTTCCCTCTCGAGGTGAACCAAACAAATACTGCACAAAGCGCTCAAATACTCCATGACGTGGCCACAGTCGTATATGGAGTGTGGGGGGGTCATGTACTGTAATCCCTCCACGATACTATGAGACGCCGACAAATAGAAGGGTGGCTTAATCCTGTATTCCCTTACTAGCACCAAGGTCCAATCATGCTTTACCTTGATGTCTGAACAGGTAGCTACAAAATCTTCCTTGGCAATGCACAAGGCCTTAGAAGATACACAAATTAGGAGGAGGAGGCAGTGCTCTCCCATACCTCCAGGAGGACTATTCCCTCCAAACACATATAAGCAGCGGGTTACCCTTGACAATGTTAGATCTGCTTGTGACTTACCACTTTGTCTCCCTGTGTAGCAATTATACAATACAGTATAATACTATACCTAGGCTATCTAGCTAAAACAAAGCAAAGTAAGAACCATTAGTATTAAACATCCTTAGAGGCAGTCCATATGAGCAATGACAATGTAAGACCTGCTTGTGACGTACCAGATGTCCTTAGAGGCAGTCCATAATGAGCTAAAAAAGTAAGGTGCTGACTATCTGGCTACCTAAAAAATTATACCAAAGTCCATTTAAAGTGCATGGAAACACATTGTGGCACCTGTAAAGAAATACACACAATTGGTACAATTCTTCAAACATTGCTAAAAACAGAAAAGATTTGTGCAAATATATAAGGCAAATAGATAAGGCATTTCAATAGTGCAATATATTCACTTTAAAGTCTCTACTTAAGTGCTTGAGGATTAAGTACACCAAACTGGAACAAAAGTGCAACAAAGTCCTTGGTAATCCACGGGAAACAGTAACGTCACTATTTGTAATCCAAATGAGGTAGTAAAGTCATTTGTAATCCACATAAGGCAACAATGTCATTTGTAATCCACATGTTGCAAGATGTAAAATAGCAGCACAGGTCATGAACCTTTTAGCAAAGGGGGCTCCCAAAACACCTGAAAAGGGGGAAAAAAGGTAGTCGGCACTGTTGAGTGCAACTGGGAGGTAGATAAAGATGGGGGAGTCCTAACTAAACGTGACCATCCGGGTGAGGAGAAAGGCAACAAAGACATAAAACAATGCCAACAGGCCCTCACCCTTCAAGAACAGTCCACACCGTGGCTCCCAGTTGTCCTTGGTATTTCTTTAAATAATGATGCTGAATGAAGAGAGGCTCTTCAGAGGAAGGACCTCAGATCCTTCTTGCTACTCCTGCTGCTGAGTTCGATGAGAGGTTGGTCGTGCCTCTTATAGTCCATTCTTGCGGCAACCGTGGTGTTCTGGCGACACCTACTGTCGACTCTTGGTAGGGTCCTGGTTGTCACACTTCTTATCGCCGCCGTGACTTTCTGATTCACAGGGGCGGATGCTGCTGCCATCATGAGAGGGTTCAGTACCTCCATCTGCCTAGGGGCTGGTAGGTAGTCTTCTTCTCTAGGTTGACAAAAAGCTCCGTCCCGATCTCATCATCTTGAATAAATCCTGTACCTCTTTCTACCGACAACCAGACCATGGTCCCGGTCCTTCACTCCAGTACTGGATCGTGGGGCAGAAATCGGTCCAACAACCTGACCACCCAGTTCTCAATGGCCCTGCAGTAGTCCCAGGTGTTGGTCGCATAGGCTGTAACTTCAAGAGGCACAATGGGGTTGATACTATCGTAGGCCCCACTCTTCCTTGGTGGCAGAGTGGTAACTCCTGCCGCCACCACCGCGTCAGCCGACATGGGGGAAGCTCCGGACCATGGCTTGAATTTCCGGACTATCTGCGACACCTGGATCTCCTGTAGGTCATCGCACAGCTCGGGAAGGTCAGTCCCATAAACCATCTCGTTCCAGTTGCGCCTCGGCACTGCCATCTTGTCTTCTCTCCGAGCCATCCCAACTAGTGAAGAGGAGGGGCTTTTGGGGAGGAGTCTCCACTTCCCTTCTCTTTGCTAGGATGTTGTTCCCTGTGGGCAGGGCTGGATTTTCGCGATCTAGATGGGGGTGTTTCTTTACTTTCCCAATCTGACTGTGCAAGAAGAAGCTACGCAATCAAAGTTAAATATGGCTGATTAAGCATTCGGATGCCGGCACGCACAGTTTTGCGCCTGCCGATCCGCAGCAAATTCGATAAAGTCATTCTTGAAGTGGTTTTTGTAAATCCTATAGGCAGTATAATCCAAGGGCACACAGAATTATCCTGTTCGGATCCTGTTTGTGACACCAAAACTGCAGCAGTTGCCTCCCCCTAGGGCCCTTTAACCCCTTAGGGACCGGGCTAATTTTCACCTTAAGGACCAGGCCATTTTTTGCAAATCTGACCAGTGTCACTTTATGTGTGAATAACTTTAAAATGCTTTGACTTATCCAGGCCATTCTGAGATAGTTTTTTCGTCACATATTGTACTTAATGACACTGGTAAAATGGAGTCAAAAAAATGAATTTTTCATTTAGAAAAATTTGCAAATTTACAAGTTTCAATTTCTTTACTTCTATAATACATAGTAATACCTCCAAAAATAGTTATTACTTTACATTCCCCATATGTCTATTTCATGTTCACCCCTCAAGGTATTCAAAACTGATTTTACAAACGTTGTTAACCCTTTAGGTGTTCAACAAGACATAATTGAAAATAGAGAGACAGATTTTCCATTTTAATATTTTTATTCCAGTTACAAAGCAAAGGTTAACAGCCAAACCAAACTCAATATTTATTTCCCTGATTTTGTAGTTTATAGAAACACCCCATATGTGGTCGTAAACTACTGTACGGGCACGCGGCAGGTCGTAGAAGGTAAAGAGCGCCATGTGGTTTTTGGAAGCAGATTTTGCTGGACTGGTTTATTTACACCATGTCCCATTTGAAGCCCCCCTGATGCACCCCTAGAGTAGAAACTCCATAGAAGTAACCCCATTTTGGAAAGTACGGGATAAGGTGGCAGTTTTGTTGGGACTATTTTTAGGGTACATATGATTTTTGGTTGCTCTATATTACATTTTTGTAAGGCAAGGTTACTAAAAAATGAAATTCTGAAATTTCATCTCCACTTCTCAATAACTCTTGTGGAACACCTAAAGGGTTAACAAAGTTTGTAAAATCAGTTTTGAATACCTTGAGGGGTGTCGTTTCTTAGATGGGGTCACTTTTATGGAGTTTCTACTCTAGGGCTGCATCAGGGGGGCTTTAAATGGGACATGGTGTAAATAAACCAGTCCAGCAAAATCGGCCTTCCAGAAACCATATGGCATTCTTTTCCTTCTGTGCCCTGCCGTTTAGTCATACAGCAGTTTACGCCCATAAATTGGGTGTTTCTATAAACTACAGAATCAGGGCAATAAATATTGAGTTTTGTTTGGCTGCTAACCCTTCCTTTGTTACTGGAAAAAAATTATTAAAATGGAAAATTTGCCCAGAAATAGCTGTTTTGGCACCGTTTTTATATATTTTTTTTTACTATATTCATTTGAGGGGGGAGGTACTCTCACAAAGTTTGTACAGCTTCACGCCATACCTCGCCCGCTTAGAGGGAACATACTGGCGGAAAATGAGTCTCCCCTTGAAAGCAATGAGAGACTCATCAACAGCGACCTCCCTTCCAGGTACATAGGCCTCCGAAAATTTTGCCCCGAAGTGATCGATGACTGGCCTGATTTTGTACAGGCGGTCATAGGCAGGATTACCTTGGGGGAAACATGCTGCATTATCTGCATAATGCAGGCATTTCCGGATGGCCTCAAAATGGGAACGTGTCATGTCCATTCACTAGAGTGAGGTCTGCTAGAGGACGTCCCCACTCCAGTACTGCCTGACACTGTTTTTTTTGACTAGGCCCATGTGCAGCATGAAGCCCCAAAACATCCTCATCTCGGCTGCACTGACCGGAGTCCAGCCACCGGACCTAGCCAAAAAAGGATGTTGAGCAATGAACTGTTGGGCGAACAAGTTTGTTTGCTCCACCATCAGATTCACAAAGTGGTCACTGAAAAAAAATATAATAATAGTCATATTCAGTGAAGCCCACTGTGGGAATCTGGATTTCTGGTTGGACAACAAAGTCAGGAATCACGGGCTCAAAATCCTCTGGGGTACACCAGCCAAGTTCACCGGTAGGGGGCTCAGGTGGACTTATCTGGTGGGCCGGAAAACTAGTACGAGCCCCAGGGCTGCTCATACTCGCATAGGGGTCCCCTGGCTCCGCCTTGGGGGTTCATCATCACTAGATGATGAGGAGGACGCGGATGACAAGAGGAAAGTGGGGTCATCCTCGTCATCACTGGGGCTCTCAGAGTTGGAGGCAAGCAGGCAAGCAGGGCGTATGCCTCCTCGGCCGAAAACGTCTGGCAAGCCATAGGGGAGTGTGTGTTTGTACGTGTGAGTAGCTGCCCCAATTCGGAACGAATGTGCAGATATTTTTTCGTTATTTAGTTTGAAGTGTTCTTTACATTTGGAAAGGAGAAAATTGAACTGAAATTTTGTTAAAGGTGATTTGTCTAGATGCATGAACAGTGGACCAGATATTTTGGGCCTGATAAGTAGTGTTGAGCGAACAGTTCGAGCATAGTTCGGGTCCGTACCGAATTTTGGGGTGTTCGTGACACGGACCCGAACCCGAACTTTTTCGTAAAAGTTCGGGTTCGGGTTCGTCGTTCGGCATGTATTTTGGCGCATTTTGAAAGGCTGCAAAGCAGCCAATCAACATGCATCATACTACTTGCCCTAAGATGCCATCGCAGCCATGCCTACTATTGGCAAGGCTGTGATTGGCCAAGTGCAGCATGTGACTCAGCCTCTTTATAAGCTTGTGCGCACGTCGGGACGTGCTCACTCCCGATGTGAATAGAACAGGGATAGACGCAGCTGATGCTAGGGCGAGAATAGGCAGGGATAATTGAATAACTGGAAGCAAATTTCTCTCCTCCACCTGTGATTCATCTGAACAACTGCAGCTGAGCTGCTTTTTTGATAGGGATTGGCTATTTTTAGAGTGGCCAGAGTGATTTTTCCATCCACATGTACCTGGGCTGACCGCCGGCCGCCATTTTGCGACTTGTAGTGCTGCAGCAGAAGCTGCCACAGTGTGCATTCCAAAGCTCCAAACAAGTCAGACATCTACACCTGGGATTCAGACCAATAGCGATTTAGCAGCACAGTCCAAGGCTATTTTTTTTAAAGGTTGTGCAGACCATTTTGTGGCACATGTTACTGGGCTGATAGGCGGCGGCCATCTTGGGACTAGTGCTGCAGCACAATCTCTCCCAACGTCCATTAATCACTTGTAATAGTGGTCTGTGCCATAGAAATCCTACATCAGGGACTTGGGTGTGCTTGTGTCACCCCTACTAATACCAGTCCACCTGTAATCCATACAGTGAAAAGCCATAAAGTATTCCAGTGAGGGAATTTTTTTTTTATTTAAAAAAGGCCAAGTTAGTTTATCTGGCGTTCAATATACTAGATACAGTTAGGCCTGCGTTTCATACATCTGGAATTAGCAAACTAATGTGCTGGGGTTGGGAAAACATATATGTACCCATACTAGAATCTGTCAAAGAAAGCGGTACTCACATATAACAGTCATTCCATCTGTAATCCATACAGTCAAAAGACTGAAAGTATTCCAGTGAGGGAATTTTTTTTATTTAAAAAAGGCCAAGTTAGTTTATCTGGCGTTCAATATACTAGATACAGTTAGGCCTGCGTTTCATACATCTGGAATTAGCAAACTAATGTGCTGGGGTTGGGAAAACATATATGTACCCATACTAGAATCTGTCAAAGAAAGCGGTACTCACATATAACAGTCATTCCATCTGTAATCCATACAGTCAAAAGACTGAAAGTATTCCAGTGAGGGGATTTTTTTTATTTAAAAAAGGCCAAGTTAGTTTATCTGGCGTTCAATATACTAGATACAGTTAGGCCTGCGTTTCATACATCTGGAATTAGCAAACTAATGTGCTGGGGTTGGGAAAACATATATGTACCCATACTAGAATCTGTCAAAGAAAGCGGTACTCACATATAACAGTCATTCCATCTGTAATCCATACAGTCAAAAGACTGAAAGTATTCCAGTGAGGGAATTTTTTTTATTTAAAAAAGGCCAAGTTAGTTTATCTGGCGTTCAATATACTAGATACAGTTAGGCCTGCGTTTCATACATCTGGAATTAGCAAACTAATGTGCTGGGGTTGGGAAAACATATATGTACCCATACTAGAATCTGTCAAAGAAAGCGGTACTCACATATAACAGTCATTCCATCTGTAATCCATACAGTCAAAAGACTGAAAGTATTCCAGTGAGGGAATTTTTTTTATTTAAAAAAGGCCAAGTTAGTTTATCTGGCGTTCAATATACTAGATACAGTTAGGCCTGCGTTTCATACATCTGGAATTAGCAAACTAATGTGCTGGGGTTGGGAAAACATATATGTACCCATACTAGAATCTGTCAAAGAAAGCGGTACTCACATATAACAGTCATTCCATCTGTAATCCATACAGTCAAAAGACTGAAAGTATTCCAGTGAGGGGATTTTGCTTATAAAAAATAATATATTTCATTGTGGTGCGTTGAAGAAAAATACTATTAAGGGACGAGGACGCGGTCGTGGTGGTGTCCGTGGAGCCTCTGTTGCTGGTAGAGGACGTGGCCGTTCGGCCCCAGGCGCACACAGTAGGGAACGAACTCCCTCAACTAGCCGGCAGAATGTACCGCAATATCTCGTGGGGCCCAATGCCGCTCTTAGGATGGTAAGGCCTGAGCAGGTACAGACATTAATCGATTGGGTGGCCGACAGTGCTTCCAGCACGTTCACCACATGGTCTTCCACCCAGTCTTCTGCGGAAAGCGCACAGGTGGCACCTGAAAACCAAGCCCATCAGTCTGTCACATCACCCCCAAGCATATCAGGGAAACGGTCTGAGCCACAAGTTATGCAGCAGTCTCTTCTTCTGTTTGAAGACTCTGCTTCCAGGGTTTCCCAGGGGCGTCCACCTAGCCCTTCCCCAGTGGAGGAAGACATACCATGCACTGACGCACAACCACTTATGTCTCCAGATGAAGAGGACATGGGAATACCACCACAGCAGAGTCACCGACTCTCTGATGATGACGAAACACAGGTGCCCACTGCCGCGTCTTTTTGCAGTGTGCAGACTGAACAGGAGGAGGTCAGGGAGGGAGACTGGGTGGAAGACGATGCAGAGGACGATGAGGTCTTAGACCCCACATGGACTGAAGGTCGTGGCGATGACTTTCACAGTTCAGAGGAAGAGGTAGTGGTGAGACCGAGACAACAGCGAAGCCAAAGAGGGAGCAGGGGGCCAAAGCAGACGAGCCGCCGCCCCCAGAGTTCGCCTGCTACTGGACATCGCCAACAGGGACCCAGCCCCACAAAGGCAGCTTCAAAGAGTTCCCTGGCATGGCACTTCTTTAAACAATGTCCTACCGACAAGACCCGAGTGACTTGCACGCTCTGCCATCAGAGCCTGAGGCGAGGCATTAACGTTCTGAACCTCAGCACAACCTGCATGACCAGGCATCTACATGCAAAGCATGAACTGCAGTGGGGTACACACCTTAAAAACCAGGCACTCGCTGAGGCTCCCCCTGCTCCCTCTACCGCTGCTGCCTCGGCTTCCGCCTCGAGAGGAATGTTGCCACCTGCCGAGCAGCAAACAGAGGATGTGCCACCGACACCACCACCACCGCCACCGTCAACTAGCGTCTCCACTATATCACACAGCAGCGTTCAGCTCTCAATATCTCAAACCTTAGAGAGGAAGCGCAAATTCCCCCCGAGTCACCCTCGAGCCCTTGGCCTGAACGCCAGCATTTCTAAACTGCTGGCCTTTGAAATGCTGTCATTCCGGCTGGTGGACACAGACAGCTTCAAACAGCTGATGGCCATGGCTGTCCCGCAGTATGTGGTTCCCAGCCGCCACTACTTCTCCAAGACAGCCGTGCCTTCCCTGCACATGCAAGTGTCCGATAAAATCAAGTGTGCACTGCGCAACGCCATTTGTGGCAAGGTCCACCTAACCACAGATACGTGGACCAGTAAGCACGGCCAGGGACGCTATATCTCACTAACTGCACACTGGATGAATGTAGTGGCGGCTGGGCCCCCGGCGGACAGTTCCTTGGCGCACGTCCTTCCGCCCCCTAGGATCGCAGGGCATCATTCTCTGCCTCCTGTAGCCTCCTCCTCCTACTCGGCTTCCTCCTCCACTGCTTCCACCAGCTCATCCGGTCAGCCACACACCTTCACCACCAACTTCAGCACAGCCCGGGGTAAACGTCAGCAGGCCATTCTGAAACTCATATGTTTGGGGGACAGGCCCCACAGCGCAAAGGAGTTGTGGCGGGGTATTGAACAACAGACCGACGAGTGGTTTCTGCCGGTGGGCCTCAAGCCAGGCCTGGTGGTATGCGATAATGGGCGAAATCTCATGGCAGCTCTGGGACTAGCCGGTTTGACGCACATCCCTTGCCTGGCGCATGTGCTGAACTTGGTGGTGCAGAGGTTCATTCACCACTACCCCAACATGTCAGAGCTGCTGCATAAAGTGCGGGCCGTCTGTGCGCGCTTCCGCCGTTCACATCCTGCCGCTGCTCGCCTGTCTGCGCTACAGCGGAACTTCGGCCTTCCCGCTCACCGCCTCATATGCGACGTGCCCACCCGGTGGAACTCCACCTTGCACATGCTGGAGAGACTGTGCGAGCAGCAGCAGGCCATAGTGGAGTTTCAGCTGCAGCACGCTCGCGTCAGTCGTACTGCCGAACAGCACCACTTCACCACCAATGATTGGGCCTCCATGCGAGACCTGTGTGCCCTGCTGCGCTGTTTCGAGTACTCCACCAACATGGCCAGTGGCGATGACACTGTTATCAGCGTTACAATACCACTTCTATGTCTCCTTGAGAAAACACTTAGGGCAATGATGTTAGAGGAGGTGGCCCAGGTGGAGGAGGAGGAGGAGGATGAGGGCTCGTTTCTAACACTTTCGGGCCAGTCTGTTCGAAGTGGCTCAGAGGGAGGTTTGTTTAAGCAGCAGAGGACAGGTTCACAAGTCGCCAGCCAAGGCACTGTACTGGAGGACGAGGAGGATGAGGAGGAGGAGGTGGAGGGGGACGAGGATGACGCAAGTTCACAGCGGGGTGGCAGCCCAGGCCCATCACTGGTGCGTGGCTGGGGGGATACGGTGGACGATGACGATACGCCTCCCACAGAGGACAGCTTGTCCTTACCCATGGGTAGCCTGGCCCACATGAGCGAATATATGCTCCAATGCCTGCGCAACGACAGCAGAGTTGCCCACGTTTTAACGTGTGCATACTACTGGGTGGCCACCCTGCTGGATCCCCGGTATAAAGACAATGTGCCCACTTTAATTCCTGAACTGGAGCGCGACCGTAAGATGCGCGAGTACAAGCGCACGCTGATAGAGGCGCTCTTGAGAGCATTCCCACATGTCACAGGGGAACAGGTGGAAGGTGAAGGCAGAGGAGTGGCAAGAGGTCGCCAACGCAGCTGTGTCACGGCCAGCTCATCTGAGGGCAGGGTTAGCATGGCAGAAATGTGGAAAAGTTTTGTCTCCACGCCACAGCTATCTGCACCGACACCTGATACGGAACGTGTTAGCAGGAGGCAGCATTTCACTAACATGGTTGAACAGTATGTCTGCACACCCCTCCACATCCTGACGGATGGTTCGGCCCCATTCAACTACTGGGTTTCGAAATTGTCCACGTGGCCAGAGTTAGCATGTTATGCCTTGGAGGTGCTTTCCTGCCCGGCGGCCAGCGTTTTATCTGAACGCGTATTCAGCACGGCAGGGGGCGTCATTACTGACAAGCGCAGCCGCCTGTCCACAGCCAACGTGGACAAGCTGACCTTCATAAAGATGAACCAGGCATGGATCCCACAGGACCTGTCCCTCCCTTGTGCAGAGTAGTCCTTATTAACTGCCTAAAACATGTCTTGTTGTGCTACGGGCCACTTCTTTATTTGATACAAATTTTATGAAACCCATAGTTGAATGAAACTCTTCTCTGTCTGGGCGCCGGGGCCTAACCAGATGAAAGTGGCCGGTTAAACTAACGGGTGACATGAAGCCATAACCTCTGCCATGCTACCTCTGTCTTCTGTCTGGGTGCTGAGGCCTAAGTCAAATAAAGCGGTCTTCTGCTGTGCTGGGGGATATGAAGCTAATCTCTGACCTCTCTCCTCTGTCTGGGTCCAAAGGCCTAAATCACTGAAAGAGGCCTTCTCCTGCGGTGTGTGATATGATGCCAGAATATGTGCTGTGGGGCCTCTCTCCTCTTCCTGGGTGCAGGGGTCAAATAAACTAAATTGTGGCCTACTCCTGTGGTGGTTGATATGATGCCTGATTCTCTGATGTGGAACCTCTCTCCTCTGTTTGGGTGAAGGGGTCAAAGTAACTAAATGGTGGCTTCTCCTGTGGTGGCTGATATGATGCCAGAATATGTGCTGTGGTGCCTCTCTCCTCTTCCTGGGTGCAGGGGTCAAAGTAACTAAATGGTGGCTTCTCCTGTGGTGGCTGATATGATGCCAGAATATGTGCTGTGGGGCCTCTCTCCTCTTCCTGGGTGCAGGGGTCAAAGTAACTCAATGGTGGCTTCTCCTGTGGTGGCTGATATGATGCCAGAATATGTGCTGTGGTGCCTCTCTCCTCTGTCTGGGTCCAAAGGCCTAAATCACTGAAAGAGGCCTTCTCCTGTGGTGTGTGATATGATGCCTGAATATGTGCTGTGGTGCCTCTCTCCTCTTCCTGGGTGCGGGGGTCAAAGTAACTCAATGGTGGCTTCTCCTGTGGTGGCTGATATGATGCCAGAATATGTGCTGTGGTGCCTCTCTCCTCTTCCTGGGTGCGGGGGTCAAAGTAACTCAATGGTGGCTTCTCCTGTGCTGATTGATATAAAGCTGATGGTTGTGCCATCTGACATGGTTGCCAGGGTCTGATTCAATGGGGGCCTACTCCTGTGGTGGGTGATCTAAATGCCTGATTCTCTGCTGTGTAACCTCTCTCCTCCGTCTGGGTGTAGGGGTCAAAGTAACTAAATGGTGGCCTACTCCTGTGGTGGGTGATATGATGCCTGGTTCTCTGCTGTGGGACCTCTCTCCTTTGTCTGGGTGCTGTGGTCAAAATAATAGTAAGTGACCTTCTCCATTGGTGGGTGACTTGAAGCCTGATTCTGTGCTATGGGACCTCACTCCAATTAATATTGTTTAATTTTTATTTATTTTATGTTAACTCATCATTTCCCTATCTACATTTGTTTGCAGGGGATTTAACTACATTTTGCTGCCTTTTGCAGCCCTCTAGCCCTTTCCGGGTGTGTTTTACAGCCTTTTTAGTGCCCAAAAGTTCGGGTCCCCATTGACTTCTATGGGGTTCGGGTTCGGGATGAAGTTCGGGTCGAGTTCGGATCCCGAACCCGAACATTTTTCGAAAGTTCGGCCGAACTCGTCGAACCCGAACATCCAGGTGTTCGCTCAACTCTACTGATAAGTGACCAGTCTTTTAATGCTTGATTAGTGCTGTTGTTTAACTGCTGCAACAAAACTGTCATGACTTTAGTCATTTAACAAATAAACGTCCAATAGATCAAGAATAAGCTGATTAGATAGAGATTCACCCCTTAAATGTTGTCCAGTGCAATCCGACAGCTGAGCTGTTATTGACAGAAATGCCTCGATCTTTTAGGTTACGGCTTCATCGGCCATAATAATTGTGGAAAAAAAATACAATGTTAAAATGACACAAGTCCGAGAAGTGGCCATTGTAATGCATGCAATGTACAATATACATGGACTTTATTGATTCACACAGTAGCTACTCAAGTCAATAGCTGCAGTCCCCTTCCTGAGGAACCAGGGTTTTCTTTGTATAAAGACTAACCCATGAGAAATCCAATATATAAAAAAAAGGGGAAAAAAACTAATATTAAATGAAACTAAGTAACACAGTTAAAAGCTCAGCATGCATGTAACAAATTGGCGGTTTTCAATCAAATGAAGGTAAAAGGCATTTTTCCCCTAGAAGACATCCTCCTGTTTATTGACCACTTGCATTCATAGAAGCAGAGCAGCTTTACAAATAGGAACATTTCTTTTTTATTGCTACATGGCTTGTTAATACAATAACAACGTGTCAGACAAATGTGCTTTCTAAAAAATAGTGCCTATCCTGAACAATGCCCGGTGATGGTGTGCCCGCAGAGCCAAGGGAAAAGACCTTCACTCGCATTCACTCTATCCACCTCTCAACAAGTCCATAAGCAACTGTGGAAAAAAAAGAAAATAATTATGGATGGAAGAAAGGAAAAAATGGAAGTTTACATAATAGCAACTTTGCAGACAGACCTATAAACTATCACAAACACGAGGCACTGTACCTCACAGGTATGTCTTGTAAACCAGAGAGTTAGGCCCCCTGCAGATGAGAGTGTCTGGATTAGGTCCGGATGCGTTGCGTCTGCGATCAGGGAAAATCGTGCGAGCGCGTACGCAATTTCAGTCCTTTTTGACTGCGATTGCGTTGCTCAGTTTTTTTTTCGCGCGAGTGCAATGCGTTTTGTATGCGCGTGAGAAAAAACTGATTGTGGTACCCAGACCCGAACCCGGACTTCTTCACTGAAGTTCGGGTTTGGGTTACGGTAGGTGTTCTGTAAATTTCTGTAGGTGTTCTGAAGATCCTTCTATCTTCATTCGGCAGGACCTGCGCTGATGTCACCGCGCTCACCATGTGGTCCTTTGGCAGGTCCTGAAAGAAGAAGAAAGAAGAAGATGCCGGCAGCGCGAACAAGTGGATGAGGTGAGTTAATTTTTTTTATTTTTTAACCCCTCATGTCACATTTTAGTAAGCATTTTGTATTAAGAATGGTATTATTTTCCCTTATAACCATGTTATAAGGGAAAATAATACAGTAAATTGACTTTAATCAATTTACTAACACCATCTCCTAGCAACCATGCGTGAAAATCGCATTGCATCCGCACTTGCTTGCGGATGCTTGTGATTTTCACTCATCCCCATTTATTTCTATGGGGCCTGCGTTGCGTGAACCAGGTGTTGACATCAATGGAGCCTAGCAGCGCATTGCAGGCCTGGAGGAGAAGGAGCCTCGAGGTGGCACCGGGAAGCAAGTAAGTAATGTTTCCTTTACAGGTCCGGCAAAGGTCCAACCCATTCTCGTTTTTTTGCATTTCTGTACCTATGCCTCTCTTGATTCTGAGCCAACTTGTTTCTGTTATTGCTATTGGATATTGTTAGGCTTTGACAAGTGACCACTCTGTTTTTGACCCCGGCTATTATGACTGGAGGCGGCACCGGGAAGCGTTTCCTTTACAGGTCTGGCAAAGATCCAACCCATTCTCCTTCCATTGCATCGCTGTACCTACGTACAGTCAGGTCCATAAATTTTTGGCTCTATACACCACCACAATGGATTTGAAATGAAACGAACAAGATGTGCTTTAACTGCAGACTGCCAGCTTTAATTTGAGGGTATTTACATCCAAATCAGGTGAACGGTGCAGGAATTACAACAGTTTGCATATGTGCCTCCCACTTGTTAAGGAACCAAAAGTAATGGGACAGAATAATAATCATAAATCAAAATTTCACTTTTAAATACTTGGTTGCAAATCCTTTGCAGTCAATTATAGCCTGAAGTCTGGAACGCAAAAACATCACCAGACGCTGGGTTTCATCCCTGGTGATGCTCTGCCAGGCCTCTACAGCAACTGTCTTCAGTTCCTGCTTGTTCTTGGGGCATTTTCCCTTCAGTTTTGTCTTCAGCAAGTGAAATGCATGCTCAATCGGATTCAGGTCAGGTGATTGACTTGGCCATTGCATAACATTCCACTTCTTTCCCTTAAAAAACTCTATGCTCAGTTCACACTTCACTTATTTGGTCAGTTATTCTCATCATTTATTGTCAGACAAAGTAGGTGTTGGTCAAACCCACAGAACAGGTGTAGATATATTCATAATACCTAATCCGAGAGCAGGCATGGCTCCTGAATTTTACTCACAAAAACAGATGGAAATAACTGACCAAATAACTGAAGTGTGAACTCAGCTTTACAGGTTAATGTTAGCCATAGGCAGGGGCGGGCTGGGATGGGGGGCAGGGAGGCAATTGCCCCCCAGGCCGCCCTAAAGCATGGTAAAAATGACCGCTGTCTGAGTCTGAGCACCGGAGGACCAGGAAGCGGTGAAGGCTTTGTACTCACCACTTCCTGGTCCTCGGCTGTCAGCTGTGCAGGGCTGCGCACAGGTGTAAAGGCGCTCTGTGACATCACACTGTGCGCAGCCTTGCACAGCCGACAGCAGATCTCTTTGGAGGAGAGGAGCGGCAGGCCGGCAGCGTCCAGGAGCAGGAAAAGTGTTTTTATTTTATTTTATTTTAAATTTAGGCTGATGGACACTGGGGGCTGGTGAGGGCACTGGGGGCTGATGGAGAGGTTGCTGGGGGCTGATGAGATGCACTGGGGGCTGATGAGAGGCACTGGGGATCAGATGAGAGGCACTGGGGGCAGATGAGAGGCACTGGGGGCAGATGAGAGGCACTGGGGTCTGATGAGAGGCTGCTGGGGGAGGATAAGAGGTGGCTGGGGTGGATGAGAGGCACTGGGGGCAGATGAGAGGCACTGGGGGCAGATGAGAGGCACTGGGGGCTGATGAGAGGCACTGGGGGCTGATGGAGAAGCTGCTTGGGGCTGATGAGAGGCACTGAGGGCAGATGAGAGGCACTGGGGGCAGATGAGAGGCACTGGGGGCTGATGAGAGCCACTGGGGGCTGATGAGAGCCACTGGGGGCTGATGGAGAAGCTGCTTGGGGCTGATGAGAGGCACTGGGGGCAGATGAGAGGCACTGGGGCAGATGAGAGACACTGGGGCAGATATGAGAGGCACTGTGGGCTGATGAGAGGCACTGGGGGCTGATGAGAGGCACTAGGAGCTGATGAGAGGCACTGGGGGCTGATGAGAGGCACTGGGGGCTAATGGAGCGGCTGCTGGGGGCAGATGAGAGGCACTGGGGGCAGATAATAGGCACAGGGGGCAGATAAGAGGCACTGGGGGCAGATAAGAGGCACTGGGGGCTGATGAGAGGCACTGGGGGCTGATGGAAAGGCTGCTGGGGGATGATGAGAGGCATGGGGCTCTTATCTGAGATCTGATTGGGGGTCATTCATATTGGGGTCTGAGCTGAGGTCTAATTGGGGGTCTGATCTGAGGTCTAATTGGGGGTCATTCATATTGGGGTCTGAGCTGAGGTCTAATTGGGGGTCTGATCTGAGGTCTAATTGGGGTCTTATTAACATTGGGGGTCTGATTGGGGCTGTCAGCTGAGGTCTGATTAACATTGGGGGTCTGATTGGTGGTCTGACCCGAGGTATAATAAAAAAATATTTTTTTCTTATTGTACCCCTCTAAAACCTAGGTGCATCTTATGGGCCGGTGCGTCTTATAGGGCGAAAGATACGGTACTTGCTTGCTCCTCCTCCCGATCTCCCCTGCCCCTTGTGTAAGCCGCTAGCTGAGCCACTGCAACGATAAGGTGAGCCCCGGTCTCCTTCCTGAACTGCAGAGTGGTGCCCACTTCCAGCCCTGAGCCCAGCTGCCCAGAGCACTGATCCTGAGCCTGCTGGAGTCTTTATAGCTGTAAGTATTTACAGTAATTCACTGTAAGCTATATTATATATATTACTTGTTTTATGTGAGTAAGGGTGCTGGGTGGTCTGTACGAGAGAGAGATAGCAGTGGCTGTGAAGGGGAAAGTTCCAGAGCACACAATGACAGCCCCAGAGCCTTTCTGCTGCCTGACCAACCGTATGCTTCCACAGCGCCAGCCCAGCCTGCAGGACATCAGAGAGGCCTGGGGTCCACATTATAGCTACACTACATTTACATTTATTTATTATCAAAAAGCATCATACATAACTAAAAAAACATTTTTTACTGTCCCTTTAAGCAAAAGCTAGAATATAATAAAAGACAAAAACAGACTTTAAACTACATTTATAATAAAACAATTTACTTACAAAAGAAGCTATTCTGTCCTCTGCTTGCTTCCGCGGATTCTTTCCCCTCCTTTCTGTCTCCTCAGTGCGCAGGCGCATTGTTATGGGGGATCTATGGATGACACACTGTTATGGAGGATCTGTGGATAACACTGTTATGGGGATCTGTGGATGACACACTGTTAAGGGGATATCTGTGGATGGCACTGTTATGGGGGCAACTGTGAATGGCACTGTTATGTGGGCATCTGTGGATGACGCACTGGTATTAACAGTGCGTCACCCACAGATCCCCTTCATAACAGTATCATCCACAGATCACCCCATAACAGTGTCAGATTCCACACAGATGCCCCCATACCAGTGTCATCCACAGATCACCCCATAACAGTGGCAGATTCCACACAGATGCCCCCATAACAGTTTAATTCACAGACCATAGATATCCTCTTAACAGTCTATTAAGGTGATATCTGTGGATGGCACTGTTATGGGGGCATCTGTGTGGAATCTGACACTGTTATGGGGGATCTGTGGATGACACTGGCATGGGGGATCTGTGGATGACACTGTTATGGGGGGATCTGTGGATGACACATATTTAGCATCTTGTGCTATATATGTGTCATGATCATCCACAGATTTCCCCCCCATAACAGTTTCCCTGGCTGACAGTGACCCCCAACAGGGGGTGGAGGCCGGCAACTATTGTTGGAACGCACCGGGGTCTTTATGTAAAGTGTTACTACTTTTACTAACTTACATGGCGGCTCGGACTTTAGCTAGTATTCACTGGGCTCTATCAAACATTCAAACTAGGCCGACCGGCAGCGTAACGTGACGTCACTCACTCTGTCATGCTGCACGCGTCTGCTCCTCCCACTTTATCAATGAAGCAGGCGAGCAGGCGCGTGACGTCGGAGTGAGTGACGTTACACGGCCGGCCACCAGGACACGGAGCCGGTGGAGCACGAAAGCAGATGTCATTGTGGCTGTGTGGGGCAGCCGGGGCTCAAGAGGCAGCTGCGGCAGGCGGCAGTGCAGCAGCACAGAGGTGTGATTAGGGTGTGCCCAGGCACACCCTGCACACCCCATGTGCACACCTATGATGTTAGCGTGGACTGAACTGTGCAGTGGCCCAAGATTCAAGTAGTGGTCCCGTGACAGAGTGGAAAGGGTGTCAGCAGTAAAGTTGTGTTGACATGGGCCATGCCAACTAGGTGTGTTGTCAGAGGAACCTACCAATTCCTGGCTGTGTGTGTCTGACGTCACTTGAGATGATGTTGAAGAATGAGTCAAACATTCCAGTACTGCTGGATTGTTGGTGAAAACACGACCAATGGATGAGAGTGGCAGCTCTGGCCTGTTGCTGCGGCTGCAGTTACCACATGCCCTTTTACGTCTACTACTTGTGCCGGCCACAGCTAAATTTTTGCCACTCTCATTCCTTTTGAGGGCCCAGGTCTGTTGGCCATAGCATACAGTAACTGAATCAGTAATGTAACTATGTAACTAAGAATGAATGTCTATGTATAACAGAACAGATAAGTATGAATGGCACGGCAGTTGAACTACATAATCGTGCCTGTATATTAGACCGCCTGTTGACACTGAGTCTGATGCACTGTAAGTCTATGTATAACTGAAGAGATTAAGTATGAATGATGCAGCAGGTGAACTAGATAAACACTTCCATATATTAGACCACCTGTTGATGCTGAGTCTGATGCACAGTAAGTCTATGTATAACAGAACAGATTAAGTGTGAATGGTGCAGCAGTTGAACTACATAATCGTGCCTATATATGAGACTGCCTATTGACACTGAGTCTGATGCACTGTAAGTCTATGTGTAACTGAAGAGAATTAAGTATGAATGGTATATTATAGTCTATGTATAATAGAACAGATTAAGTGTAAATGGCGCAGCAGGTGAACTAGATAAACATGTCTATATATTAGACCACCTGTTAACAATGAGTCTGATGCACAAAAAGTCTATGTATAACAGAACAGATTAAGTATGAATGGTTCAGCAGTTAGACAAGATGCACAGGGTGATTACACTATCCCTGCACTGTCCCGGCAGGCTCCCTATGTTCTCCCTATGCTCTCCCTACAGTGTCTATAAACTCTCCCTATGATCTTCCTACACTGTCCCTGCACTCTCCCTATCCAATATTCTACAATTAAAAGCTTTGTAAAACACTATCCCTAGCGTTTGCCATGTCAGTCCCCAGCTCACAGTAAAATGGCTGAGCAGGATGAGGCTTTTATAGGGCTGTGACATCACAGGGGATGGCTATCTGCGGAATGGCTGTTTGCATATCATTATGGGTGATTTTGAATTCTCTGATTCCTTATTTTCACTTTGTAACACGTGTAGCCGTCAAGAAAGTGCAAGGAAATTCAGATTCTTTGCAGACTGAATTTTTCCTAAACTTTGGATGGAATTTCACTTCGACTCGCTCATCACTCATCATTTTGCAGCTCACAGTAAATACTGGCAATGTGTTCTTGTCAGTGTATTGACCTATAGACATGTATTTCTTATAACCTTTATCATTCATTATGGTTTTACAATTTGTCCGTAAAAATGTGGGCTATCCATGATCTTGATTTTGATTATGCAAGATAGGATTCCATACTACTCACAGGGGCTACTCAGGGTTAGGTTCTTGAGTGGGATCAATAGGAATGGTCTTCTGGCAGTCTTCTAAAGCTGAACCTTATAATTGTCTGAGAACCTGAGTCAAAGTAGGCTCTTGTGTTAGAGCATTCTATACTGGGTTTCCTACAAAAGCATACTGTCAAAAGCATCCAGCAAGGTTGAGCAGATACAACTGCAGGAGAAGGACCCATTACTGCTCTATGTTCACTTCCTTCATAGTTTCTATTACACAGAAAACTACTACTTCACACCGACCAAGATTTCATGCAGGATCTTCAATCAAGATGGTCGCGGTGAGAACTTTGCTAATCTCTAGATATAACATAAATGGCTATTATTTTTGTGTATTTGGTTGGATATGATTCAAGGTACCCTCACACATGAGCAGAGATTAGAGACCAGGGGAATTCAGTATTCCCTTTATGGTCTTTGTTTTGTTGACCCATGGGGTTCTATGGTATGTAACCTCACCGATTAGCTAACTGATGACCCTTCAACAATTGGCCATCCAGGATCTAATGCAGTGTGCAATGGTAATGTTTTTATATCCAAAAAGTAAAGATTCCTGCCTGAAAACATACTGTCTAGTTATTTCTCAGAGGCACGTAAGTTTTACTTTTGTTAATCTGATGTGATCACACATTTTGTGGTTTGTTTATTTTAACTCTTCCAGACAAAAAACATTGATTGCACTAGTTTTTGTCAAGCCGAATCTCTTGCTACAAACCAGCCTGCTGGGTCCCAATACAATCAATGGGGTCTGGAGGTGAACAGCAGTATCCGGCTATGCCGACATAGCATAGTTTTATTGCATATGTGAAACTAGCCTTAGAAACTTACTACAAAGCACAAACACAAACCCAAAAAATAAATGACAATTTACAGAGGTTGTTTAGGATTGGAAAAACATTGTTGCTTCCTTCAAAAAACAGCTCCACACGTGTCCAAAGGTTGTGTGCAGTAGCGTAACTACAAATGACTGGACCCCACAGCAAATTTTTGAATGGGCCCCCCCCTCCTCCTGTGCAACTACCACTCCTGGCTAGTCAAGATAGCTCTCTCAGACCAGGCCCAATAGCTACTCCGTCCACTCGCTTCCAACAATGTCACTGTATATATTGTCATTAATCTGTTAAGGGGGCCCTGACAATAATATCTTTTAGTCCTCATCCTGGGTGGGCACCTTCTGAGCTTCCCGTATAGCTACACCCCTGACTGTGTGTATTTCAACCAGCCACACTGGAGCTGAACTGTAATGCCAGACAAAACCCTTGGAAAGGAGTGGTGTTTTTGGAAAAAAGCAACCATGTTTTTTTAATCCTGAACAACATCTTTAAATCTGTTATGTAAAATTTGATAGAAAATACCTCTTTACTTCATTTGGGTGCACTTTTTAGCTCCATGTCTACTTAGGTTCTGATGACTTTACTCTCTAGCCTCACCACATGTTTCTCTGGAGGTAATCACTGATGATGTACCACTGAGCAACACCCAATGTTATACATCTAAGTCAGTGTATGCAGAATCATGTGCTAAATTGTATTAACTTGTTAGGGACATAGGGCGTACAGGTACGCCCTGATGTCCTGGTACTTAAGGACACAGGGCATACCTGTACGTCCCGTGTGGTTCCGATCACCGCCGCCCGGCAGGCAGTGATCAGAACAAAGTGCCTGCTCACATCATTGAGCAGGCACCTTGGGTCAATGCGCGGGGGGGTCCCATGACCCCCCCCCCGTGTCGGCGATCTGTTTAACCCCTTCCATGCCGCGGTCCGTAGGGACCGCTGTATGGAAAAGGTTAAGAAGGAGGGAGCTCCCTCCCTCTCCCATCGGGGGCTGCTGTGCCTTTTCAGCCCCCGATGGGAAAGGGAGGGGGCCCTCCTCCCTCCCTATCACCCACTGCTCTGCTGTGGCAGCGAGTGATGGGTACCATGGCAACCGGACGCCTTCACAGGTGTCCGGCTGTCCATGGTGCTGATCAAAGGCTGTCCATAGTGCTGATTAGACTTCTGCTAAAGGCAGAAGTCTAATCAGACTTTGTAAAGTGAAAATAAAACTAGGGATCGACCGATTATCGGTTTGGCCGATATTATCGGCCGATATTGAGGATTTTGAACGTTATCGGTATCGGCATCTATTTTGCCGATATACCGATAACGTATGGGGAACACAGAACGCGCTGCTCTCAGCGCGTTCTGTGTTCCCTCCGCAGCACAGGGGAGAAGGAAGCAGTGTCTCCTCCCCCTGTGATGCTGCTGCCGCTGCCGCCAATGACAGGACGGAAGACAAGAGGAGGGGAGGGGCTGTGGCCGCTGCGCCACCAATGAAGATGAGTCTTTCATTAATTCAAATACAGGAGGCGGGAGCTGGCTGCAGAATCACATAGCCGGCTCCCGACCTCTATGAACGGCAGCTGCGGTCCGCGGTAGTTAACCTCTTAGGTGCCGCGGATCGCAGCTACCGCTCATAGAGGTCGGGAGCCGGCTATGTGATTCTGCAGCCAGCTCCCGCCTCCTGTATGTGAAAGAGAGGTATCTTCATTGGTGGCGCAGTGCGCCCCCCCCTCAAGCAGTGCGCCCCCCACCCCAATAGTAAAAACATTGGTGGCGCAGTGCGCGCCCCCCCCCCCCTCAAGCCCCCTAGTTTTAGTCATTGGTGGCGCAGTGCGCCCCCCCACCCCCATCCCAATAGTAAAAACATTGGTGGCGCAGTGCGCCCCCCCCCCCCCCAGTTCTAATCATTGGTGGCAGTGGCCACAGGATCCCCTCTCCCCTGCTCCTCCGATCGGAGCCCCAGCTGTGTAAGCCTGGGGCTCCGATCGGTTACCATGGCAGCCAGGACGCTATTGAAGCCCTGGCTGCCATAGTCAGCTCCATGCTGCTGTGTGCACAGAGCACAGGGCAGCAGGGAGAGTGCGAGATCCTATTCACTCTGATAGAGATCTATCAGGGTGAATGGGACAAGGGTTCTAGTCCCTAAGGGGGCTAAAAGTTAGTAAAAAAAAAAAAAACACAAAAATATTAAGTATAAATGAAAAAGATTTACAAAAAAAATAAAATAATAATACACGTTAACAATAAACATTAATTTTCAGCAGATTTGTGTAGGAAATTTTTTTTTTCCTCAAAAATAAAAATACCCAGAATATCGGTATAAATTATCGGCTATCGGCCTGAAAGTTGACAAATTATCGGTATCGGTATCGGCCCTAAAAAATCAATATCGGTCGATCCCTAAATAAAACACATTTATCACTGATTAAAAATGAAAAAAATGAAAAAAATAAACTTCCCTACACATGTTTGATATCACCGCGTCCGTAACGACCTGATCTATAAAATGGTCATGTTACTTTAACTGAACGGTGAACGCCAAAAAATAAAAAATTAAAAACTATGATGAAATTGAGATTTTGCCCACCTTACTTCCCAAAAAAGGTAATAAAAGTGATCAAAAAAGTCGTATGTACGCCAAAATAGTACCAATCAAACCGTCACCTCCATCCTGCAAAAAATTAGACCCTACCTAAGATAATCGCCCAAAAACTGAAAAAACTAAGGCTCTCCGAATATGGAGACACTAAAACATGATTTTTTTGTTTCAAAAATGAAATAATTGTGTAAAACTTACATAAATAAAAAGAAAGTATACATATTAGGTATCGCCGCGTCCGTGACAACCTGGTCTATAAAAATTATATAACCTGTCAGATAAATGTTGTAAATAACAAAAAATAAAAACGGTGCCAAAGCAGCTATTTCTTGTTACCTTGCCTCACAAAAAGTGTAATATAGAGCAACCAAAAATCATACGTACCCTAAACTAGTACCAATAATACTGCCACCCTATCCCGTCGTTTCTAAAATGGGGTCACTTTTTTGGAGTTTCTACTCTAGGGGTGCATCAGGGGGGCTTCAAATGGGACATGGTGTCAAAAAAACCGGTCCAGCAAAATCTGCCTTCCAAAAACCGTATGGCATTACTTTCCTTCTGCGCCCTGCCGTGTGCCCGTACAGCTGTTTACGACCACATATGGGGTGTTTCTGTAAACTACAGAATCAGAGCCATAAATATTGAGTTTTGTTTGGCTGTTAACCCTTGCTTTGTAACTGGAAAAAAATTATTAAAATGGAAAATCTGCCCAAAAATTTAAATTCTCAAATTTTATCTCCATTTGCCAATAACTCTTGTGCAACACCTAAAGGGTTAACAAAGTTTGTAAAATCTGTTTTGAATACCTTGAGGGGTGTAGTTTCTTAGATGGGGTCACTTTTATGGAGTTTCTACTCTAGGGGTGCATCAGGGGGGCTTCAAATGGGACATGGTGTCTAAAAAAAAACAGTCCAGCAAAATCTGCCTTCCAAAAACCATACGGCGCACCTTTCCCTCTACGCCTTACTGTGTGCCCATACAGTAGTTTACGGCCAGATATGGGGTGTTTCTGCAAACTACAGAATTGGGGCAATAAATATAACATTTTGTTTGGCTGTTAACCCTTGCTTTGTTACTGGAAAAAATTTATTAAAATTGAAAATTTGCCCAAAAATCTAAATTCAGAAATTTTATCACCATTTGCCATTAACTCTTGTGGAACACCTAAAGGGTTAACAACGTTTGTAAAATCAGTTTTGAATACCTTGAGGGGTTTAGTTTCTAGAATGGGGTCATTTTTGGGTGGTTTCTATTATGTAAGCCTCACAAAGTGACTTCAGACCTGAACTGGTCCCTAAAAAGTGGGTTTTTGAAAATGTCTGAAAAATTTTCAAGATTTGCTTCTAAACTTCTAAGCCTTGTAACATCCCCCAAAAATAAAATATTATTCCCATATTTATCCAAACATGAAGTAGACATATGGGGAATGTAAAGTAATAACTATTTTTGTAGGTATTACTATGTATTATAGAAGTAGAGAAATTGAAACTTGGAAATTTGCTATTTTTTTTACAAGTTTTTGGTAAATTTGCTATTTTTTTATAAATAAAAATGATTTTTTTTTACTTCATTTTACCAGTGTCATGAAGTACAATATGTGACGAAAAAAACAATCTCAGAATAGCCTGGATAAGTCAAAGTGTTTTAAAGTTATCACCACTTAAAGTGACACTGGTCAGATTTGCAAAAAATGGCCTGGTCCTTAAGGTGAAATAAGGCTGTGTCCCAAAGGGGTTAAAAGGTGCAAGCCGAAGATTTTACCATGGCCCTCACGGTCCCCTGATCTCAACATCATTGAAAATCTATGGATAGACCTCAAAAGAGCAATGCATGCAAGACGGCCCAGGAATCTCACAGAACTGGAAGACTTCTGCAAGGAAGACTGGATGAAAATCCCTCAAACAAGAATTGAGAGACTCTTGGCTGCTACAAAAAGCGTTTACAAGCTGTGATACTAGCCAAAGGGGTTGCTAATAGGTACTTAAAATGCAGGGGGGGCCAAAGCCATTTTCCTTTGTTGTTATTTTGAAAATGTATAAGATTAAAAAAAATATATATATGTTTTGGATTAAAATACAAAGGAATGTGTCATCTTTAACTTAATGCCTTTTGGAGATCATTTTATCTTCAACTTGCCTAACTGTTCACAGTAACAGTAATTTAGACCAGGGGTGCCTAAACTTTTGCATATCACTGTATATGATTTTTGATAAACGCTCTTCTGTGTTCTCCCCTGATAATGACAGTGATGGAGTCTGAAATCATTGAAAAGGACCTTAGGCATAATATTCTGCCATTGCTGATTGTGCAACCTAACAAAAAAATTTGCATAGCACGTTATCATACAATTGGTACGAGGGCCGGTTTGTATGTATGGCCATTAATCTCTGCTCAACCTAAAACAGAAAGCCCCAAACGAGGGCTACCTGCATTTAGACAAACATACCTGAAGACCTTAAAAGGGTTATCCCAAGAAAAATATTTATCACCACAGAATAGGTGATGAATGTATGATCACTAGGACTCCAACAAATTTCAAGAACCCAATTTCCAGAGGAGATTGAATGCAGCTTCATTCACACTCCTTTAGAATACAGGCTCAGGAACCCATTCTAGTGATGCCAGTGGTGGGCATACACACTATCGAGGTTGCTTAGAATGAGAGGGCTGAAGCCATGTTGGATTCATCCTTTATTTTAATGGGTGGTGACTGTGAGAACCATTGTAGTGATAGATCCTACAAACAAGCGTTTGAGGAATTAATCCAAGGAAGGTAGGTGCAAGCAAACATCATGTCCTCCAGTCGCAGGTGGTAAAAGATAGGGTAGTGTCAAGGTGCACCAGAAAGGCGCCCATTTTAGTCTTTGCTATGCTATATACCCCTTCCAATTACATAATTGTATCTATTTTTATAGACACCACTTAAATATTACTAGGCCCATGGACCAGAAGCTGCAGAAAGCTAAATACATGACATTGCTGGGTGTGGTAATCTACAGTCACTGTGCATTATACAATAAATGCAATCCCATTGTGTAGGAGATCTAAAAAGGAAATAAAATAAAACTTAAAATAACTGCAGAGAGAGACAGATCTCTTTATTTCAAATAGCTTTCATGCGCCTTCCGAGATTTTGCTGTCATAGCAATATGATTTTAGTGGCTCCATAAACAAAGTGTGTGCACTTAAACTGCAAAATAAGGCTGGCTTAATGGATAATAAAGCCTTTTCTGTAGAGTAGTCACTATTTTATTCTAAATATATCTGAAAGGGTATATATCACAGATTTGCTTTGTTTTGTATATTTAAAGCCAGGGAAGTATCACCAAAAAGCAAGTTAAATGTGCCTGATGTACAGTACATGTTCTGCCAGGATGAGCTGTAAGGCGGTTCTGTAGGATGTCATGGACAACGAGAAGTTGTCATGGTCTACGGGACAACTGTGTAAGATGATATTACTGATAAAACTGCCCTGAGCCTTTGAACCTTGGTACAGAGGAATTTAGATGAGCGTTTAAAATAAAGAAATGGCTAAAATATGAAATTTTTTTCATTCCTTCCCTCCGTTGCAAAGATATAACTTTCTTTTCCATTCACATAGCCAAAGGAAGCTTTGTTTTTTGAGATACAGATGGTATTTTTTTAATGGCATCATTTAATTTACCATATCTTGTACTGAAAAGTAAGAAAATGTGGGGTAAAATTGAAAAAGGAAACAGAATTCTGCCATTGTTTTTTGTGTTTAGTTTTTTGGATTGATATGAATTTTAACCCCTTCCCGACATATGACGTACTATTACGTCATAGAAGTCAGTGCGTTCCAGCATCTTGACGTAATAGTACGTCATGGTGATCGGGCTGGCACCGGAGAGGTGCGCGCCCGATCAATGCAGGGGCCCGGCAGTCCCTGATAGCCGGGCCCCTGCTGTATCTGTCATCATCGCTGTAAAGGCTGATGCTGGTGGATTAACCCCTTCTATGCCGCGGTCCGTGGATGAACCCCTTCTGACCACGGCATAGAAGGGGTTTGCGGCGGGTGCTGTGGCGGGGATCTGATGGGTGACAAGACATTCTGATGCCATGCACAGGCTGCCTTGCCTGCCTTCTATGGGGACCGAGGAGATCCAGCCCCAGGCTTAAAAAATACTATTATTGTGCAAAACTTAAATAAATAAGAAAAAGTATACATTAGGTATTGCCGCGTCTGTAACAACCTGCTCTATAAAAATATCACATGACCTAACCCCTCAGGTGAACGCTGTAAAAATAAATAAATAAAAACTGTGCCAAAACAACCAATTTTTTGGTCACCTTGCCTCATAAAGAGTAATAATGAATGATTAAAAAATCATATGTACCCAAAAATGGTACCAATAAAAACGTCAACTCTTCCTGCAAAAAACGAGCCTCTTGATCAGCATAAAACTAAAAAAATAAAGTGTTTTCAGAAAATGGAGACACAAAAACATTATTTTTTTTAAAATGCTTTATTATGTAAAACTGAAACAAACAAATAAAGAAAGTAGACATATTTGATATCACCTATCTATAAAAATAGCACATGATCTATTCTGTCAGATGAATGTTGTAAAAAAAAAAAAACTGTGCCAAAACAGCAATTTTTTGGTTACCTTGCCTCACAAAAAACTATTAAAATTCATATGTACCCCAAAATAGTACCAATAAAACTGTCACCTTATCCCCTAATTTCCAAAATGGGGTCACTTTTTGGGAGTTTCTACTGTAAGGGTGCAACAGGGGGGCTTCAAATGGGACATGGCATCTAAAAACCAGTTCAGCAAAATCTGCCTTCCAAAAACCATACAGCGCTCCTTTTCTTCTGCGCTCGGCTGTGTTCCCTTACATAAGTTTACAACCACATGTGGGGTGTTTCTGTATACCGCAGAATCAGGGTAATAAATATTACGTTTTCCTACACTCCAGCTGCCACTTGCCAAACTGGCTATTAACCACCTCCGGACCGCCTAACGCAGATTCGCGTTCCGGAGGTGGCAGCGCTGCGCACAGTCACGCATATACGCGTCATCTCGCGAGACGCGAGATTTCCTGTGAACGCGCGCACGCTCACAGGAACGGAAGGTAAGAGAGTTGATCTCCAGCCTGCCAGCGGCGATCGTTCGCTGGCAGGCTGGAGATGTGTTTTTTTTAACCCCTAACAGGTATATTAGACGCTGTTTTGATAACAGCGTCTAATATACCTGCTACCTGGTCCTCTGGTGGTCCCCTTTGTTTGGATCGACCACCAGAGGACACAGGTAGCTTAGTAATATGTTGCACCAAGCACCACTACACTACACCCCCCCCCTGTCACCTATTAACCCCTTATTCACCCTTGATCACCCTTGATCACCCCTGATCACCCCATATAGACTCCCTGATCACCCCCCTGTCATTGATTACCCCCCTGTCATTGATCACCCCCCTGTAAAGCTCCATTTAGACGTCCGCATGATTTTTACGGATCCACTGATAGATGGATCGGATCCGCAAAACGCATACGGACGTCTGAATGGAGCCTTACAGGGGCGTGATCAATGACTGTGGTGATCACCCCATATAGACTCCCTGATCACCCCCCTGTCATTGATTACCCCCCTGTCATTGATCAACCCCCTGTAAAGCTCCATTCAGATGTCCGCATGATTTTTACGGATCCACTGATAGATGGATCGGATCCGCAAAACGCATACGGACGTCTGAATGGAGCCTTACAGGGGCGTGATCAATGACTGTGGTGATCACCCCATATAGACTCCCTGATCACCCCCCTGTCATTGATCACCCCCCCCTGTCATTGATCACCCCCCCCCCTGTCAGGCTCCATTCAGATGTCCGTATGATTTTTAAGGATCCACGGATACATGGATCGGATCCGCAAAACACATACGGACATCTGAATGGAGCCTTACAGGGGGGTGATCAATGACAGGGGGGTGATCACCCCATATAGACTCTCTGATCACCCCCCTGTCATTGATCACCCCCCTGTCATTGATCACCCCTCTGTAAGGCTCCATTTAGACATTTTTTTGGCCCAAGTTAGTGGAATTATTATTTTTTTTTCTTACAAAGTCTCATATTCCACTAACTTGTGTCAAAAAATAAAATCTCACATGAACTCCCCATACCCCTCACGGAATCCAAATGCGTAAATTTTTTTAGACATTTATATTCCAGACTTCTTTTCACACTTTTTTGCAACGTAGATGCGCAAAGGTGCCCAAATTCCTTTTAGGAGGGCATTTTTAGACATTTGGATACCAGACTTCTTCTCACGCTTTGGGGCCCCTAGAATGCCAGGGCAGTATAAATACCCCACATGTGACCCCATTTCGGAAAGAAGACACCCCAAGGTATTCCGTGAGGGGCATATGGAGTCCATGAAAGATTGAAATTTTTGTCCCAAGTTAGCGGAAAGGGAGACTTTGTGAGAAAAAAAAAAAAAAAAATCAATTTCCGCTAACTTGTGGCAAAAAAAAAAAAAATTCTATGAACTCGCCATGCCCCTCATTGAATACCTTGGGGTGTCTTCTTTCCAAAATGGGGTCACATGTGGGGTATTTATACTGCCCTGGCATTCTAGGGGCCCCAAAGCGTGAGAAGAAGTCTGGTATCCAAATGTCTAAAAATGCCCTCCTAAAAGGAATTTGGGCACCTTTGCGCATCTACGTTGCAAAAAAGTGTCACACATCTGGTATCGCCGTACTCAAGAGAAGTTGGGGAATGTGTCTTGGGGTGTCATTTTTCATATACCCATGCTGGGTGAGAGAAAAATTTTGGTCAAATGCCAACTTTGTATAAAAAAATGGGAAAAGTTGTCTTTTGCCAAGATATTTCTCTCACCCAGCATGGGTATATGTAAAATGACACCCCAAAACTCATTACCCAACTTCTCCTGAATACGGCGATACCACATGTGTGACACTTTTTTGCAGCCTAGGTGGGCAAAGGTGCCCACATTCCAAAGAGCACCTTTAGGATTTCACAGGTCATTTACCTACTTACCACACATTAGGGCCCCTGGAAAATGCCAGGGCAGTATAACTACCCCACAAGTGACCCCATTTTGGAAAGAAGACACCCCAAGGTATTCCGTGAGGGGCATGGCGAGTTCCTAGAATTTTTTATTTTTTGTCACAAGTTAGTGGAAAATGATGATTTATTTTTTTTTTTTTCTTACAAAGTCTCATATTCCACTAACTTGTGACAAAAAATAAAAACTTCCATGAACTCACTATGCCCATCAGCAAATACCTTGGGGTGTCTTCTTTCCAAAATGGGGTCACTTGTGGGGTAGTTATACTGCCCTGGCATTCTAGGGGCCCAAATGTGTGGTAAGGAGTTTGAAATCAAATTCAGTAAAAAATGACCAGTGAAATCCGAAAGGTGCTCTTTGGAATATGGGCCCCTTTGCCCACCTAGGCTGCAAAAAAGTGTCACACATGTGGTATCTCCGTATTCAGGAGAAGTTGGGGAATGTGTTTTTGGGTGTCATTTTACATATACCCATGCTGGGGGAGAGAAATATCTTGGCAAAAGACAACTTTTACCATTTTTTTATACAAAGTTGTCATTTGCCAAGATATTTCTCTCACCCAGCATGGGTATATGTAAAATGACACCCCAAAACACATTCCCCAACTTCTCCTGAATACGGAGATACCACATTTGTGACACTTTTTTGCAGCCTAGGTGGGCAAAGGGGCCCACATTCCACACATTTGGGCCCCTAGAAGGCCAGGGCAGTATAACTACCCCACAAGTGACCCCATTTTGGAAAGAAGACATCCCAAGGTATTCGCTGATGGGCATAGTGAGTTCATGGAAGCTTTTATTTTTTGTCACAAGTTAGTGGAATATGAGACTTTGTAAGAAAAAAAAAAAAAAAAAATCATCATTTTCCGCTAACTTGTGACAAAAAATAAAAAGTTCTATGAACTCACTATGCCCATCAGCGAATACCTTAGGGTGTCTACTTTCCGAAATAGGGTCATTTGTGGGGTGTTTGTACTGTCTGGCCATTGTAGAACCTCAGAAAACATGACAGGTGCTCAGAAAGTCAGAACTGCTTCAAAAAGCGGAAATTCACATTTTTGTACCATAGTTTGTAAACGCTATAACTTTTACCCAAACCATTTTTTTTTTTTACCCAAACATTTTTTTTTTATCAAAGACATGTAGAACAATAAATTTAGAGCAAAATTTATATATGGATCTCGTTTTTTTTTGCAAAATTTTACAACTGAAAGTGAAAAATGTCATTTTTTTGCAACAAAAACGTTAAATTTCGATTAATAACAAAAAAAGTAAAAATGTCAGCAACAATGAAATACCACCAAATGAAAGCTCTATTAGTGAGAAGAAAAGGAGGTAAAATTCATTTGGGTGGTAAGTTGCATGACCGAGCAATAAATGGTGAAAGTAGTGTAGGTCAGAAGTGTAAAAAGTGGCCTGGTCTTTCAGCGTGTTTAAGCCATGGGGGCTGAGGTGGTTAAATGTACCCTTCGGACAGTTTCGTAGATTGAAACGGAACTGTACCGAAGAGGCCCAGTTTGAAGTGGAAGCCATGCATCTGAGAGACAAATTCCTGGCCAAACACTATCCGAGCAATATATTAGAAGGGTCATTGGAAAAGGTTAGGAAACTACCAAGGAGTTCACTACTGACTGTAAAAACAGCTGAAAAGAATGAGATAGACTCCCAATTTAGGATTATCCTTCCCTATATAACACAAAGGAGGAAAGTGGAAGAAATTATCAAACGCCATTGGCACCACCTTCTGCAGGATAAAGTTATAGGTAGGATAATACCTTCAAGACCACAAATAATATATACGAGGGCGGCTAATTTGGGGATAAAAGTGGCCCCTTCGATTAAGACGATTAAGACAAAAATATCAAATGCTGGGAGATTGACTAACTTAAAAGGTTTTTACAAGTGTGGACAGTGTATCTGTTGTAAAACTACTAAAATTCAAAGAAATACCAAGAGGGTATCTTCTACACAAAATTATTTTGTGTGGGAGATAGAACACTTCCTCACATGCAATTCAGTTAGTGTGATTTATTTAGTTCAATGTCCGTGTTCAAGACAATATATTGGACGGACCAAAAGGACCTTGAGAGTGAGGATATCCGAACACATTTCCAATATTAGGAAGGGATATGTAAAACACTCACTCTCAAGGCACTTTAAAGAAGTCCACGGACAAGACCCTACAGGTTTGTCTTTTGTGGCCTTAGAAAAAATTGACAAACACTGGAGGGGTGGAAACCACATTGAACGGATGTCAAGGGCAGAATCCAAGCAAATCTATAATTTTGGAAGCCTGATGCCAGCCGGTTTAAATGCGGAACTGGAAATTTTTGGCTTCCTATAGATTTGGGCGGTGTGCCCCTCATTCAATTAGGGATCACATGCTTGGCCGTTTATCGGCGCTGTGATCCCCTCTTGTTGATGGGCCCACCTCCCCTTCTGCTACTTTTTACTACATCTATCAACTTTAGAAAAAACATAAGAATATGAGATGTACAGGATGATGTCCTTTTATGTACTAAAGTCTTTTTATGAATTATCATCTAGTCCCTATCTGCTTATGAATCAGTATTTACTTCCTGTCCTATATATTGAATTTTATATAATTATTTTAGAAATGTTTTAAATTTTTTTACATTTTTTTACATTTTTGCACATTTTTGTAGATTATTTCCATATTTTAGATTGTATAACCATTGTGTTTTGTAATACAAGTATTTATCATGATGTTGCGGTTCAAATAGAACAAAAAACGCACATGCGATTTAAAAACCGCATCAAAAACGCACCAAAACCGCATTATGCGAAAAAGAGACTCCAGCCCAGATTTTGTGGACTGCTTGTGGCGATATAAAAGGAGATGACGTATCAACAGGGATATAGCCACTGAGGAAGAGGAGTGAAGTCCTCGAAACGCGTTTGGCGTTATATCCCTGTCTACAGCAAGATTCTGGATATGATCGATAAGATATAGATCATTTTTCATAAGTGGAGCGCTCCATTTCTTCATCTTACGTAAGCACCTCTCATAGGAATACCGGAACAAAGTTTCCAAGTCCCGCGATATCTCTGGGAGACCACGTGACAAACACCAGAGTGCGAGGACGCCGAAAGTGATTCCATCTGAGCGGTGCAGCGAGCGGCCAAACCTGACTGCTGAAGACTCATCTATATGGGTAAGCAATACTTCCTTGCAATATACAACATGAAAAGCTATTGAAGGCCGCAGTACAAGCCGGCTAAGGGACTGCCGGAGATAAATATACAGAGGTAAACGGCATCCCCCAGCAGCATCTAGTATTATAAGCCATTGAAGCTCGTTGAATTCCACTGGATCCGGATCAATTGAGATAATACATTGTGGACATTGGGCAGGATACTAATGGACTTGGTGACATCTCCTATTTAAAGAGACAGTATCCCCAATACGAGTGATTTGGATATATACTGCCATCTGGCAAAGGAACATTGTTGCTATACATAGAGTCCAACATATATTCAGGAGATTTCTTATTTGTTGCGTTTCTGCATATAGTAATATAATCAGTGCACTGTATTTTATTCTTTTTAGGGTTTTTTTAAGGATCATCATTGTTTTAATTGTAAGTCGTATTCATTGCTGCTACCACTCCATTGTTGAGTTGGCGGCTAATAAATAGTTGTTTGATGTGAACCACATAGTGAGTGCCAGTCGTTTTTCTATTTTATCTATTATCTTTCTGGACTGACTGAGTGAGCAGTTTTTCGACTAGAGCACCCTTACCTTATTGAGGAGGGTGGTGAGCTATCCACAAACTTTCCAAATATTATGTTTTGTTTGGCTGTTAACAGCGGCGTACATAGAAATCACTGGGCCCCATAGCAAAAATCTGAATTGGGCCCCTTAACCCCGCCCACTACCCACCATGGCCCCTCCCACTTCCTGACCTGGCTCCTCCCGTGCCACACCCCCATTGAATAAATTTATACATGACTTACAGAAACTGTTAGTGTCCATTCACACGTCCGCAAAATGGATCCGCATCCGTTCCGCAATTTTGCGGAACGGGTGCAGACCTATTCATTTTCAATGGGGCCGGAATGTGCTGTCCGCATCCACATTTGCGGATCCGCACTTCCGCATCCATGCTTCCGTTTCCGTCAAAAAATAGAACATGTCCTATTCTTGTCCGCAATTGCGGACAAGAACAGGCATATTCTATTAGTGCCGGCAATGTACAGTCCGCAAAATGCGGAACGCACATTGTCGTTTTCCGTGTTTTGCGGATCCGTGGCTCCGTGTATCCGCAAAACACATTGCGGACGTGTGAATGGAGCCTAGGGGTTTCCTGGGGGTGACCCCTGTCACATGGGATATCTGCTGCAGCCTGCAGGTCTCCTTATTTGGGGTGCCCTGTTAAAGGGAATCTGTAACTAGCAATTTACCCCCAAAAAAATTTCTCATGCATCCATGTTTAACAGAGTACCTTTTTTCCATCTGTCTTGTTCTTTTGATTGTGAGTCTTGTCATTTCTTCAAAAAAATTGATTTTTATGATATGTAAATGACGCTGTAAGGAGCCCAGAGGGGCGTTATTCTTTCTCCACGGTGCCCAGGAACGCCCCTCTGAAGTGCCGTGCCCGGCTAAATTTGAAAACTAATAACGCCTCCAAGACAAGTTCATCTAAATCGCCTCCCAGAGGCGCGGCTAAGTGCTCAACACCCCCCCTCCTCAGCGCCGCGCTCTGCTGCAAACACCCCGATCCTCCTTTCGCCGGCATCCCAAATCCCGCGCAAAATGTCTTGGAGGCGTTATTAGTTTTCAAATTTAGCCGGGCACGGCACTTTAGAGGGGCGTTCCTGGGCACCGTGGAGAAAGAAGAACGCCCCTCTGGGCTCCTTACAGCGTCATTTACATATCATAAGAATCGATTTTTTGAAGAAATGACAAGACTGACAATCAAAAGAACAAGACCGATGGAAAAAAGGTACTCTGTTAAACATGGATTCATGAAAAAAAAATAAAAAATGGGTAAATTGCTAGTGACAGATTCCCTTTAATCGGGACATCTGCTAGATTTTTGGGACCTGTCACATGGGACATCAGCCATGATGGTTGGGGGCCGGGGCACTATTTCTGGGGTTCCATGAGTCAGTAGTGGTAAATATCTCTGTGTACATTGTGCTATAATATATTTGGAATTCGGACTAGTCGGCCGGGCCAGGCACTGCTGCAGGGAGTGGGACGAACGAACGGTACTTCACTTGACTGAGTCTGAGACGAGTGACTTACTTCAAGACTCAAGTTCAGGCCAGCCAGGGACACAACCGGTGCACTGCTCAGTGCTCACTCACAGTACTACTCACCACTGCTTCAGAGTTCAGAATCTTCCTCCGGACTCCCTCTCTCTCCTCAGCTCAGGGCAGGCACTGACTCGTCTCTGTTGAAGGGCCGGCCCGACGGCGAAGTTCGAGCCGATTCTCCCGCCCGCCCCCTTGCGCCACTGGCCAATCAGCAGCTGCCTCAACAGAGTTGCCTTGTGCTGATTGGCCAGCGGCACGAGCGCCACATGCAGGCTGGTGTTTGATCCTGATTCCGGCAGACGGTCAGGAGGAGGTCAGGTCAGGGGGGGGGTGCGGCGAGGCAAAGATGAGTTGATGTTGGGGCTGGGCCCTGGGGAGAAAAAAGCAATTAGCCGGCTGCAGCAGGTCATGAGTGGGCGGGGCCAAATAGTGTGGGCGGGGCCTTCTCTGCGCTACGGGCCCCCCAGTGCCGCGGGCCCCATAGCAGTGGCGTGGTCTGCCTCTATGGGCGGTACGCCACTGGCTGTTAACCCTCGATGTGTTAAAGAAAAAAATTGATTATAATGGAAAATCTGCCAAAAATGTGAAATTAAGAAATTTCATCTCTATTTTCCGTTAATGTGGAACACCTAAAGGGTCAACCAAGTTTATAAAATCCGTTTTGAGTGTAGTTTCTAAAATGGGGTCATTTATGGGGGGTTTCCGCTATGTAAGCCCCACAAAGTGACTTCAGACCTGAACTGGTCCTTAAAAAATGGGTTTTGGAAATTATCTTAAAAATTTTAAGAATTGCTTCTAAAAAAAAAAAAAATGACATTTAAAAAATAATGCCAACATAAAGTAGACATATGGGGAATGTTAAGTAATAAATATTTTATAAGGTATCACTTTCTGTTTTAAAAGCAGGGCCAGGGCCGTCTTTAACGTGGGGCAAAAGGGGGGCTGCCTCTTGAGCCCCATTGGCCACTGGTGACGTGGGGGGGGGGCGGCGGCAGGGCATAGGGAGATGAGCACTTCCATTGTGGAAGCCCTCATCTCAATAGTCATCTGTATGGACAGTGATACAGATGGAAGTGCTGTGGCGGGGCAGGGGAGGGAGAGGCGTCTCTATTCCCCGTTTCTCTGATAGGCTGGAGGCACTAGGCCTGCAGCCTATCAGAGGCCATTTGCAGGCGGCGCAATGACACCACCTGAGCCATACAGCGCGGGACACAGGCCGGAAGAAGCCTGCATCGCATCGCTGCCAGCCGTTTTTTGGGTGTTATTGTTCTGACGAATCAGATGAAGGGCAAAATAATCAGTGATGTCAACACAAACTTACTGCTGACACCCTCTCCACTCTGTCGGAGGGCTCTACTTGTATAAGCATTTAATAGAACAGGTTCTGTAGACATCTATGTGGAATAAGCTGACGACGGTGTAAAAGGAGTGCGCTTCTTCTTGGCGCTAAAATCGACCTGTAAGGCTGAGTTCATACTTGAGTTATTTGGTCAGTTTTGGCCCCGTGACTGCCCAAATAAGTGAAGTGTGCACTGATTCTAAGAGCAACACCTGTCATCTGCATGTCATTCTGACTCACAGTATTATTTCACTACCACAGCAGACTCCCTATGCGTGTTAATGCAAGGCACAGTGTTCTACACCACTATAAAGGCTCCCTGCTCCAGGAAATAGATATTGTTTTAAACGCGATTTGCCGCAAATAAATTTGTATCGAACCAAATTTTTTAGAAAAATTCGCTCATCTCTAGTTCTATCCATTAACGCCTATTGATTCGAGCTGCCATAAAGGACACACATCCTGCTGATTTGCCTATCTAGAGAATACAGGAATGAATTGTTTGCCTCCAATATGGCCATCCTCCAGTTTATAAGCATAAAAAATACAACGTACAATAGGAGCACATCTTCTCAAATCTAATAAGCACATAATTCCTCATCCACAGTCTAAGATATAATGAGTGAAATGCGAGTTAAACATGTTACAGTACATTACTTTTGCAGCACAGAATTTACACCTCAAGCACAGCGGTTAACTACAAGCAGTAACCCTAATATCAGAAACTCTTAAGACTTAAGGCTAGGGTAAACACTTGCACATTTCATGAGATGCTTTTTATTTTATTGAATAGCATAACAATTTTCTCAGGAAAATTATATAAATGAGAAATCCCTGAACCTTATCAGACCTGAGAGGAAATTAAAGTAGGAGCAAATTTTGAAAAACGAAACCATTATAAATCTCAATGTAAGAACCATCTGTTCCTACGACTGGGAGTGATAAATGGTTAATAAACAGATTTTTCAAAGAAATGCAATAGGGTTGACCTCACTCAAACATTTTTAGGATTCCTTGTATGTTGGGGCTAGCTCTTTGACCACATCTGCATTAAAGAATTTTCTAAATAAAAATGACTATGCACATGTCATCCTAAGGGCTGATGCACATGACTGTATACCCTCTGAGACATACGGTCCCTGAGCGAGGCCATATGTCCCGAAGCGGCATACATCGTGCACACGGGAATGCACAGCACCATAGGTTACTATGATGCTGTGCGCATCGGGTCGCCCGCGGGACTATTGTCCCGCACTCATATGATATTATGAGTGCGTCCCGATGGTTACCATGGCAACCCGACGCCTTCACAGGCATACCTTTGTATATCTAAGCCTGATCAGGCTCCTGCTAAAGGCAGGAGCCTGATCAGGCTTAGGGCTCATTCACACGACCCGTGCCGTTTTTTTGCGGTCCGCAGGAGGCCCATTATAGAAATGCCTGTTCTTATCCGCAAAATGGACAAGAATAGGACAGGACTCATACTTTTTGCGATGCCACGGAACGGACCCCGGATGTTTTGTCCAAAAAACAAAAAAAAAGTGGTCTGGAGGTGGCGGCAGCATCAGGAGGAGACCAAAGAGTGGCACAATGACAGTATGGAGGTGGCTTCAGCATCAGGAGGCCACAGAGTGGCACAATGGCAGAGTGTGGAGGTGGCGGCAGCATCAGGAGGCCACAGATTGGCACAATAACAGTGTGGAGGTCGCAGCAGCAGCATCAGGAGACCAAAGAGTGGCACGGTGACATAGTGTGGAGGTGACAGCAGCATCAGGAGACCACAGAGTGGCAAGGTAACATAGTGTAGAGGTGTCAGCAGCCTCAGGGGACCAAAGAGTGCCCAGTGACAGAGTGGGGAGGTGGCAGCAGCATCAGAAGACCACAGATTGGCAAGGTGACATAGTGAGGAGGTGGCAGCAGCATCAGGAGACCACAGAGTGACCCAGTGACAAAGTGGGGAGGTGGTTGGCAATACGAATACCAGCTGAAGATGGTGGGTGAAAGAAGGAGCATTTGGCATCAGATGTGTGGCATCAGATGGGTGGCAGCATCAGAATAGTAGCTGAGGCAGGAAGCCAGATGAAACCGGTCTCTTTTGTCAAAGTGTTGGCGTGGCACCATGAATGATTTTGGGTGGACAGGCGAGATCTTCTTGGGGTAAATATGGCCCCCGATGCACTAAACATCCGCTCTGATGCCACACTATTGGCCTGGCAGGACAGCTTTTCCAGGGCAAACTGTGCTAGTTGCAGCCACAAATCCAGTTTGGCTGCCCAGTAGTCCAGCGGATCTTCAATGTGGGGTGGCAGGGTACTGACCAAGTATGCCACCACCTGCTGGTTTAGGTCCAAGTCTAGCTGCTGCTGCTGGTGAGTAGTTTCTTCACTAGGCGGGTGAAGAAAGCTGCTCATCAGTGACTCTAGACTCAAGTTGCTGCTGATGGAGCTAGAACTGCTCCTACCCCCCCCCCACCCTGCCACAGCATCCATGGCAGAGGAACTTGAGCGCAAAGGGTCCCCCCAGTCAGACCTGAAAGAGGATGGACGATGGCTCAGATAGGCAGAGGCCAACTCACTACATAAGATGTCTCTATAGTAGTTAATTTTGTCCTCCCTCGCAGCAGGTGTAAAAAAGGCCCCCATTTTTAAACGGTAGCAATGGTCCAACAAGGTGGAGAGCCAGAAGGGATCCCTCTGCCGAATGGTGACAATTCGGCTGTCACTACTCAAGCAAGTGAGCATGCAGTGGGCCATTTGTGCAAGTGACTCGGAGGGACTCCCTGCCTCCATCTCCACTGCATACTGCCACGATGTGTCTGGGTCCTCTGCCTCGTCTTCCTCATCGCCCTGTAGCTGCTCTAGCTGCTCCTGCTCCTTCTCTCTTGTCACCTGTGTGTAAACACCAACCATTTTGCTACACATTGCTTCTGCTCCAATGTCCTCCTCTTCCTCCAGTTCAGCCCCCACAGGGCTCATGTGGCCGTGAGATCTAGGCGCCATGTCTCCAGTTCCCTGACTAGCCAGATTTACCAGCATCTGTTCTAGGACATGAAGCAGTGGAATGACGTTGTTCATCCCGTAGTCCTGGTGACTCCTCAAAGGGCCTGAGCAAACAGCAGGTGTCACACATGAGCTGACATCAAAGTTACACAGGTGAGTACTCCTGTCTGCTTGGATCATCAAGAAATAGTTTATGGCCTTTCTCTGTTCGCATAGTCGGTCCAACATATGGAGTGTGAAATTCCAATGGGTGGAAATGTCGCATATCAGCCTAAGTTTGGGGATGCCGTTCTGCTGCTGCAGCTCAAGGAGGGTGTGCTTTGCAGTGTACGAGTTGCTGAAGTGCATGCAAAGTTTCCTTCCCATTTTTAGGATGTCTTGCAGATGGGTGGAAGACTTCAGGAACCGCTTGACAACCAGATTTAACACGTGTGCCATGCAGGGCGCATGACGCAGCACCGACACCATGTTCTTCCCGTTGTCGGTCACCATGGTTTCGATTTTGAGTTGTCGTGGAGAAAGCCAGGATTCGATTTCTTGATGAAGGGCACAGAGCAGTTCCTCCCCTGTGTGACTCCATTCGCCCAGGAAAACAAGGTGCAGAACAGCGTCACACCGCCATCCCCTGCACATGTGGTATGCTGGAGGGGCACTGTGAATTATCCCTGCATTGGAGGCTGAAGACACGGTGGAGGATGAGGAGGCAGAGGCGGACATTGATGCAGGACCAACGGCATGACAACGTGGAGGCGGAAGCAACGTCACCTGGCCAAGTTGCTGGTGTGGCTTTGCAGGAACCACATTCACCCAGTGGGCCTTAAAGGACATGTATTGTCCCTGACCGTAGTTACAGCTCCAGATGTCGGCGCTGACGTGCACTTTGGCAGACATCGACAGGCTCAAGGACTGGCCCACCTTCTGTTCTAGATGTGTGTGCAGGGCTGGTACTGCCTTTTTGGCAAAGAAATGACGGCTTGGGACTCTACACCTCGGCTCGTCACAAGCCATCAGTTCTCTGAAAGGTGCAGAGTCCACCACTTGGAAAGGGAGGGACTGCAGCACCAGCAACTTGGACAGGAGCACATTCAGCTTCTGCGCCGTTGAATGAGTGCACGCATACTGTTTCTTGGCAATCGCTTCAGTAATCAATTGCTGACGGAATGACTGATGAGGAGTAGGAGGAGCAGGAGTATCAGGACCAGCAGATTATGGGAAGGACAAACAGCTCCCTTCGACTGAGGTAGTGTAGCCTTGACTGGCTGAAACCGGGTGAGTGCCACTCGGTGATGCAGCGGTTCCTGCGGCAGGCTTGACCACCACATCAGAGCCACAGTTCTCCCAGGCCACTTTATGGTGACGCTGCATATGTTGACGCAGGGCCGTGGTGCCAACATTGGCACCATGGCCACGCTTCACCTTCTGCCCACATATTCTACATATGGCCATGTTCACCTCCTCAGGTGGCTTAACAAAAACTGCCACACCACCGAGTAGGTGATTTTACCCCCAAAACTCCACACTGACTGACTGCTACTGCCGCTGCTTCTGTGAACCCCTTCACCACTACTTTTCGGGCAGGTAGGCTCCTGCGAAGCGGGTGGCCTACCCCAGGCACATTTGGCTACCGACCTCCCACTGCTGCCATCCTGCTGACTCCCGGCCACACTACCAACTTACTGACCCCGCTGCTGCCTCACGGGCAAGCTGCCACCCTCTTCTCCCGATGATAATGAATCCCCTAATTCACTCAGCTCCCAAGTGCGGTCAGCTACATCATCATCATCGAGTACTGCACGTCACTGATGTCCTTCTAAACGGTCTCTGGGTCAGGAGTCTGACCGCTAGCAACACTAGCTCCTACACCACTCTCCTCATCACTACTTGCCTGCCTAGCGGAGGAAGCGGATGTCTCTTCCACATCTTGGCTGGGCAGTAGCTGCTGACTGTCCTCTAGTAGCTCGTCCTTGCTGTGTAATGGGGCTGAGCATATAATACTTCTCTGGCTGAGATAACAGTAAATGACAGACAGTTAAGGGCACAGGGCCTGCTCCCGGGCCATGCCAACTAAGGGTTGTGTCTGACGAACCCGCCGACTCTTGGCTGGGGGTGTCTGATGTCAATTGGGACGAAGTGGATGACTGAGTCAATCATTCAAGAACCGCTGGGTTGCTGGTCAAGACACGACCGCTAGATGATACCGGGAGCTCAGGCTTCTCGCGACTCCTGCTGCCACGCCCCTTTACTCTGCTGTGACCTCTGCCTGCGCCAGAAGCATTTGCGACTCTTCTGGCACTTCTCTGTCTGACATACTGTTAGATCAAATTAATAAATGAAAAGGAAATTAAAACACCTTAAAAATATCTGTAATTTTCTCACTTCACCACACAACGGCAAATACTTTTTTGTGCCACTAATACATGCAAAAAAGGGCTTTAGACACTCCACAAAAGGCTTTAGAATATATAACTGCACCGCTGAATGACAAATATATTTTTCTGTTTTCCACTTATACACGCCACAAAAGGCTTTAGAATATATAACTGCACCGCTGAACGACAAATATATTTTTCTGTTTTCCACTTATACACTCCACAAAAGGCTTTAGAATATATAACTGCACCGCTGAACGACAAATATATTTTTCTGTTTTCCACTTATACATGCCACAAAAGGCTTTAAAACATATAACTGCACCGCTGAATGGCAAATATATATTTTTTGTGCTACTAATACATGACAAAAAGGGCTGTCATTTTTGCACATTCACCACACAACGGCTAATAAGCCTTTATCCCACCACTAATGCAAGCCAAAAAATGCTTCAGAACAGGGGTGCACAACCTTTTTTTGTCTGAGGGCCGCATTGTCACTTTGCTCTATTTCAAGGGGCCGCAAATAAAACACCCTCCGTTAATTTACCCGCTCTATTCTCATTGTAGATGCGGGTTTCAGAGGTGGGATCCAAACCTATCAGACAATGGGGCATATCCTAGCAATATACCCCCATTGTCTGAGATGGCAAAACCCCTTTAAATGCCTTTTCTAACAGCTGATAGGAGGAGGTCTGTGGTGTCGCACCACTACAGATCTGATACTGATGACCCATCCTGAGGATAATTCATTAATATATTTTCCTGAATAGCCCCTTTAAGTACCGGCCCTTTTAAGTACCCCTGTCAAAGCTTTCTGAAGCGAAACCCAGGTCGGGTGATTGATTTTTATACTCTGCTTGTTACCTTCTTTTATCCTGTAAGTACAATAAAACCTTCGCAGTTCAACCCATGTGACTGTGCTTCACTATTTGTGGCAACCTTGATCTTTCACAGAGGTTTACAAAGGAGAGGGGAAAGTGAATCCAAGTGACCTGAATGCTTTCCCATATCCAAGGAAGTCTGTGTGATTTGGAAGGGAGGATCTTTCTGTTTGCTCTGGAGCAGCGCGGTCCATTTGAACAAACGCACCTGTATATGTGAACAGTACCCACTTCACAATTGGAACTCGCGACGCACCATAAAAAGGCAACGTACTAACGGCTGTTTATCTTTATTTTTATTTCTTTCCTGTGCTGGGGGAGGACCTGTGTGTTCCATAGCGCTGGGAGCCGAATATAGTGAGGGCAGTTGCAGGGGACGGGGCCTTCAGAGCGCTCCGGACCCCCCTCTGCCGCGGGCACCAATATGGGATTGATTTTTCACAGAGACGCGCTGATCACAGAGGCAGACGATCAGCTGTGTCTCTGTGCAGGAGTACGGGGGCCGCAAAAACTGGCTGTGCGGGCCGCGGGTTGTGCACCCCTGCTTTAGAACATATAAATGCACCGCACAAGGGCAAATAAGATGTAGAAATATTTCCTTGTAATAAACGCTGTTAATGGCTGTATCAAACAGCACTTGCACCCCAATAACAAGAACGTTTTGCTGGAATTACAGAGCTGTATAATGGCAATTTGGATCCCTAGTCAGTGCAGCAAGGTGTAATAGGATTGATCCTATTACCCAGGCTGTAACCTCCCCTACCAAACCCTGTTCTACATAAATGCTGTGGAACGATTCCTCCCTATCCTTTCCCTACACCTTGAATAATCTTTCCCTGAACTTGTAAATAGTTTTTTTTTAGCACAATGAAGTCTTTCCTAGCACTGTCCCTAGCGCCTGCTGACGTCTCTCCCTGCACTAAGTACACTGGAAAATGGCAGAATCCAAGATGGCTGAGGCTATTTATAGGGCTGTGACATCAAGGGCTGGCTGGCTCCTGATTGGCATTATGGGTGATCCCGCATTCCCAGAGTAGCATGCTCCATGTCACACACATGCAGCAGCCATTTTAGGAAAAAATGCGATCCGTCACCACGAAGCGTAAGGAAATTCTGATTCGGGGCAAATCGAATTTTTCTGGAAATTCTAATCGATTTCCACTTCGATTCACTCATTTCTAGATAGAATTTTGCCTATTGACTAATATAGTTTTCAGGCAGAAATTAAGAACACTAGAAAAGTACTCAAGAAAGTTCCAGCTCACCTGAGACAAGGACACACACCGTGCTCGGGATGGTCTGGACCAATTTAAACTTGTAGAAAAATCCAGCACTGGGTATTAAAATCCATGTAGTCTTTATTTCAACATTCAATACAAAAAGATGTGGATTTCAATCACATGGAGAGTAGAAGCGGGCGGCACAGCCTACATCCCTACATCATTAATAATAACATATAGGCATCACAACGTGGTGCTTAAGCAATGACACATTGAATAGTCCATAAATAGATAGAATATAGTAAGCGGCACTCACCAATGTAGAAACTAAACTTCTTTATTGTCCACAACGACATCACAATAAAAGGCAGGGGCGGAACAGCTTTCATACACTCAAACAAGAGTACTGTACCTAACCGCCCCAGAAATAACTACTTGGGCTCAGGAACACTTCTAGAAATCATTGTCTGAGAACACAGTTCACAATGCAAATCACAAATACAAGTTAAAACTATATCATGCAAGGAAGAAGCTATATGTCAGCATGATCCAGGAATACCACCATCCAGGGGCGTACACTGGGCCCCATGGCAAGAATCTGAATTGGGCCCCTTTGTGAGTGACCCATCGCACCCTTTAGGGTACGTGCACATCTGCTGCAGAGGTTCTAGCAAAATGCTCCGTTGCAGATTCTGGCAAAAACAAAGGGCAAAATACAGCTGCATGCGGGATCTCGAATGACCCCATGATTGTGTATGGGGTCAGCAGGGGTCAGCAGGTGCCAGCAGTGTTTGGCATATGCTGGATCTGGCGATTCTGGTATTCTGCTGGTATGCTGGAACAGATGCCTGCTCCTGCTTCACCTCCTCCCCAATGCTGACTCACTGTTTGTGCTGCGGGCAGTGCGCAGTCAGAGCCTGGGACAGATCTTCACGGACCTGGTCTGGAGTCTGGACTGGTGACGCTGCTGGATCAGGTCAGGTCCGGACTGGTCAGTCAGGTCACAGTGTGACGCGTGCTGGCAGAGGAACAGGACAGGGGCATTTTACAAAGTGCAGACACAGAAATCTAAATGATTTAATACAGTCACAACTGATGTTTCTCTGACTGCTGCAGAACCTCCTCATACACACCTCAGCTGCTGCAGAACTTTCTAATACACATGTCAGCTGCTGCAGAACCTCATAATACACACATCAGCTGCTGCAGAACCTCATAATACACACCTCAGCTGCTGCAGAACTTCATAATACACACCTAAGCTGCTGCAGAACATCATAATACACACCTCAGCTGCTGCAGAACATCATAATACACACCTCAGCTGCTGCAAGACTTCATAATATACACCTAAGCTGCTGCAGAACTTCATAATACACACATCAGCTGCTGCAGAACCTCCTAGTACACCTCAGCTGCTATAGAACCTCATAACACACACCTCAGCTGCTGCAGAACATCATAATCTGATGCTAGAGAACATATAAGGCTTTGGTCACATCTGTGTTGGGACCTCAGTTGCAGATCAGGTCATAAATACTGGACACAATTTTATATCCTGGCAGATGGAAACCTGTCAGATCTCATCTTAGTCAGCGGATCAATCAGGTGTTGTCGTCCATGAAGTGCCAGATCTGGAACTATTGTGATTTTTGTTGTTCTGCTCCTATGACAGGGCAGAACAGCGAATGTCACCAGCACAGATGTGAACAAAGGCTAATACACACCTCAGCTGCTGCAGAACATCACAATAGTGACAAGGGAACTACAAGTCTCATCATCACCAGACTGTTATTATTGGAAATTAGGGGGCAACACAGGGAGAGGTAAAAGTGGAGAGAACTACAATTCCCAGCATGTCGAGGCTGTTATTATTGGATACAAGTGGATATTACACAGAGAGTATAAGGCCGGGTTCACATCACTGTTTAGTTTTCCGTATTTCTGATCCGTCAGAAGAACAGAAAAAAAAACAAAAAACAAAACAGATCCTGTATTTCAGGCATCGGTTCTGCATATTTGGCATCCGTTTCAGCCATTTCCATTTCCATTATTTTAGATGGAAAAAAGTCCTGCACACAAAATGGAAAACAAAACGGTGATGTCAACCCAGCCTAAGAAGAGAGAACTACAACTCCCAGCATTATTATAGGGCATCATCCAGTTGTACTAGGTGAGAGCTTTAAAATAAATAACTATAACCCCCAGTATGGCCAGACTTATTATGGGACATCAGTATACATTACAGAGAGGAAGTATAAGAGGAGAGAACTACAACTCCCAGGATTACCAGACTGTACTAGGGCATAAGTTGAAATGACATGGAGAGGCATATAATAAGACAGAACTACAACTCCCAACATTACCACACTGTATTAGGGCGTAAGTTAAAATCACATGGAGAGGGATATAATAGGACAGAAGTACAACTCCCAGCTTTTATAGGTTGTTATATGGGTTTTCACAGGACACCATTAACCTCTCCTCCAGGTACCACACAGAAGCTCCACCCCCTCAAAGTGACATCCACAGGTCTTTCACCAGGCCTCTGCATTGGTCACATGTTGATGACATCACCAAAGGTCCTTCAGACTTCTGCTGCTCTGCTATTCCTTGGCTTCCTGCACTGGTCACACGGTTGATGACATCACCAAATGTCCTTCTCCACTTCTTACAGTCTCTTTTCATACAGGTAGCTATACAACTGTAATTAGTGGGCAAGGCCTATCCTCCACTGCGGCCCCCTTCCCCCAGGAGCACCTGTATAGTCTGCCTCTATTGGAGATACGCCACTGCCGCCATCGTATCTGGATCAAAGCTCATTTAAAATGGACTGAAGTAAAATGGAAAACTGTTCTGTGCTCAGATGAATCAAAAGTGGAAACTCTTTTTGGAAAACACGGATGTTGCTAACTGGAGACTCAAGAGGTGAGGGACCATCCAGCTTGTTATAAATGCAGAGTTCAAAAGCATTTTTTCTGTGTCTTTCAGGGAAGGCCTTGCATATTTCAACAAGACAATGCTAAACAACATATTGTATCCATCACAACAGTATGGCTTTGCAGAAGAAGAGTCCAGATGCTGAACCTGCCTGCAGCCCAGACCTTTTACTAATAGAAAACAGTTGGTCCATCATGAAACAAAAAATCCGGTAACGAAAACCCAGGTCTGTTGAGCAGCTAAAACCATACATTAGCCAATAATAGGACATCTGTCACGAGGGTATCAAGAGCCACGTCTGACTCCGTTATACCCGGGGTCAGGAAGTCGCAGCGGGTGGCTGCGCGCTCTATATCTAAAGATCACGGTGTTTCTTAGTTATTGTTTTCTGTGTTTGCCTTGCTGTCCTTTTTGTCTCTCTCAGGGATCCGTAGCTTCTCCTCCTCAGCTGTTTCTTGTCTGCCACTCCCTACCTCCTTATATTCTCCCCTCACACTTCTCTAGTTGCCAGTTATAGAGCTTCCTGCCTGGACATCTATACTGACCCACTGGAGTGGTTCATCCTGGTTGTTGTTCCTGTGTGCTACCCTCCGGATCCCTGTTTGGCTTATTGTTGTCTCCTGTTGTTGCCCACCTGGGAATATTTGTTGAGTCTGTGTTGTCTGTCCTCCCCTTGGTGTTTTCCCTTAGAGTTAGTGGTGCGGACTAGTGTTCCCATCGCCCTGTTCACTACCTAGGGCTCAGCTCAGGGAAAGCCAGGGCTTTAGGCAAGTGATCGGCGTACGGGTGAGGAACCCGTCTAGGGACGTCAGGGCAGCCAGGTGCCAGCCGCCAGGTGAGTCAGGGGTCACCATCTTCCCTCTCACTTGGGCAGGGCCTTCCTCGTTCCCTCCCTCTGTGTCACATATGTGATAGCCACGCCGACCGTGATATTATAACTGGCCCTTACTTTCTGAGAAAAAAAATAAAATAAAATTTTATTTTTTGTTTGTTGTTTTTTTTTTTTTTTCTCTCGCTACTTAGAATCCATAATGGATCCTATTGATGCCTTGGCAGAACAGCTTCAAGGCCTGTCTTTGGAGGTGGCAGGATTGAAGGCGTCTGTTCTCCAACAACAGCAGCAAATGCAGCAGACCGCACCCCCAGCGGTTGCTATGGGTAACCAGGTTGTCACTGAACCCAAGGTTGCTCTTCCCGACAGATTTTCTGGGGGAAGGGACAAATTTGCGACGTTCCGTGAGGCCTGCAAATTATATTTTAAGTTGCGCCCTTACTCCTTAGGTCATGAAGAACAGCGGGTAGGGATTGTCATTTCCCTGCTTCAGGGGGATCCGCAATCCTGGGCGTTCTCGTTACCCCCTGGTTCTCAGGCTCTTCGGTCAGTGGAGGGATTTTTTGGGGCTTTGGGTCTCATATATGATGACCCTGACCGAGTCGCCCTGGCTGAGTCGAAGTTACGGAGACTCCTACAGTGAGATCGGTCAGCAGAGGAATATTGCTCAGAGTTCCGTAGGTGGGCTATGGATACTCAGTGGAACGACCCGGCTCTCAGGAGTCAGTTCTGCTCTGGGTTATCTGAAAGGGTTAAGGATGCACTGGCGCTGTATGAGACCCCCCTTTCCCTTGATGCTGTTATGTCCCTCTCTATCAGAATAGATAGACGTCTTAGGGAGAGATCGAAAATTCCGGAGCAATTGGTTACCTCTCCCAAGCAACAGTCAGCCTGTACTGACTTAGATGAGCCTATGCAGCTAGGTGGAACTTCTCGTCAGGTCCGTCCTCCCGAGGTTCGCCGTAGGGGGGGGGGGCTTGTTTTTTCTGTGGGGGGAGGGGTCATTTCATTAATGTCTGTCCCTCCTTTCTCAAAAACAAAAGACCGTCGGAAAACTACTAACCCCGGGCTGTGCGGAGGATGTCAGCCGTGGGGTATACGTTTCCTCCATACGAACATCTCAATTTGTGTTAACAGCGGTCATTGTTTTTGGTGTTAAGACGGAGTCTATTTCTGTTTTTCTAGACAGTGGAGCAGGGGTAAACTTGATTGATGCCCATTTTGCCCGCACTATGGGTTTGTCTCTCTGTACGCTGCAGAGACCTATTCCCGTATTCGCTATAGATTCTGCTCCTCTGTCTCAGAGAAACCTCACCCACATTGTTCGTAATTTACACCTTCGGGTAGGGGACCACCATAATGAGTGTCTTTCATGTTACGTTCTGGAGGGCCTTCCCTCTTCGGTGGTATTGGGTCTTCCCTGGTTGGTAGCGCACAATCCAGTGGTGGATTGGCAGGCCAGGGAGATATTGGAGTGGAGTGAGCTTTGCAGAGAGAATTGCTTAAATAACAATTGCTTAATCGCCTCCATAGCTTCCCTACCTACATTTATTTCGGACTTTGAGGACGTTTTTTCTGAAAAGGGTTGTCAGAAACTACCACCTCATCGTCCTTATGATTGCCCGGTTAACCTGATTCCCGGGGCAAAATTACCCAAGTCCAGGTTGTATAATCTTTCGGGTCCCGAGAGACAAGCCATGAAAGATTATATCTCCGAGAGTCTGGCTAAGGGACACATCAGACCCTCTTCTTCACCCGTGGCTGCAGGGTTTTTCTTTGTTAAAAAGAAAGATGGGGGCCTGCGTCCTTGCTTAGATTTCCGTGAGTTAAACCAGATAACCATCCGTGACCCATACCCTCTTCCTCTCATTCCTGACCTTTTTAATCAGATTGCGGGTGCTAAGTGGTTCTCCAAACTTGATCTTAGGGGGGCCTACAATCTGATTCGTATCAGGGAAGGGGATGAGTGGAAGACAGCTTTTAACACCCCTGAGGGGCATTATGAAAATCTAGTTATGCCTTTCGGTCTGACCAATGCCCCTGCTGTCTTCCAACATTTCGTTAATGATATTTTTAGTCATCTCATCGGCAGGTTTGTAGTCATATACCTAGATGATATCTTAATTTATTCGGCTGATCTGAAAACACATGAGGTGCATGTCAGGCAAGTACTGCAGGTCCTACGGACGAATAAATTATATGCGAAAATTGAAAAATGTGTCTTCGCTGTTCAGGAATTACAGTTCCTGGGATATCTATTATCTGCTTCAGGTTTCCGCATGGATCCTGGGAAGGTCCAGGCAATTTTAGATTGGGATCTTCCTGAGAACCTTAAAGCCCTACAACGGTTTTTGGGTTTCGCTAATTTCTATAGAAAGTTCATTAAAAATTATTCAGTGATCGTTAAACCCCTTACCGACATGACTAGGAAGGGGACGGATTTTTCCAAATGGTCTGACGCCGCTAAAGATGCATTTTCCTCTCTAAAGGAGAGGTTTACCTCGGCACCTGTTCTAATTCAACCTGATGTCTCCCAGCCTTTTATTGTCGAGGTAGATGCGTCAGATGTGGGAGTGGGAGCTGTATTGTCTCAGGGTCCGTCTCCTGGCAAATGGCGTCCTTGCGCTTTCTTTTCCAAAAAATTATCTTCTGCGGAGAAGAATTATGATATTGGAAATAGGGAACTGTTGGCGATTAAACTGGCGCTTGAAGAGTGGCGTCACTTCTTAGAGGGAGCAATCCACCCCGTCACGGTGATTACGGATCACAAGAACCTTCTGTACCTAGAATCGGCTAAACGTCTCACCCCTAGACAAGCTAGGTGGTCGCTATTCTTTACCAGATTTAACTTTGTAATCACCTATCGTCCTGGGGCAAAAAATACCAAGGCAGACGCATTATCTCGTAGCTTCCCTGGAGGGGGTAATGTTTGTGATCCGGTACCTATTTTACAAAGAGGAGTGGTTGTCTCTGCTGTACACTCTGTTCTAGAGGGAAAGGTGTTAGAGGCTCAGGGGGACGCACCGGCCTCTTGCCCCTCAGAGAAATTGTTTGTACCGTTAAACCTGCGTCTTGAATTATTAAAAGAACATCATAATTCGGCACTTGCTGGACACCCGGGTAGTAAAGCAACCTTGGAGCTTTTATCTCGTCGTTTTTGGTGGCCAAGGTTGCGTCAGGATGTAATGGATTTCGTGTCTACTTGTTCTACTTGTGCACGCGCGAAAGTCTCTCATACACGTCCAGCAGGGTCTTTATTGCCACTTTTCATCCCCAATAGGCCATGGACACATCTGTCAATGGATTTCATCATTGACTTACCGTTGTTGGCTGGTAAAACAGTTATCTTGGTAGTAGTAGACAGGTTTAGCAAAATGGTACACTTTATTGCGCTACCCGCACTTCCTAATGCTAAAACTCTCGCTCAGGTGTTTATCAGTGAAATCGTGAAGCTTCACGGGGTCCCTTCCGATGTGGTTTCGGATCGGGGAACCCAGTTTATTTCTAAGTTTTGGAAAGCTTTTTGTTCCCGTTTGGGGGTTCACTTGTCCTTTTCCTCAGCTTTCCATCCTCAGTCGAATGGACAGACTGAGCGTACCAACCAAAACCTAGAAACATATTTAAGGTGTTTTGTGTCTGAAAACCAAGAGTTGTGGTCATCATATTTACCGTTAGCTGAGTTTGCCATAAATAATCATTATCAGGAGTCCACTGGCAAGTCACCATTCCTTGGTGCATACGGTTTTCATCCCCAATTTTGTCCTTTCAAAGAGGGGGGGTCTTCTGGGGTTCCCGAAGAGGAAAGGTTTTCTTCATCTCTTTCATCGGTATGGCAGAAGGTGCAAGTTAACTTGAAAAAGATGAGTGGTAAATATAAATGCATGGCCGATAAGAAACGGTCGCCAGGTCCGGACCTAGGAGTGAATGACTATGTGTGGTTGTCTACTAGGAATATTAAGTTGAAGGTTCCTTCTTGGAAACTGGGTCCTAGGTTCATTGGTCCCTATAAAATAGTAGCCGTCATTAACCCTGTGGCTTTTCGCTTGGAGCTACCTCAGACTTTTAAGATCCATAACGTCTTCCATAAATCGTTACTCAAGAAGTATGTTCCACCTCTAGAACCATCGCCGCTGCCTCCTCCTCCTGTTATTGTGGATGGTAATCTGGAGTTTCAAATAGCCAGAATTGTTGATTCTCGTCGGGTCCGCCGCTCTCTTCAGTATCTTGTGCATTGGAGGGGTTACGGTCCCGAGGAAAGAATGTGGGTTCCAGCGTCAGAGGTAAACGCCAACAGGTTAATTCAGACTTTCCATGCCTCTCATCCGGAGAGACCTGGTCCTGAGTGTCCGGAGGCCCCTCGTGAAAGGGGGGGTACTGTCACGAGGGTATCAAGAGCCACGTCTGACTCCGTTATACCCGGGGTCAGGAAGTCGCAGCGGGTGGCTGCGCGCTCTTTATCTAAAGATCACGGTGTTTCTTAGTTATTGTTTTCTGTGTTTGCCTTGCTGTCCTTTTTGTCTCTCTCAGGGATCCGTAGCTTCTCCTCCTCAGCTGTTTCTTGTCTGCCACTCCCTACCTCCTTATATTCTCCCCTCACACTTCTCTAGTTGCCAGTTATAGAGCTTCCTGCCTGGACATCTATACTGACCCACTGGAGTGGTTCATCCTGGTTGTTGTTCCTGTGTGCTACCCTCCGGATCCCTGTTTGGCTTATTGTTGTCTCCTGTTGTTGCCCACCTGGGAATATTTGTTGAGTCTGTGTTGTCTGTCCTCCCCTTGGTGTTTTCCCTTAGAGTTAGTGGTGCGGACTAGTGTTCCCATCGCCCTGTTCACTACCTAGGGCTCAGCTCAGGGAAAGCCAGGGCTTTAGGCAAGTGATCGGCGTACGGGTGAGGAACCCGTCTAGGGACGTCAGGGCAGCCAGGTGCCAGCCGCCAGGTGAGTCAGGGGTCACCATCTTCCCTCTCACTTGGGCAGGGCCTTCCTCGTTCCCTCCCTCTGTGTCACATATGTGATAGCCACGCCGACCGTGATATTATAACTGGCCCTTACTTTCTGAGAAAAAAAATAAAATAAAATTTTATTTTTTGTTTGTTGTTTTTTTTTTTTTTTTTCTCGCTACTTAGAATCCATAATGGATCCTATTGATGCCTTGGCAGAACAGCTTCAAGGCCTGTCTTTGGAGGTGGCAGGATTGAAGGCGTCTGTTCTCCAACAACAGCAGCAAATGCAGCAGACCGCACCCCCAGCGGTTGCTATGGGTAACCAGGTTGTCACTGAACCCAAGGTTGCTCTTCCCGACAGATTTTCTGGGGGAAGGGACAAATTTGCGACGTTCCGTGAGGCCTGCAAATTATATTTTAAGTTGCGCCCTTACTCCTTTGGTCATGAAGAACAGCGGGTAGGGATTGTCATTTCCCTGCTTCAGGGGGATCCGCAATCCTGGGCGTTCTCGTTACCCCCTGGTTCTCAGGCTCTTCGGTCAGTGGAGGGATTTTTTGGGGCTTTGGGTCTCATATATGATGACCCTGACCGAGTCGCCCTGGCTGAGTCGAAGTTACGGAGACTCCTACAGGGAGATCGGTCAGCAGAGGAATATTGCTCAGAGTTCCGTAGGTGGGCTACGGATACTCAGTGGAACGACCCGGCTCTCAGGAGTCAGTTCTGCTCTGGGTTATCTGAAAGGGTTAAGGATGCACTGGCGCTGTATGAGACCCCCCTTTCCCTTGATGCTGTTATGTCCCTCTCTATCAGAATAGATAGACGTCTTAGGGAGAGATCGAAAATTCCGGAGCAATTGGTTACCTCTCCCAAGCAACAGTCAGCCTGTACTGACTTAGATGAGCCTATGCAGCTAGGTGGAACTTCTCGTCAGGTCCGTCCTCCCGAGGTTCGCCGTAGGGGGGGGGGCTTGTTTTTTCTGTGGGGGGAGGGGTCATTTCATTAATGTCTGTCCCTCCTTTCTCAAAAACAAAAGACCGTCGGAAAACTACTAACCCCGGGCTGTGCGGGGGATGTCAGCCGGGGGGTATACGTTTCCTCCATACGAACATCTCAATTTGTGTTAACAGCGGTCATTGTTTTTGGTGTTAAGACGGAGTCTATTTCTGTTTTTCTAGACAGTGGAGCAGGGGTAAACTTGATTGATGCCCATTTTGCCCGCACTATGGGTTTGTCTCTCTGTACGCTGCAGAGACCTATTCCCGTATTCGCTATAGATTCTGCTCCTCTGTCTCAGAGAAACCTCACCCACATTGTTCGTAATTTACACCTTCGGGTAGGGGACCACCATAATGAGTGTCTTTCATGTTACGTTCTGGAGGGCCTTCCCTCTTCGGTGGTATTGGGTCTTCCCTGGTTGGTAGCGCACAATCCAGTGGTGGATTGGCAGGCCAGGGAGATATTGGAGTGGAGTGAGCTTTGCAGAGAGAATTGCTTAAATAACAATTGCTTAATCGCCTCCATAGCTTCCCTACCTACATTTATTTCGGACTTTGAGGACGTTTTTTCTGAAAAGGGTTGTCAGAAACTACCACCTCATCGTCCTTATGATTGCCCGGTTAACCTGATTCCCGGGGCAAAATTACCCAAGTCCAGGTTGTATAATCTTTCGGGTCCCGAGAGACAAGCCATGAAAGATTATATCTCCGAGAGTCTGGCTAAGGGACACATCAGACCCTCTTCTTCACCCGTGGCTGCAGGGTTTTTCTTTGTTAAAAAGAAAGATGGGGGCCTGCGTCCTTGCTTAGATTTCCGTGAGTTAAACCAGATAACCATCCGTGACCCATACCCTCTTCCTCTCATTCCTGACCTTTTTAATCAGATTGCGGGTGCTAAGTGGTTCTCCAAACTTGATCTTAGGGGGGCCTACAATCTGATTCGTATCAGGGAAGGGGATGAGTGGAAGACAGCTTTTAACACCCCTGAGGGGCATTATGAAAATCTAGTTATGCCTTTCGGTCTGACCAATGCCCCTGCTGTCTTCCAACATTTCGTTAATGATATTTTTAGTCATCTCATCGGCAGGTTTGTAGTCATATACCTAGATGATATCTTAATTTATTCGGCTGATCTGAAAACACATGAGGTGCATGTCAGGCAAGTACTGCAGGTCCTACGGACGAATAAATTATATGCGAAAATTGAAAAATGTGTCTTCGCTGTTCAGGAATTACAGTTCCTGGGATATCTATTATCTGCTTCAGGTTTCCGCATGGATCCTGGGAAGGTCCAGGCAATTTTAGATTGGGATCTTCCTGAGAACCTTAAAGCCCTACAACGGTTTTTGGGTTTCGCTAATTTCTATAGAAAGTTCATTAAAAATTATTCAGTGATCGTTAAACCCCTTACCGACATGACTAGGAAGGGGACGGATTTTTCCAAATGGTCTGACGCCGCTAAAGATGCATTTTCCTCTCTAAAGGAGAGGTTTACCTCGGCACCTGTTCTAATTCAACCTGATGTCTCCCAGCCTTTTATTGTCGAGGTAGATGCGTCAGAGGTGGGAGTGGGAGCTGTATTGGCTCAGGGTCCGTCTCCTGGCAAATGGCGTCCTTGCGCTTTCTTTTCCAAAAAATTATCTTCTGCGGAGAAGAATTATGATATTGGAAATAGGGAACTGTTGGCGATTAAACTGGCGCTTGAAGAGTGGCGTCACTTCTTAGAGGGAGCAATCCACCCCGTCACGGTGATTACGGATCACAAGAACCTTCTGTACCTAGAATCGGCTAAACGTCTCACCCCTAGACAAGCTAGGTGGTCGCTATTCTTTACCAGATTTAACTTTGTAATCACCTATCGTCCTGGGGCAAAAAATACCAAGGCAGACGCATTATCTCGTAGCTTCCCTGGAGGGGGTAATGTTTGTGATCCGGTACCTATTTTACAAAGAGGAGTGGTTGTCTCTGCTGTACACTCTGTTCTAGAGGGAAAGGTGTTAGAGGCTCAGGGGGACGCACCGGCCTCTTGCCCCTCAGAGAAATTGTTTGTACCGTTAAACCTGCGTCTTGAATTATTAAAAGAACATCATAATTCGGCACTTGCTGGACACCCGGGTAGTAAAGCAACCTTGGAGCTTTTATCTCGTCGTTTTTGGTGGCCAAGGTTGCGTCAGGATGTAATGGATTTCGTGTCTACTTGTTCTACTTGTGCACGCGCGAAAGTCTCTCATACACGTCCAGCAGGGTCTTTATTGCCACTTTTCATCCCCAATAGGCCATGGACACATCTGTCAATGGATTTCATCATTGACTTACCATTGTTGGCTGGTAAAACAGTTATCTTGGTAGTAGTAGACAGGTTTAGCAAAATGGTACACTTTATTGCGCTACCCGCACTTCCTAATGCTAAAACTCTCGCTCAGGTGTTTATCAGTGAAATCGTGAAGCTTCACGGGGTCCCTTCCGATGTGGTTTCGGATCGGGGAACCCAGTTTATTTCTAAGTTTTGGAAAGCTTTTTGTTCCCGTTTGGGGGTTCACTTGTCCTTTTCCTCAGCTTTCCATCCTCAGTCGAATGGACAGACTGAGCGTACCAACCAAAACCTAGAAACATATTTAAGGTGTTTTGTGTCTGAAAACCAAGAGTTGTGGTCATCATATTTACCGTTAGCTGAGTTTGCCATAAATAATCATTATCAGGAGTCCACTGGCAAGTCACCATTCCTTGGTGCATACGGTTTTCATCCCCAATTTTGTCCTTTCAAAGAGGGGGGGTCTTCTGGGGTTCCCGAAGAGGAAAGGTTTTCTTCATCTCTTTCATCGGTATGGCAGAAGGTGCAAGTTAACTTGAAAAAGATGAGTGGTAAATATAAATGCATGGCCGATAAGAAACGGTCGCCAGGTCCGGACCTAGGAGTGAATGACTATGTGTGGTTGTCTACTAGGAATATTAAGTTGAAGGTTCCTTCTTGGAAACTGGGTCCTAGGTTCATTGGTCCCTATAAAATAGTAGCCGTCATTAACCCTGTGGCTTTTCGCTTGGAGCTACCTCAGACTTTTAAGATCCATAACGTCTTCCATAAATCGTTACTCAAGAAGTATGTTCCACCTCTAGAACCATCGCCGCTGCCTCCTCCTCCTGTTATTGTGGATGGTAATCTGGAGTTTCAAATAGCCAGAATTGTTGATTCTCGTCGGGTCCGCCGCTCTCTTCAGTATCTTGTGCATTGGAGGGGTTACGGTCCCGAGGAAAGAATGTGGGTTCCAGCGTCAGAGGTAAACGCCAACAGGTTAATTCAGACTTTCCATGCCTCTCATCCGGAGAGACCTGGTCCTGAGTGTCCGGAGGCCCCTCGTGAAAGGGGGGGGTACTGTCACGAGGGTATCAAGAGCCACGTCTGACTCCGTTATACCCGGGGTCAGGAAGTCGCAGCGGGTGGCTGCGCGCTCTTTATCTAAAGATCACGGTGTTTCTTAGTTATTGTTTTCTGTGTTTGCCTTGCTGTCCTTTTTGTCTCTCTCAGGGATCCGTAGCTTCTCCTCCTCAGCTGTTTCTTGTCTGCCACTCCCTACCTCCTTATATTCTCCCCTCACACTTCTCTAGTTGCCAGTTATAGAGCTTCCTGCCTGGACATCTATACTGACCCACTGGAGTGGTTCATCCTGGTTGTTGTTCCTGTGTGCTACCCTCCGGATCCCTGTTTGGCTTATTGTTGTCTCCTGTTGTTGCCCACCTGGGAATATTTGTTGAGTCTGTGTTGTCTGTCCTCCCCTTGGTGTTTTCCCTTAGAGTTAGTGGTGCGGACAAGTGTTCCCATCGCCCTGTTCACTCCCTAGGGCTCAGCTCAGGGAAAGCCAGGGCTTTAGGCACGTGATCGGCGTACGGGTGAGGAACCCGTCTAGGGACGTCAGGGCAGCCAGGTGCCAGCCGCCAGGTGAGTCAGGGGTCACCATCTTCCCTCTCACTTGGGCAGGGCCTTCCTCGTTCCCTCCCTCTGTGTCACGTATGTGATAGCCACGCCGACCGTGATAACATCATTCCTCTCCCAAAACGACAGCAATTGGTCTCCTCACTTCCCAGACATTTACTGACTGTTGTTAAAAGAAGAGGGGATGCTACACAACTAAAGACATGGCCCTGTCCCAACTTTTTTGAGATGCGTTGCTGCCATCAAGTTCTAATATACACTGCTCAAAAAAATAAAGGGAACACTTAAACAACACAATGTAACTCCAAGTCAATCACACTTCTGTGAAATCAAACTGTCCACTTAGGAAGCAACACTGTGTGACAATCAATTTCACATGCTGTTGTGCAAATGGGATAGACAACAGGTGGAAATTATAGGCAATTAGCAAGACACCCCCAATAAAGGAGTGGCTCTGCAGGTGGTGACCACAGACCACTTCTCAGTTCCTATGCTTCCTGGCTGATGTTTTGGTCACTTTTGAATGCTGGCGCTGCTTTCACTCTAGTGGTAGCATGAGACGGAGTCTACAACCCACACAAGTGGCTCAGGTAGTGCAGCTTATCCAGGATGGCACATCAATGCGAGCTGTGGCAAGAAGGTTTGCTGTGTCTGTCAGCGTAGTGTCCAGAGCATAGAGGCGCTACCAGGAGACAGGCCAGTACATCAGGAGACGTGGAGGAGGCCGTAGGAGGGCAACAACCCAGCAGCAGGACCGCTACCTCCGCCTTTGTGCAAGGAGGAACAGGAGGAGCACTGCCAGAGCCCTGCAAAATGACCTCCAGCAGGCCACAAATGTGCATGTGTCTGCTCAAACGGTCAGAAACAGACTCCATGAGGGTGATATGAGGGCCCGACGTCCACAGGTGGGGGTTGTGCTTACAGCCCAACACCGTGCAGGACGTTTGGCATTTGCCAGAGAACACCAAGATTGGCAAATTCGCCACTGGCACCCTGTGCTCTTCACAGATAAAAGCAGGTTCACACTGAGCACATGTGACAGACGTGACAGAGTCTGGAGACGCCATGGAGAATGTTCTGCTGCCTGCAACATCCTCCAGCATGACCGGTTTGGCATTGGGTCAGTAATGGTGTGGGGTAGCATTTCTTTGGAGGGCCGCACAGTCCTCCATGTGCTCGCCAGAGGTAGCCTGACTGCCATTAGGTACCGAGATGAGATCCTCAGACCCCTTGTGAGACCATATGCTGGTGCGGTTGGCCCTGGGTTCCTCCTAATGCAAGACAATGCTAGACCTCATGTGGCTGGAGTGTGTCAGCAGTTCCTGCAAGACGAAGGCATTGATGCTATGGACTGGCCCGCCCGTTCCCCAGACCTGAATCCAATTGAGAACATCTGTAACATCATGTCTCGCTCTATCCACCAACGTCACGTTGCACCACAGACTGTCCAGGAGTTGGCAGATGCTTTAGTCCAAGTCTGGGAGGAGATCCCTCAGGAGACCGTCCGCCACCTCATCAGGAGCATGCACAGGCATTGTAGGGAGGTCATACAGGCACGTGGAGGCCACACACACTACTGAGCCTCATTTTGACTTGTTTTAAGGACATTAGATCAAAGTTGGATCAGCCTGTAGTGGGTTTTTCCACTTTAATTTTGAGTGTGACTCCAAATCCAGACCTCCATGTGTTGAAAAATTTGATTTCCATTTTTTTTATTTTTGTGTGATTTTGTTGTCAGCACATTCAACTATGTAAAGAACAAAGTATTTCAGAAGAATATTTAATTAATTCAGATATAGGATGTGTTATTTTTGTGTTCCCTTTATTTTTTTGAGCAGTGTATATATTTTTTCAAATGGTAAAATCTTTGAAAAATGCTCCCTCCTCCGCTGAGGAAGGGGAAATAGATCCCCGAAACGCGTTTGGTGCTATTCAACTGATTCCCAACAGGATATCCTTATTGAAAACCTATGTGTTAATATTCCGACATAGAAATTGGAGCGCTCCAGAAGAATAAAAAGAAAGTCCGCATTACCGACTACCTGAATTGGGTGAGCATAAGTCCACCTCTCGCGAGCACTAGCTAAGGTCACGTGATCAGATTTGAGATTACGACACACCGACCGAGAAAGAGCGGCAGTGTACGAACAAGGTGAGACGCCGAACATCCAAACCATGGACGGTGTAAGGACACTGTAAGTAAAATCTGACTTTTCTTTTCTACATCTACTAAAGCAAATATCGGATACGTGTTGTTTATACCAAAAGAACGAGCCTGCCATATAGTCAAGAGACTGATATAGGCATATGGAATATACAGATTGAAAATATCCCACTATAGCGTGGACGGATTTGCTCGCAACTCTACATTCCATTTTTTTATTCAAGGATTTATTCCCCCCCTCTTTTTTGGACATTTTTATTGGATATTTTATTGAACTTTTTATTTCCAATATTTTAATTATTGATTATTTATATATCTGCTGCAGCATTATTTAGCTTGTTTATTTCCTGTCTCATGTGATATAATAAATATTGTCAACATTTCAAAGAGCATTATCAATACTCCTACGTGGGAGTGCCAGTCTCATACGACATTCTAATTTACTCTCCTGATCTGAAGACCCATCAGGATCACGTGAGACAGGCTAGATGGTCACTGTTCTTTACTAGGTTCAATTTTGTGGTTACTTTTTGCCCGTGGGTTAAAAACGTCAAGGCAGATGCATTGTCTCATAGTTTTCCCGGGGGAGGTTATTCAGAGGATCCTGCTCCAATTTTGGCTGATGGGGTGTACCCCGAATTGGAGATGGAGGTGTTGGGAGCCCAGGAGGGGGCTCCTTATTCTTGTCCCCCAGGGAGGTTGTTTGTTCCTGATGGACTGCGATACAAGGTATTCAAGGAACATCACGATACTGGTGGCAAGTCCACCTTTGATCTTATTTCCTGGAGGTTCTGGTGGCCCCCTAGCAGAGTTTGCTTTGAATAACCGTAGGCAGGAGTCCACGGGTAAGTCGGCATTTTTTGGCGCATACGGTTTTCATCCTCAGTTTGGTACCTTTTCTGGGACTAGTTGCTCTGGGATGCCAGAGGAGGAGAGATTTTCTTCTGCCCTGTCTTCTATCTGGCGGAGGATCCAAGTGAATTTGGAGAAGATGGGTGAGAGGTATAAGCGAATGGCTGACAAGAGACGTATGACTGGTCCGGACCTGTGTGCGGGTGATCTGGTGTGGTTATCTACTAAAAATATTAAACTGAGAGTACCATCTTGGAAACTGGGTCCAAGATTTATTGGACCTTACAAAATATCTGCGGTTGTCAATCCAGTGGCGTTTTGTCTGGATCTTCCGCAGATCTGGAGGATCCATGATGTGTTCCACAGGTCTTTACTGAAAAAATATATGAAACCGGTGGAACCATCGCCATTGCCTCCTCCCCCTGTTCTGGTTGTTTAGAGTTCGAGATCTCTAGGGTTCTCGACTCACGTGTTCTTCGGGGTTCCCTTCAGTACCTGGTGCACTGGAGGGGATACGGCCTCGAGGAGAGGATGTGGTTCCGGCTGTGGATGTTAGTGCCAGCCGACAGGTGAGGGCCTTTCACAGGACCCACTCGGATAAAGTTGGGCCGGGGTGTCCGGAGGTTACCCGTAGAAGGGGGGTACTGTCATGCCCTCCTCAGGTTATGTGCGGATGTCTGCCAGGTTAGCAGCACGTGTGTAGTTTGTTTTGTTTTGGGTTTGGATTTGAGCTGTATCCGCCTCCTTTCAGGTGCACTGGGTGGGGACGTTTGTATGAGTTTAAATTACGCCCCTTCCCAGTGTCCTGTGCGGGTTATAGCTTCTATCTTGCTCTGAGGAAGGAAGGAAGGAATCGCTGTTTCTGCTCAGCTACAGATAAGTTGGTTTTGTTTGTCTCTTGTGTTCTGTCTAGGCTGTTAGGGAGAAACCTGCTCCCTCCTTGCTTGAGGAAGCAGGCTGTCTCTTTTCCCCTTTTCCACCATCTTATGGATTTTAGGGTTTCTTCAGTCTTAGGCATGGGGGCACGTTTATTCCCACCTTCAGGGTCTGAACGTGGGCACAGAAGTCCAGGGAGAGTTGGTAGGGATTTGTCAGGAGGTGACCTTTATCCACAGCTTCTGGCCTAGACAATTGTTTTATGGTTTTCTGTGTTTATATTGTATCTTGTATCCTACCCAGTGTGACATACAGCTTATAACAGAACATATGGCTGGTGGCAGTTGAATATTTAAACTGAGCATATTCGACCAGGTCAGTGAGATGGACAGAAAATACAGAAAAGAACAAACAGCAGGTGGCGCTGTACAGATACATTTTATTAAATAGCTCACTGGCTATACAAAATTTTTAATATTAGCAATTACAAAAGTATTCAAATCCAGGTGCTGGATTAAAAAAGGTAGACTTTTTTTTTATGTGAAACAACCCCTTTAAGTGTGGGGAGATATAATAGCAGACAAAACTGGCATGTCCCCAGCAGAAGTAAAATAACTGTTCATTAGTTCAAGGTTAGGTGGTATTGCCATCGCAACAGGGTCAGCTATAGCTCATAGCAAACAAACTCTGGAAAGGTTTCAAATTGTTGTGGGAGAGTGCAAAGGTTTTTTAAATCCATTACATATATATCTTTATAACAAAACCACAATTTGCACAGAAAAACAATGAAAATAATAAATGGCGAGATATAAAAATACAAAGGCTGTACGATGCATTCTGTTTATTGATAAAATCTGCTAACCATGTGGATATATCCCTCACGAAAAATCAAGATTTGGCAGTTTCTGCCTGACCCATAGATTTTCTAATTGTTTAGACTCTTAGTAACTTCTGTGTGTTTTGCCCTAAGAGTTATTTACTTGTACTCTTTGAGCTAAAAAAGCAAAAAGATACAGGGCAGTAGGGAAAGTCAGCAGGGCGTTTGGAATAAAGGAAGATATATTAACTGCTGGAGGAAAGAGGTTGTGTTATTACTATGAATTATTAGTAGAAATTTAATTTTAAAACTTTTTATGGGGGACCTTGAGGACAAGTTGCTTTTATTGCTGTTTTGTTTGTCCCTTAACCCGTTGATTGTTCCATAAAGAAATGCACCACGCTGACAACCTACATATCTAGTTGCCGCTTTATGTAATCATATTGTCAAAACAAAGCAGTTTCTTTAAAACTAAGTACACCCATCCCTGGGTCAGCTGCCGGTCAAGCTTCTTTAGGGGTTTAAGTCAACCATCGCAAAAACCCTCCTTGTCTGTGTTGCCTCATCGCTGATGCCCTTTGTACAGTCATCTGGATTTCACTGCAGGGAACTGTGTCCACTTGTCTTATGGGTCAAACCTTGATAGTAATTATTGGGCTTGAATCCAAAGATCATTGTGTCTGTTGTTTGGTACCAGTCTGTCCTGTATCTCCCAGCAACGCAGACCCACCTTTCACTATCTTCCTCTGGCCACTGGACTAGCTATGTCCCTCCAAGGCCTCTCTTTTTCTGCCCATAACATGCCCCGCAGACAACAAAGGCTGGCTGTCCTTGATTGGGCTAGCATGCACACCTGCATCTTCACTAGTCAATGGCTGGCAGTCTTGGGATACTGTAGAAAGGTGCCTGAGCAATAGGTTCTCTAGCTTACTGAGTTCCTGCAAAGGTGTCTGTATCTTTTTTTCTGCCTGTGTATCAACTTCTGTCTGTTTACTGTATTCTGGTCCTCTGGTGCCTATCCTGACCTGTACCTGACCTCCGTTCTGATCCTACGCTGCCTTCCCTGAACTTGGACAATTTCCCATATTGTATGTACCTTGCTAGCCCTGACCTTAGCCTGTTCCTGACTACTATTCTACCTGACCCCTTTGGTGCCACACACAGGTGTCTTTGACCCCATGGGTCAACTGTTAACCACAAGGAGACTACTCTAGGAGGCAGCAGTCCGGTGGTTTCCCTGCAGTGAAGTCCAGATCCCTGAAAATCAGGGGACTGCCAGGTTAATGGCTTGAGGATTAGCCCTACGTCAAATCTATTGATTAACCCAATTATTTTACATCTACTGTTGTAACAGTACTCTAGTACTTACACATCAAAAGTTTTACCGAATGCATATTCAGCCGCAAAACAAAAGGATCAGCTAGTTGAAAAAACAATCCCTATCTCCTCCAATATCTGCGATCAAGGGAAAGGTGGGAGGGCCCCATATACAATAGCTGGTCTGCCTGCCTCCTCAAAACAAGCAGGTTTGGCTGACCTCTAGGCCAGGTGTAGTGTCCTAAAGTTTACAGCATAGGAGAAAGAGACGCCGTCAGGTTCCCCTAGGTGGAGCCTAGCTATGAAGATACCGGAGGCTATAACGGGCGAACGGAGCGGCGCCCAGGGATAATAGTAAGTGCAGGGGGATCCCTGGGCGCCGCTCTACATGGCTGTATAGTTAGTTTAGATGTTTTATTCTGGTGAAAGGTCCTCTTTAAGGCCATCTGTCCACCAGCTGAAACTCAACAGAAGATGGGTGTTGCAACAGGACAACGCCCCAAAGCATAGAAGTAAACCAACAACAGAATGGCTTAAACAGAAGAAAATACGCCTTCTGGAGTGGTCCAGTCAGAGTCCTGACCTCAACCCGATTGAGATGCTGTGGCATGACCTCAAGAAAGCGATTTACACCAGACATCCCAAGAATATTGCTGTACTGAAACAGTTCTGTAAAGAGGAATGGTCAAGAATTACTCCTGACCGTTGTGCGCGTCTGATCTGCAACTACAGGAAACGTTTGGTTGAAGTTATTGCAGCCAAAGGAGGTTCAACAAGTTATTAAATCCAAGGGTTCACATACCTTTTCCACCTGCACTGTGAATGTTTACATGGTGTGTTCAATAAAAACATTCTTTGTGTGTTATTAGTTTAAGCAGACTGTGATTGTCTATTGTTGTGGCTTAGATGAAGATCAGATCACATTTTATGACCAATTTGTGCAGAAATCCATATCATTCCAAAGAGTTCACATACTTTTTCTTGCAACTGTACATGCTACATACATACATACACAGTTCTGTGATGTCACAAGTTCTCAACAATACTTAGTGCACCAATCACTAATAAGTAGGCATACCTGTTAAAATGTGAATTTGCACGTATTGCGGCAAAATATTTACATCATTAATTGCTGATTTCGTAATCGCGAATATATTGGAGCACTCTATCTGCATATAAAGCTATTGTAATGTTTTGCCGTGCCAACCATTTTCTCCAGTCTCAGGAAATTTCTGCTTGAAAAATGTTGCTATAGTGACCCACGCCTGTATTTCGTGCGCATTACGCAAACATTACATTGCCTATTTTTCGTGATCAAGAAAATAATCTCGAATTCATGAATTCGTGAATATATGATGAATATTCTACCAAATATTTGCAAAATATTGTGAATTTGAATATTGCCCCTGCCGCTCATCACTATTCATCACTAGGGGAGCGGAGCAAGCGCTTTAGAAGTCCCATATCGGTGAATGGAGAGTGGCCACAAGCACGGCCATGACTCCAATACTATGGGATTGCTGGATACAGCTGGCGCCTAGCTATTTTTGGGACCCCCATAGCAGTGAACGGATGGTGACTATACGTGCAGTGCTACGCTCCATTCACTTTAAGGGCCTAGTTCTGGAGATAAGAACAGGTCCCAGAGGTGGGTCATACACCTATCTGACATTGATGGCATAGCCTAGTGATATGTCATGAATTTGTGAGATGAGGCAACCCCTTTAATTTTTCCTGTGGTGGCAGGAACATCTACGGCCAGTTTATCCAACAATTATATCTGATCACTTGGGTCCAAGCAGGAGAACACTTTGGGATCGACTTATTGTCAAGGGACCCTTCTAGCAAGTAGGAATTGTCCAACAAGAAGAACTTCCTTTAATTTTTATTACTGTTTTTCTATAACACGTACTCAAGAGACCACTCACAGAAATAAAGCCTAATGCAAAGACAAAACAGTAACATCTCTACAATCTAGAGTGCGCACGATCAATAGTCATGAAAAATAGAAGACTTAAGTGTGCTCGAGAAAAAAATTGAGAATTCAAAGTGATTTTAGACGACGTTATTGATGCTAAATCAGTGGGCAACTTGTCATTATTTGTCAAGTAAAATCTTCACAAAACTGAATTATTATTCAAACCGCTTCTTGGGAGCTGGAGCCAAGGACACCATAATTACCTGTCGTGTACCCTTGAAACAAGTGCTCTTACGTATGCTACAGTCTGTGCAAACAAACTTTTAATTCGCCCGGTGGTTTTATCATCGAACTACCTCCTTTCAAGGTCAAGTTTTGCCCAACTGGATGAATTTTTCTTTTACAGTCAACACAAAGCAAGACACTGATCATTAGACATATCGGTGGTTCTGTAGGGTTGTTTCCACATGACAAGACGTGTGCATTAATTTTAACACTGGAATTTATGTTTCAGAAGCTAATTTAGTGCTGGAGGAGAAGAGATGTCCACTGAGCTGGAGATACGTGTACGGAGAAGGTCACCTTCACATGTGGAACTTTATTATGTTATTACAGAAGCAATGAGTGTGCTCTCGACAGGACAACAAGACCCGAAGGTTCCTCGGGGAGCCCGTAACAAATGCTTCTGTATCTTATTTAAATCCCTTAGACATTCATTATATCAAGAGAACAAGATTAATAATTCAAATGGGGAAAACATACTTTTACTGTAGAAATGTGTGAAGTGCTTTTGTTAGAATAGGTCAACCAGAGGCATTAATTAATAAGAAGACACCGTTGGGGTCTATTTACCCAAATCTCTTGACAGTTGATCGAGGGCAAAATTCAAAGAAGAAAATTACGAGTCCTATATTTATCAGAGGGATAGAGACAAGCAGAAAGCACAGTATTCATTACAATCCAGAGAAATGGTTTACAACTAGGTTGGCCTTCCTAACTTCAGTGAACATTATATTTATGGTGAAGAGAGGAGTGCAGGGTCTTTTCAATGGATAGCATTTTTTATTTTCATTGTAACGTCAAAATTTCCTTTAGGGCTATATAATCACACTTGCATCATGACTTACATTTTTACAGAATCCATGGTGGATATGATGCATTGTGAGTCCATCATGAAGTCCAGTTGTTTGATGCTACACATTTCTGTATACAGCAATTTAGTGACTCATTACTTGATGTCCTCTGGTTTGTTGCTCTTCCCCTTGAACCCATGGCTCAGGTTTGTATTTTTTTACAGACAAGAAATATCAATGTTAGATGGAGCTGAGCGAGGTAGATAGATAGATAGATAGATAGATAGATGGATAGATAGAACAATGATAGACAGAATGTTAGATAGATAGATTAGATAGATAGATATGACATTGATAGAATATTAGATAGATAGATAGATAGATAGAATATTAGATAGATAGATCAATAGAGATAGACAGATGAGATATGAGAAATGAAAAAAAAAGAGATAGGTATACAGATGATAGATAGATAGATAGATAGATAGATATAGTTGAAACCAGAAGTTTACATACACTATATAAAAAGACACATATGCATGTTTTTCTCAATATCTGACATGAAATCAGAATAAACCTTTCCTGTTTTTGGTCAATTAGGATTACCATCATTATTATTTGCCAAATGACAGAATAATGAGAGAGAGAGAGAGAATGTTTTAAGGCATTTTTATTACTTTCTGCAAAGTCAAAAGTTTACATACATTTCATTAATATTTGGTACCATTGCCCTTAAACTGAATGACTTGGGTGTCACGAATAATGGGGAGAAGAGGGACACCAGAAAGACAACAGAAGGGAGAGGTCAAAGAACTAGGCCTCAAGGCTAGGGAGAAGGGAAAGGTCACCTCCTAGGAAACCCCTAGATCTGGCACTGACTCCTGTCAGTATGTATAGACCCTGAAGGTACAAAAATACATACAACAGAACCTAAACCCTAGGAGCCCTGAGATTCCCTAAAGGTAGTGAAAGGGAATGAGACTACTTGTTCCTTCCCAGGTGAACGAACCAGCGTCTCCCTGAGGCCTAGTAACAACAAGCACAAGGGAACAACCAAATACAAGAGCAGTACGACTGATCTTATAAAAAATGGATGAGCAGGAACACAAGCAAGATAGAAATACATGGAGGCAAAAATAATAATAATAATAATAATAATAATAATAAATTACTAATAGGAGTTTATTATAAACCACCTAATATACCAGAGTCCACAGAAAATCTACTACTAAACGAGATAGACGAGGCGGCAAATTATAATGAGGTGGTTATTATGAGGGTGCCGCTGCCCCTATCAGCAGGCACGAGCACTGGGCTCCCTCTTTTCCCTCCTGCCGCCCAGCTGACAAACACGGGCAGCAACTAACTTAACTCTGTTACATGTTATCCATGCCAGTGCTTCCTTGCTGCTGGAGACTTGCACTGGTGCTGTAGCTTGTGTGGGTGTGTCTCTCCTTCCTATGTGGCAACACATACACGCCCTCTGTCTCAGCAGCCAATGGCCGGATTGCAGCAGGTATTTAAAGGCACTTCCTACTACAGGAAGTTGCCTGAGCAACCTCAGTGTCTAGCCTGTCTAGTTCCTGTGCAAAGGTGTTTATCTTGTCTGCCTTCCTGTGTACCGAATTCTGCTATTATACTCCTGGACTTTGCTTTCTGCCACCTGCCTCTGACCTCGGACTTCATTTATGGACTTTGCCTGTTTGCCACCTGCCCCTGACCTCGGATCTTGTTTGCTGACTTTGCTTGATTGCCGCCTGTCCTGACCCATACCACCAGGCCTCATAAGTCCCCTCAGTGCTTGCACCGAGCACTCTGACCCCCTGGTCAGCTGCCACTGACTTGGGGACTACTCTGGAGTGGCACCTGGCAGCTACCCTACGGCCCAAGCCTATCCCCACCATTAGGGGCTCTAGTGAATACCAGGTAGCTGCTTAGTTACACCCCTCCAGAGTATACCCAGTCAGTGGCGCAGTGGGTCCACACCCGCTTGCATAACAGACTTCAACTACCCAGATATAGACTGGGAAACTGAAAGCTGTACATCTCATAAAGGAAACAGTTTCTTGGCAATAACCAAAGACAATTACCTTTCTCAACTGGTTCAGAACCCGACTAGAGGGACAGCCATACTGGACTTAGTATTAACCAATAGACCTGACAGAACAACAGATGTGCAGGTTGGAGGACACCTGGGAAATAGTGACAAATAGACAAATCGCCAGGATCATATGGCATACACCCCCGTATCCTAAGAGAATTAAGTAATGTCATAGCCAGACCCATATTTCAGATTTTTAAGGACTTTATACTGACAGGGAGTGTTCCACAGGATTGGCGCATAGAAAATGCGGTGCCAATATTCAAAAAGGGTGCAAAAACAGAGCCCGGAAACTATAGGCCGGGCTGTTTAACATCTGTTGTGGGTAAACTGTTTGAAGGTTTTCTAAGAGATGTTATCTCAAAGAAAATACGCAAATAACATCATATCAGCATGACTTCATGAGGGATCGGCCATGTCTAACTAATTTAATCAGTTTCTATGAGGAGGTAAGTTCTAGACTTGATAGTGGTGAATCAATGGATGTCGTATATCTGGACTTCTCCAAAGAATTTGACACTGTACCACATAAAAGGTTAGTATATAAAATGAGAATGCTCGGACTGGGAGAAAACGTCTGTATGTGGGTAAGTAACTGGCTCAGTGATAGAGAACAGAGGGTGGTTATTAACGGTACACACTCAGATTGGGTCACTGTCACTAGTGGGGTACCTCAGGGGTCAGTATTGGGTCCTATTCTCTTCAATATATTTATTACTGATCTTGTAGAAGGCTTGCACAGTAAAATATCAATTTTTGCAGATGACACTAAACTGTGTAAAGTAATTAACACGGAAGAGGACAGTATACTGCTACAGATGGATCTGGATAGATTGGAGGCTTGGGCAGAGAAGTGGCAGATGAGGTTTAAAACTGACAAATGTAAGGTTATGCACATGGGAAGGAAGAATGCAAATCACCCGTACATACTAAATGGAAAAACACTCGTTAACACTAACATGGAAAAGGACCTAGGAATTCTAATAAACAGCAAACTACACTGCGTGCAGAATTATTAGGCAAATTAGTATTTTGACCACATCATCCTCTTTATGCATGTTGTCTTACTCCAAGCTGTATAGGCTCGAAAGCCTACTACCAATTAAGCATATTAGGTGATGTGCATCTCTGTAATGAGAAGGGGTGTGGTCTAATGACATCAACACCCTATATTAGGTGTGCATAATTATTAGGTAACTTCCTTTCCTTTGGCAAAATGGGTCAAAAGAAGGACTTGACAGGCTCAGAAAAGTCAAAAATAGTGAGTTATCTTGCAGAGGGATGCAGCACTCTTAAAATTGCAAAGCTTCTGAAGCGTGATCATCGAACAATCAAGCGTTTCATTCAAAATAGTCAACAGGGTCGCAAGAAGCGTGTGGAAAAACCAAGGCGCAAAATAACTGCCCATGAACTGAGAAAAGTCAAGCGTGCAGTTGCCAAGATGCCACTTGCCACCAGTTTGGCCATATTTCAGAGCTGCAACATCACTGGAGTGCCCAAAAGCACAAGGTGTGCAATACTCAGAGACATGGCCAAGGTAAGAAAGGCTGAAAGACGACCACCACTGAACAAGACACACAAGCTGAAACGTCAAGACTGGGCCAAGAAATATCTCAAGACTGATTTTTCTAAGGTTTTATGGACTGATGAAATGAGAGTGAGTCTTGATGGGCCAGATGGATGGGCCCGTGGCTGGATTGGTAAAGGGCAGAGAGCTCCAGTCCGACTCAGACGCCAGCAAGGTGGAGGTGGAGTACTGGTTTGGGCTGGTATCATCAAAGATGAGCTTGTGGGGCCTTTTCGGGTTGAGGATGGAGTCAAGCTCAACTCCCAGTCCTACTGCCAGTTTCTGGAAGACACCTTCTTCAAGCAGTGGTACAGGAAGAAGTCTGCATCCTTCAATAAAAACATGATTTTCATGCAGGACAATGCTCCATCACACGCGTCCAAGTACTCCACAGCGTGGCTGGCAAGAAAGGGTATAAAAGAAGAAAATCTAATGACATGGCCTCCTTGTTCACCTGATCTGAACCCCATTGAGAACCTGTGGTCCATCATCAAATGTGAGATTTACAAGGAGGGAAAACAGTACACCTCTCTGAACAGTGTCTGGGAGGCTGTGGTTGCTGCTGCACACAATGTTGATGGTGAACAGATCAAAACACTGACAGAATCCATGGATGGCAGGCTTTTGAGTGTCCTTGCAAAGAAAGGTGGCTATATTGGTCACTGATTTGTTTTTGTTTTGTTTTTGAATGTCAGAAATGTATATTTGTGAATGTTGAGATGTTATATTGGTTTCACTGGTAAAAATAAATAATTGAAATGGGTATATATTTGTTTTTTGTTAAGTTGCCTAATAATTATGCACAGTAATAGTCACCTGCACACACAGATATCCCCCTAATATAGCTAAAACTAAAAACAAACTAAAAACTACTTCCAAAAATATTCAGCTTTGATATTAATGAGTTTTTTGGGTTCATTGAGAACATGGTTGTTGTTCAATAATAAAATTAATCCTCAAAAATACAACTTGCCTAATAATTCTGCACTCCCTGTAAGCAGTAAAAACTAGTGTCAGGCAGCTGCTGCTATGGCCAATAAGATAATGGTGTTCACTAAATAATATTGTGCGTTGTAGGCGACTACCTATGATGGCCATCCCAGTGCTGCAGGCTATGTGCTGCACGCTATGCAACAGAGCGTGTTAGCACATTTGTTTGTGTTTGTGTGTGTCCACAGCGTTCCTGATGAATTGGTGGCATTACTAAAAGCCACCATAAAAATGCGTTGAGCGGGCTAGGCTGCTCAACCTTAACCATAGAGAGGAGAGCCTCAATCTGATATGATACACATTTAGGTAGCCGATGTTTACAGCCTTAAGAGGGAGTGCAGACCAACGCAGGTTGCTGGGTGACTTATTACTAGCTGGGGTAAATGGAGCAGTGTACACTACAATAAGTCCATCCTCCCTATATTTGGTCACTGTTCTGCTCCCCTGGCTATATACACAGTCCTGGGTTTGGCCGGTACCATACTCGTACCTGAAGTGGGTGCCACCCAGGACAGTCTATATGTCTAGTTTGTACATGTAGTTGAGAATTTCCACATTTTTTAGATAATTTAATAAAAGTTATATTTTAACGACAACAATTGTTATAGTGAAACAATAAGATAATGGGTTGCATCAAAAGGGGCATAGATGCCCGTGATGAGAACATAGTCCTACCACTTTACAAATCACTAGTCAGACCAGACACGGAGTACTATGTACAGTTCTGGGCTCCTGTGAACAAGGCAGACATAGCAGAGCTGGAGAGGGTACAGAGGAGGGCAACTAAAGTAATAACTGGAATGGGGCAACTACTGTGACGAGGGGACATCCTCTGCGTCTGGAGGAAAGAAGGTTTGTACACAAACATAGAAAAGGATTCTTTACGGTAAGAGCAGTGAGACTATGGAACTCTCTGCCTGAGGAGGTGGTGATGGTGAGTTCACTAAAATAGTTCAAGAGGGGCCTGGATGTATTTCTGGAGTGTAATAATATTACAGGCTATAGCTACTAGAGAGGGGTCGTTGATCCAGAGGATTATTCTGATTGCCTGATTGGAGTCGGGAAGGAATTTTTTCCCCCTTAAGCCCCTTAAGTGGGGAAAATTGGCTTGTACCTCGCAGTTGTTTTTTTTGCCTTCCTCTGGATCAACTTGCAGGATAGCAGGCCGAACTGGATGGACAAATGTCTTTTTTCGGCCTTATATACTATGTTACTATATTGCACACACCAACTCCTCCAAATCCAAGCAGGGAATATCAACTGCATGGTATGAAGTGTGAAACTAAATAGGGAAGCAGTAATGACCGCCAGCTGCACCTGACAAGAGATGTGGTCATTACCAAACAACAACACTGAGAATCAAGAGACTGTCAGTTAACCTCATGTGCAGTCAGTCTCTCTGATCTTCTAACCTCTGTCACAGAAGGCACTGTGACATTGGGTCAAACGTTTTGGATATCTTTCCACAAGCTTCTCACAATAGTTGGTCGGAATTTGGGCCCATTTCTCCAGACAAAACTGGTGTAACTGAGTCATGTTGGTCACCTTGCTCGCACCTGCCTTTTCAGCTTTGCCCATAAATTTTCAATAGGATTGAGATCGGGGCTTTGTGATGGCACTCCAAAACATTGACTTTGTTATCCTTAAGCCACTTTGTAACCAGTTTGGCAGTATGCTTTGCGTCAACTCATTGTCCATTTGGAAGACCCATTTCCATCCAAGTTTCAACTTCCTGGCTGATGTCTTGAGATGTTGCTTCAGTATTTCCACATAATCTTCTTTCCTCATGATGCCATCTATTTTGTGAAGTGCACCAGTCCCTCGTGCAGCAGAACAACCCCACAACATGATGCTGCCTCCCCGTGTTTCACAGTTGAGATGGTGTTCTTAGGCTTTCAAGCTTCTCCCTTTTTGCTCCAAACGTAACGATGGTTGTTATGGCCAAAAAGTTCAATTTTAGTTTGGTCAGACCACAGGACATGTCTCCAAAACTGTAGGTATTTGTTACTGTGTGCATTTGCAAACATTAAACTGGCTTTTTATGTTTCTTTTGGAGTAATGGATTCTTCCTGGCAGAGTGGCCTTTCAGCCCATGTTGATACAGTATTCATTTCACTGTGGATATTGGCAAAAACTTACCAGCTTCCGCCATCATCTTCACAAGGTCTTTTACTTTTGTTCTTGGGTTGATATGCACATGTCGTACCAAAGCACGTTTATCTCTGGGACACAGAACCCCTCTCCTTCCTGAGCGGTATGATGGCTGGACATTCCCATCTTGTTTGTACTTGCATATAATTGTTTGTACAGATGAACGAGGCACCTTCAGGTATCTGGAAATTGCACCCAACGTTGAGCCAGACTTGTGCAAGTCTACAATTCTCTTCCTGATATCTTGGCTGATTCATTTAGACTTTCCTATGATGCTACACAAAGAAGCAGTGTGTTTCAGGTGTGCATTTAAATACATCCACAGGTGTGTCTCTAATTAACTCAGATGTTGCCAACAAACCTAACAGAAGCTTCCAAACTCATGACATCATCATATGGGCATTCCAGAATTGTTTAAAGGCATAGTAATCTTAGTGTATGTAAACTTTCGACATTGCAGAAAGTAATAAAAATGCCTTAAAACATTCTCTCTCTCATTATTCTGGCATTTAGCAAATAATAATAATAATGATGGTAATCCTAATTGACCAAAAACAGGAATGGTTTATTCTGATTTCATGTCAAATATTGAGAATAACATGCATATGTGTCTTTTTATATAGTGTATGTAAACTTCTGGTTTCAACTGTAGATATAAAGCAAAAATCTGGCAGCACTACATCCAACTTGAACAAAAAGTGTACATGCCCGAAGGGACTAGACTATTGCCCAATACACAAGGTAGCAAAAATGCAGCACTCCAAAATCAGTAATAAATAAAGAAAATGCTTTTATTCACCCATGTGGATACGCAACGTTTCGACTCAACACTAGAGCCTTCTTTCTCTGGCTTTAGAAAAGCTCTAGTGTTGAGCTGAAATGTCGCGTATCCACATGGGTGAATAAAAGCATTTTCTTCATTTTTTACTGATTTTGGAGTGCTGCCTTTTTGATACCTCATAGTTAGATAAATAGATTAGATAGATAGATAAATAGATAGATATTGTATGTAGTCAAGTAATGTAAGTTATACTGAAAAAATATATAAATGCAACACTTTCGGTTTTGCTCCCATTTTGCATGAGCTGAAATCAAAGATCTGAAACATTTTCTACATACACAAAAGACCCATTACTCTCAAATATTGTTCACAAATCTGTCTAAATCTGTATTAGTGAGCACTTCTCCTTTGCTGAGATAATCTCACAGGTGTGGCATATCAAGGTGCTGATTAGACAGCATGAATATTGCACAGATGTGCCTTAGACTGGCCACAATAAAAGACCACTGTGAAATGTGCAGTTTGATCACACAGCACAATGCCACAGATGTCGCAACATTTGAGGGAGCGTGCAATTGGCATTTTGACTGCAGGAATGTCAACCAGAGCTGTTGCCATTGCAATAAATGTTCATTTCTCTACCATAAGCTGTCTCTAAAGGCGTTTCAGAGAACTTGGCAGTACATCCAACTGGCCTCACAACCGCAGACCACGTGTAACCACACCAGCCCAGGACCTCCACATCCAGCATGTTCACCTCCATGATCGGCTGAGACCAGCCACCTGGACAGCTGCAGCAACAATCGGTTTGCATAACCAAATAATTTCTGCACAAACTATCAGAAACCGTCTCAGGGAAGCTCATCTGCATGCTCATCGTCCTCATCGGGGTCTGGACCTAACTGCAGTTTGTCGTTGTAACCGACTTGAGTTGGCAAATGTTCACATTCCATTGGCCTCTGGCACGTTGAAGAGGTGTTCTGTTCACAGTTGAGTCCCGGTTTTCACTGTTCAGGTCAGATGGCAGACACTGTGTGTGGAGTCGTGTGGGTGAGCGGTTTGGTGACGTCAACGTTGTGGATCGAGTGGCCCATGGTGGCGGTGAGGTTATGGTATGGGCAGGCATATGTTATGGACAACGAACACAGTTGCATTTTATTGATGGCATTTTGAATGCACAGAGATCCCGTGACGAGATCCTGAGGCCCATTGTTGTTCCATTCATCCACGACCATCACCTCATGTTGCAGCATGATAATGCACGGCCCCATATTGCAAGGATCTGTACAAAATTCCTGGAAACGGAAAACATCCCAGTTCTTGCATGGCCAACATACTCACCGGACATGTCACCCATTGAGCATGTTTGGGATGCTCTAGATCAGCGTATATGACAGCGTGTTCCAGTTTCTTCTAATATTCTGCAACTTCGCACAGAGGAGTGGACCAACATTCCACGGGCCACAACCAACAACCTGATCAACTCTATGGGACAGAGATGTTTTGCACTGCGTAAGGCAAATGGTGGCCACACCAGATACTGACTGGTTTTCTGCCCCCCCCCCCACCCAGTAAGAAAAAACTGTACACATTTCAGAGTGGTCTTTTATTGTGGGAAGTCTAAGGCACACCTGTGCAATATTCATGCTGTCTAATCAGCACCTTGATATGCCACACCTGTGAGGTGGGATGGATTATCTCGGCAAAGGAGAAGTGCTCACTAAAACAGATTTAGACAGATTTCTGAATAATATTTGAGAGTAATGGGTCTTTTGTGTATGTAGAAAATGTTTCAGATCTTTGAGTTCAGCTCATGCAAAATGGGGGCAAAACAAAAAGTGTTGTGTTTATATTTTTGTTCAGTGTATATATGGCTTTAATCTCCATACATTACATAACTTTGTCCACTCTATAAAGTACTGCGTCGTTTTGTCCACTGTTGTTTTCAAAAACTCAAATGAGACCTAACTCATCGGCTCGTCTTTTACATTAACAGTTAATGAACGAACCGAGCGCTGGGAATTATAGCAATGTAAATGTTTTGTTGCCGTCTCGAAATTCTTAACAAGAAGTTACATTTATCAGATTTAAGGCCATTTGGAGTCTATAAGAGCGCACTGAGCATAATTCCAAAATAATTGAGTTAGTTTTTAATATACTTCACACTCGCCGTATTCATGGATGTAAAGAGGAGCGCGACTCTGAAGAGCTGGGTTGTAGATGATTAAAAATGCAGCAACGGGGTAAAATCATGTCAGAGCAACAAAGCACAAAACACATTAGCAATCTGCAAACTCAGATGATGATCTTGCAGAGGAAAACTGCTTCATTAAGTGCCAGAGCTGCGTACAGTACATCGCCCCCGGGCAAGAACAGACAGAGACCCGTGTCATAGGGTTTCGGTTTGACTGGGAAAATGTATTAAGTAATTTGGTAAAAACAGGAGTCTAATTAGACACAAGTAATGGAGTATACAGCATGTAGTAAATAAAAAATGAGAATGGAGGAGAAGGAGGCACCATATATTGTATGTAGAGGACAGTGCGGACCATACAGTGTCAAGTCAGTGCCAGGCATCGTCAGGGTATATTCAACTGCGAAGATCGTTTGCCCTAATAAATTGCCAAACATTGTCATACAATGATACACAGATCCAATGTGCCGCCAGTCTCTGGCCTCAGTGGTGTACAGCACAAGACTGCTGAGTCCAATGTTGGCTGCAGTGGCATAGTGGTGCCTCATCCCTGCTGCCAAACAAAGCCTGGCATCTGACACAGAGGATTGAAATAGCAGAAAATGGTGCCAAAAGAGACATACAGGTTCATATCGTGCCAAAAAATGCCCTATTTTGTCTTTTGTATTATTGTTATTAGTTATAGTTGCAGTGGTAGTAGTATCCTTGTAATTATTGTTATTATTATTATGTTACATAGTTAATATGGTTGAAAAAAGACAAAGTCCATCAAGTTCAATCAAGGGATGGGGGGCCGGGGGCATGTGAATTTTATAAAAGGGGAGTGAGACCCAGACTTCTACACAATTTCATAAGTAGAGATGAGTGAAAATAATCTGCTTCATGACAAATTAATTCGCCACAAAGTGCATTTCTTTGTAAATAGTGAGAGCAATGACTGGGAGCGGTGATTGCGCCGCCGCCCGGCATTGTACCACTCAGATATCGCGTTCATAGCTGATCGCAGCATCTGAAAAGAATAAGAGTATAAAAAAATATAAAAAATAATAATCCTTACCTGATCCATTTGCTTGCGACGGGACGTCTGCCGCCAACTTACTTGAAGGTCTTGTGCGAAATCTCACGCAGCTCGAGATGATGTCATCACGCCCGCTGGCACGGTGACGTCATATGTCACCGCATACAAGATTTCGCCTGAGATCTTCAAGAAAGATGGCGGTGGACTTCGATTTGCTCATCACTGTTCATAAGCATTAATGTTATTTAAAGGGGTTGTCTGCTTTTTTTTTTATATTGATGACCTATCTTCAAGAAGACAGGGAATTGTGCTCCTTGTCGGTGTCCACTGATAGATAGGTAACACATTGTTTCCTCCCCATCATACGTTTAGTTATATGGATGATCACTTTGAAGTTTTTTTTAAATAATAAACCTGGCCTTATGGTGCAATAGTATGTGTGAGACATTATATTGTCCCTATTTATGCATATATAGCCATCAGTGATCTCCGCACATATGGTCTTTCATAGGACTATATTCGCATGACCGGTGCAGGACCTTGCGCTTGTCATGTGATGATCATGTGATCGGGGGTTGACTGTGTGACGCGTGATGCACGTGATTCCTGTCATCAGACGTGCACACATATTGTGAGTAGGAGACGTACGCGCATCTCTTTGACCCTGGACGGCGACACGCTATGACATCGGCGCGGTGACATCATGGACATGCGCAGTACATTCAGAGAGACGCCGACTTGGAGCGCGAATACACGCGGCACGGTCAGATGCTATCTAATATGGATCAGGTACACATTTTAATATAATGAGTCACAGACAGTCTGATTGGTGTTTGGGCTGTTTTTAATTATGCACATGTGTTGATTGAATTGAGCCTTTAGGTGATTGGCTCTATTATGATATAGGAGTGGCCACTTATGAGTATATATGGTTGCCAGTTTTATTATTTGTATACTTGATAAAGGCTACTGCGTAGCCGTAACGTCGTACTTTGCTTGTGTGTGCACTCAAGGCTTCCAATAAAAAGACGCACCGGATATGCTGCTGCGATCCCTGTTTTCTCTATTGTTCTCCGGACTGCTGTGGATCTGTGGTCCTATCGCGGCTGGTGCATTCCGGGATTGGTCGATGAGGTCCGTTTGTGCTGCTCTACAACTTTTTTTGCGTCACAACTGCAGCGGTGAGCAGTGTAATTACAACTGCTGCGTCTCTATTCGCTTCAATGAGACGGCTTCTTTCTGTTCAAGTGAATAGGACAGAGCCATCCCACAGAAGTGAATGGTAACGGCTGTGACGTAATTACACTGCTCACCGCTGCAGTTGCGACGGTGAGCAGGTAAGCAATGAAGAGAAGGTGGCGTCTCTTCAGAAAGCTGATATTGATGTCTTATCCAGAGGATAGGTCATCCTTAGTGTTAAGCGAATCAAAGTAAACTTACTTCAATCCGAATTTCAGGGAAAAAAAATTGGTCCCAAAGCCAAACTTCCTCGGGCTTTGTGGTTACAAATAAATTTTTCCTGAAATGTAAAGGAAAAAAATACATACTCACCTCATCCATTTGCTCGCAGAGAGGCCGTCGCGGCCATCTTGATTGAAGAAAACGCACCAAATCTCTTGCGTGCTGACGTGATGCTGTCACCAGGTATTGTGATGTTGATGAACCATACCTTATTATTATTATTATTATTATTATTATTAGCTTAATTTATTCCCAGTTTTTTTTCACCTCTTCAAAATGTAGGACGTATCAGACGTCTTCCAGAGGGGGGACTTCCAATTTCGCAATAATGTCCAACAGCTTCCTCTCCCTTTATAAACTCAAGCAGACGAGAAGTTCCCGTTCCACACCTGACTCATCCCTTTATATAAACATTAAGTTTAATTCCCGAATGCAAAAAGCTATTGAGCTCTAATCCATCTGCTACATTGAATTTAATACCCTAATGCTTTTTTTAATTAATCTTTACAACTTTAATATCACACGATATTCTTTTGTTGACGAATTAAACTTTAATGGCAAATGTGCCCTACGTGTGAATAGTACCAAACACTGCGCTCTTCTGCGGAATAAAATTTTATGTACATCTGAATCAAATACTCTGTAATTCAGAGAGCAAAATAATTTTATTATAATCACAGTAGCTACGACTTACATGTATTAGAACTACGTGAATATCATGGACTGCATGTACTTGGTCTGAAAAATAATTGTATTCTAAGTGAATGGATACAAGCACTGTTATGCATGGGTGTAACAGAGTTGAATTTGTCATTGTTTTTCTAAATTTAGGCAGTACTTCCTTAGGCTGTGTATAGTGTTTACCTAAATCACTGTATAAACTGTGAATCAGCATCAACGTAGATTGCTCAAAGAAAATCTCTACCTTTCATCATTACGTCATTTTTCTAAAATTCTGTGGTTGATTAATTTCATAAAATATTTTTATAGGGTTTGGAGTTTAGTGTCACGGCTGTATGTGAGCAACAAGAGCATGCACAGAAAATAGAGCTACTGACCGGACCCAAACTAGGGAGGATAAAGGGTGACCCCTGTCAGACCCTCAAAAGCTCTCCCTATGCTGCTAAGCCCATGCCCGGATCCAAATGGTGGAAGGAGGCATGCCCGCGTACCTAAGACTGATGACCACTGTAACCCCTACAATAGTGGAAGGGGCACGGCCACCGGTGCCCTGCTCAGTATATGGAGGGAACCGTGGTCGCCTCGGATCCAGTCAGAAAACACACAGATACGCAGCAATGTCTGCACACTTAGCTGAAGGGCTGCAGCCGCAGTGAAGACGGATCCAAAGACAAGCTGGCAATATCCGGAGTACTTGCTGCAGCAGAACACAGGTCCAGTGAAAGGATAGCATACAAGGGAAGATACTCAAGCAAGAGCTACAACCCAAATGAGAAATATAATCCACACCTACAATAGGAGGAGGGGGAATATAAAGGCAGGGGAATCAAACGGAGGAGGAACAGCTGGGAGGAAGGAAACAGAAAACTCCTCCCAGCTCTAGTAGTGGCATCATCACAGGGGTGGAGAAACAGAGCTGTGAGAACGTCCCAAAGCTCTGGTAGTGACAGTAACCCCCCCTCTACGGGTGGACTCCGGACACCCAGGACCCACCTTCTCAGGATGAGCCCTATGAAATGCCCTGATGAGGCGAGTGGCTTTAATGTCCGACACCGGAACCCACATCCTCTCCTCAGGACCATAACCCTTCCAATGAACGAGGTACTGGAGAGAACTGCGGACAATGCGAGAGTCCACAATTCTGGAAACCTCAAACTCCAGATTGCCATCAACCAAAATCGGAGGAGGAGGCAAAGAGGAGGGTACCGTGGGCTGGACATATGGTTTTAAGAGAGATCTGTGAAATACATTATGTATCTTCCAAACCCGTGGAAGATCAAGACGGAAGGCAACAGGATTGATGACTGACAAGATTTTATAAGGCCCAATAAACTTGGGACCCAATTTCCAGGAGGGAACCTTCAGTTTAATATTTCTTGTAGACAACCACACCAGATCACCCACACTCAGGTCCGGACCAGGCACACGTCTCTTATCAGCCACACGCTTATACTTCTCACTCATCTTTCTAAGATTACTCTGAATATTTTGCCAAATGGTAGACAAAGACGAGGAAAATCTCTCCTCCTCAGGCAAACCAGAAAGAGCCCCTCCCGAGAATGTCCCAAACTGAGGATGGAACCCATATGCACCAAAGAATGGCGACTTATCAGAAGATTCCTGACGGCGGTTGTTCAGAGCAAACTCAGCAAGAGGGAGAAATGAACACCAATCCTCCTGGTTCTCTGCCACGAAACAGCGCAAATATGTCTCCAGATTCTGATTGAGGCGCTCAGTCTGACCATTCGACTGCGGGTGAAAAGCAGAAGAGAAGGACAGCCGAACCCCCAGGCGAGAACAGAAAGCCTTCCAGAACCTGGACACAAACTGCGTGCCTCTATCGGAAACAATATCAGAGGGAATGCCATGCAATTTAACAATATGGTCGACAAAAGCTTGCGCCAACGTTTTAGCATTGGGTAAACCAGGGAAAGGTACGAAATGAGCCATCTTGCTAAAATTGTCCACCACCACCAGGATCACCGACTTCCCTGAGGAACGAGGAAGATCCGTGATAAAGTCCATGGACAGGTGTGTCCAAGGACGGGAAGGTATGGGTAACGGGAGAAGGGAACCTGAAGGCCGTGAACGAGGGACCATAGCGCGAGCGCACGTCTCACAAGCAGCCACAAAACCCTCCACCGACTTACGAAGAGCCGGCCACCAAAATCTCCGAGCAATGAGATCTACCGTGGCTCTACTCCCGGGGTGACCAGCAAGAACAGTATCATGATGCTCCTTGAAGAGTTTGTGACGTAGCTCAGGAGGCACAAACAACTTCCCAGAAGGACAACGGGCAGGTGCCTCAGTCTGGGCAGCCTGGACCTCGGCCTCCAAATCCGAATATAGAGCAGAAACAACTACCCCCTCCGCCAAAATGGGACCCGGGTCCTCGGAGTTTCCTCCTCCCGGAAAACAGCGAGAGAGAGCATCAGCCTTCACATTTTTGATCCCAGGGCGGAATGTGACGACAAAATTGAATCTGGAGAAGAACAGAGACCATCTGGCCTGTCTCGGATTCATACGCCTGGCCGACTCCAAGTATGCCAGATTCTTATGGTCGGTAAAAACGGTGATAGGGTGCTTGGCCCCCTCCAACCAATGGCGCCATTCCTTGAAAGCCAACTTGATGGCCAACAACTCCCTATCTCCCACATCATAGTTTTTCTCTGCCGGGGAGAGTTTTTTAGAGAAAAAGGCACAGGGTCGCCATTTGGCAGGAGAAGGGCCCTGGGACAAAACTGCACCCACACCCACCTCGGAAGCATCCACCTCAACAATAAAAGGTAAGGAAACATCGGGATGCACCAAGACGGGAGCAGATGCAAAACTCTCTTTAATCTTAGAAAAAGCTGCAAGCACCTCCTCCGACCAAGAGGAAAAATCCGCCCCCTTTTTTGTCATGTCAGTGAGGGGTTTGACCACAGAGGAATAATTCAAAATGAACTTTCTGTAATAGTTCGCAAAACCCAAAAAGCGCATCAATGCCTTCTGATTCTCAGGAAGCTCTCACTCAAGTACAGCACGGACCTTCTCCGGATCCATGCGAAAACCAGAAGCAGAGAGGAGAAAACCCAGAAATTGAATCTCCGATACCATAAAAACACATTTCTCCAGCTTGGCGTACAATTTATTTTCCCGCAGAATCTGCAGAACCTGAAAAAGATGATCCTGATGGGTCTGAACATCAGGGGAAAAAATCAAAATATCATCAAGATACACCAATACAAATTTCCCCATTAAATGGTAGAAAATACTGTTAACAAAATGCTGAAAGACGGCCGGAGCATTCATCAGGCCGAAAGGCATAACGAGATTCTCGAAATGCCCGTTAGGGGTATTAAAGGCCGTTTTCCATTCATCCCCCTCTCTGACCCTGACCAGGTTGTACGCGCCTCTCAAATCCAATTTGGAAAAAACCTTGCCCCCAACAATTTGGTTGAAGAGGTCCGGGATCAGAGGAAGGGGATAGGGATCGCGAATCGTGATACGGTTCAGCTCCCTAAAATCTAGGCAAGGTCTCAGAGAGCCATCTTTTTTTTTAACAAAAAAAAAAACAGCGGCAACAGGTGATTTTGAGGGACGAATATGCCCCTTATCGAGACTCTCGGAGATATAGGTTTGCATTGCGATTCTTTCCGGTTGTGAGAGATTGTAGAGGCGAGCTTTTGGCAGCTTGGCGCCGGGAATGAGGTTAATGGGACTGTCAAACTCCCGGTGAGGAGGTAGCTCCTGAACACCGCTCTCGGAAAACACGTCCGAGAAATCAGAGAGAAATGATGGCACAGTTTTAGTAGACACCTCTGCAAAAGTCGCTGTAAGACAATTCTCTCTACAAAAGTCACTCCACTCATTTATTTGCCTTCCTTGCCAATCAATAGTGGGGTTATGTCTAGTGAGCCAGGGTAACCCCAAAACTAGAGGAGAAGGCAATCCGTTAAGGACAAAACAAGATATATCCTCCACATGAGTGTCACCTACAGCTAACCAGATATTGTGAACAATGCCCTTCAGAGATCTCTGTGAGAGTGGAGCAGAGTCAATAGCAAAAACAGGTATATCCTTTTCTAATGTGCAAACCTGAAAACCATGCATGGCTACAAATTGAGTGTCAATAAGATTGACGGCCGCTCCACTATCAACAAAAATCTCACAAGAAATGACTTTGCTCTCTAGCGCCACCCTGGCAGACAGGAGAAAACGGGAACTGCAGGTCAGAGGAAAAGCATCAATTCCTACATCAACTTTGCCCAAAGTAGCAGATGAAGCAGAGTTTGATGATTTACCTTTTGAGGTTTTTCTCTTATTATCGCTCTTAGTACAGTTCAAGAATCTCCTAGACGGACAAACATTTGCCAAATGACCTATGCCCCCACAACAAAAACACACCATACTCTGAGTACTAAATCCTCTTTTATCAGGGGCAAGTCGACCTAGCTGCATGGGCTCCTCCTCAGAGGGGAGCGAGACAGGATGAGGCCCCTGCACACTGAATGAGTCTGCACCACTGCCCCTAGACTGACAATGGCTGGACAGAGAGGTCTCGTTTCTTTCTCTTAGACGCCTGTCAAGGCGTACCGCCAATGACATGGCAGACTCTAAGGACGTTGGTCTCTCATGGAAAGCAAACGCATCTTTCAATCTCTCTGAGAGACCATGACAGAACTGACTCCGGAGTGCAGCATCATTCCAACCTGAATCAGCTGCCCATCTCCGAAATTCAGAACAATAAAGCTCCGCAGACAGTTTGCTCTGGCATAAAAAACGTAAGTTAGATTCGGCCAGAGCAACACGATCCGGGTCATCATATATCTGCCCCAGGGCCACAAAAAATCCTTCCACGGATTGAAGGGAGGGATCCCCTGATGGCAGCGAAAAAGCCCAAGTCTGAGCATTACCCCTGAGCAGGGAGATGACAATCCTCACCCTCTGCTCCTGATTACCAGAGGAATGTGGACACAAGCAAAAATGGAGTTTGCATGCCTCTCTGAAGCGAACAAAACTCTCACTGCCCCCGGAGAACGTTTCCGGAAGTGAGACCTTTGGCTCGCAACAGACTCCATGGGCCGGAGCAGAGCCCAATGCTTGAAGCTGAGTCATAGATTGACGGAGATCCGCTACCTCCAAAGAAAGACCCTGCATGCGGTCAACCAGGCCAGAAAGCGGATCCATGTCAAAAAAGACGGTTTAGGTGGATTATAATGTCACGGCTGTATGTGAGCAACAAGAGCATGCACAGAAAATAGAGCTACTGACCGGACCCAAACTAGGGAGGATAAAGGGTGACCCCTGTCAGACCCTCAAAAGCTCTCCCTATGCTGCTAAGCCCATGCCCGGATCCAAATGGTGGAAGAAGGCATGCCCGCGTACCTAAGACTGATGACCACTGTAACCCCTACAATAGTGGAAGGGGCACGGCCACCGGTGCCCTGCTCAGTATATGGAGGGAACCGTGGTCGCCTCGGATCCAGTCAGAAAACACACAGATACGCAGCAATGTCTGCACACTTAGCTGAAGGGCTGCAGCCGCAGTGAAGACGGATCCAAAGACAGGCTGGCAATATCCGGAGTACTTGCTGCAGCAGAACACAGGTCCAGTGAAAGGATAGCATACAAGGGAAGATACTCAAGCAAGAGCTACAACCCAAATGAGAAATATAATCCACACCTACAATAGGAGGAGGGGGAATATAAAGGCAGGGGAATCAAACGGAGGAGGAACAGCTGGGAGGAAGGAAACAGAAAACTCCTCCCAGCTCTAGTAGTGACATCATCACAGGGGTGGAGAAACAGAGCTGTGAGAACGTCCCAAAGCTCTGGTAGTGACATTTAGTTTGAGCTTTTATTTTCATACAAAACTCTAAGTACCTTGCATTGACAAAGATTTGAAATATAACATGTCGAATACCTACAACCACCCCTAGAGGGAGCTCTGGAGCATACTGAATACTGGGTTAATATTAAAGGGATTTTCCCATGAACAATACTTATTCTCTATCTTCTGGATAGGGAATAAGTGCCTGATTGGCCATGGTCTGACAGCTGGTCTGACCCCAGACATTCACAAGAATGAGGGTCCTACGTTCCTCATTTGAATTGAGTGCTGGATATTAATGTCTGCTGCTAATACATTTAAATCTTTGTAATTGCAGATGATAGATGAGCGCTGCACTTGTCTATAAAGGAACAACCCCTTTAGAAGTCACACCAGCCTTCAGACCTCCACGTATCAGAACTAAGGATATGGGATTTGTTTTGAGGGGAAAACCCCTTTAATTTTACAAGCCATTATGTAGTAGGTTTGTAATATCCCCCTAGTGGTGGCTGAGGGTAAGCATGTCACATTACTTTTAAAGGGAACCTTTCAGAATATTTATGCCCTCAAACCACCACTACAATATGACTGTGTAGTGTTGACAGTGGAGCTGAAAGGATGCAAGAGATGGGAAGCAGCTCATAGAACACCATACCTCCTTACAGTTTATAGACAAAGTATCATGAGGGGGTCAACAGCCGAAGGCACCCCACTCAAAGGTGCTAGAACTGCTAGAAAGTTCAATAACCAGACCAAATCCAGAGATTAGCACAGCAAAGGGAGAAAGCAAGGAATCTAGGTTTGCCTGACAGTTTACCCCAAAGTCTGCTGGAGCCAAGAGAAAAACCAAATATTGTCTGGATGCAAGTTTATTCAAGTAAAGCTGTTGAACTTTTACCAAGTCTGGACTCTTACTCCACAAACTATCACTCTCTGTCACGGCTGAGGATGGGGAAAACCCTCAGCCATGCGGTGTCAAAGATAAGAGCAGCTGCTAGGCCAGGATGACAGGATCAGGGAGCAGGTCACCTCCTAATACATCCCTAATTCTGACCCTGACTCCTAACCGTATGAGCCCACCCTGATGCTAGGAGGGCTCATACACTGGAACCTAAGATCCCTACTAGCCCTCAGGGTGGCCCTGGACTAGGAGCAGGGTAAGACAACCTGTTCCTCCTAGGCACGGATGAACAGGAGTCTCACTGGCCAAGCTACACAGGAAAGGGGAACATATACCGCATATGGCAATGGCAGGTAAGTGAAACTAATACCACACCTACCTGCCACAGACACACAGCCTGGAACACGTGCACAAGTGCTGCTGTCCACAACAACATGGACGGACACAGCACACACCACACATCACACAGGAACCCAGGACCATAAGCTGCAATAAACATAAAGACACCACAAGACATAGCATAACATCAGAACATCTATGCCTAGACATTACTTATGACCACAAGGGTGGCCCTCACTGGATAGATGGTAAATAAACCAGGAGGATGACTCCAGCAAACACCATGGCTGGAGTACCCCTCAGCTACTGGCATCCAGCAGGAGCTAAATAGCCCCAAGTAGCCGCACCCACACACAGACACACCCAGTGTTCAAACACTAGGAAGGGAATTAACCCTTCCAATACCAGGCAAGGGATGGAAGCTACTTAAAGGGGAAAAGTACAAACAAACACACACTCCACCTGTTACCACCGGCAACGGCATGCCTGACAACCATGTCCTGGGGATCAGCCAGAAGGCAAAGACACTGCCACCACATGCAAAATACTACACGTTGCCACGGGCAACCACAAGTGGAGTAAAGTGTCACTTAAAGGGAAATGCACACACAACTAAATACCGTGCACACCAAACATAGACAGTAAACACATTCAACCACACGTTGCCAGAGGCAACCGCATGCTATGACAGCGAGCAGCCTAGCCACCAGCTCCGGCTGCTACACTGCCAACCACATCATGTTGCCAGCGGCAACCACACGTGAGGCAACATACACAGAGCCCTCACCTGTGATTGACAACAAAAGAAAACCGCTGACAACTGCATGCGACCAAAGAGTCACGACCAAGACCATGGTCGTGACACTCTCCCCTTTAATGTTGCGGAGCCTAACCCTGGGGAGCAAGGGTATCCAGATAGGAGCACCCTGACACACAAAACTAATAAGGCCATATCACCATTAGTGTTGAGCGCGAATATTCAAATAGCAAATTTTTATCTCGAATATCGGCACTTCGAGAATTTGCGAATATTTAGAATATAGTGCTATATATTCGTAATGACGAATATTCTTAATTTTTTTTCCATCAGAACACATGATTCCTTCCTGCTTCTTGCTTGTGGGCTAATGAGTCATTGGCCCACAAGCAACTTAAGCAGGGAGGAAACATGTGTTCAGATGGAAAAAATTAAGAATATTCTAAAAACGAATATATAGCACTATATTCTATAGTGCTATATATTCGTTTTTGACCCACGCCTGTATTGAGCGCGCAATATTCGCATATTACGTGATCATTACCTTGATGATTTTCACGTAAAAAAAATAATGTAGAATATAACGAATATACGAATTTGCGAATATTTGACGAATATTCTGCGAAATATCACGAATTTGAATATGACCCCTGCTGCTCATCACTAATCACCACTTGGCATTACTAAAATCTGGGACACGATCAGCCCTGGGGGAGCACATGAAAGGATGGCCTCCATTTATTTCTAGGGACTGCAGAAAATAGCCGAGTGTCCTACTTCACTTTGCGGGCTCCGTTTTAGTGTGTGGTGTGGGTACCAGAGGTGGGACTTGCACCTACTGTATCAGACACTGGGGGCATATCCTAATGATATGCCACCAATATATGAGATGGGCCAACCCCTTAATCATTGGAGATATCTTGTGCAAGTTACAGCCATTTTTAGAAACTACAGGAGCTGAACAGTCAGGTAATGGTGGTGGTTTGAGAAGCAAAAAAGCTTCCAACAGGTTTCTTTCAAATCATTGACTATGCTGGCAACTTGGAGCTATAATTTTAAAAAAATGAGCGCTATAAAGATATATTAAGAAATGAATCAGCACATACATTTTAGACTATATAGAGGAAAGTAGGTGTTAACTATAAGATTTTATGTAGCATTACATCCTCCTCACCTGTCAAACACCTTCTACAAATTCTTGACAAATTGGCAGTATATCTGAGACAGGAATACCCCTATCTTTTTCAGCTCTGGTAGGGAGATTTATAGGAGAATATGGCCTATTGCCCCTCTCCCCTAAAAATATAAAATAAAAATCTGTTTGTAAATTATGCATATGTCTAATGTCAAGCTAGTGCTATGTTTGTAGGAAGACATAGAAATTGAATGTGGACCAGTCTGATCATCTGAACAAATTGTTCAACCAAAGTCTTTACTCGTCTTTTAAGATAAGAATTTATTTAAAAAATACATAACTCTTGAAGAAGTCTTCAAACTTTTTAAAAGAAAAATTATTCAAGAGGTAAAAGGTAAAAGTGAAAGGAGAAGTTCATTCCGAATTGACTGATGTATCAAATAACTCAATCAGAAAATGAGACTGATCGGTGGTAGAAGTCAAAGGAGCACAAAACTCCAAAAGAACAAAAAAAGAAGTACAGGTAGTTGCAAGTGCAGAAAAAATGAAGTGGACCTTTTGAAATACCTGATTTCTGCATTGATTACTAATAAAATGTGGTCTGATTGTTATCTAAGTCACAGTTAAGGACAAACACAATCTAACTAAACTAATAAGACTGAAAACAGCTGCACTGTGCATGTTTTATATTGAGCAGATTATGTAAGCATTCACAATTCAGTGAAAAACAGTAAGTGATCCTATTCTGCGACTAAAGTATTGTTTGATTTCAGCATGTGTTTTTGTTACCCTGTCCATCTGCCTTGTCTGTATTACTGTATTACTGCCAAACACCCAGCCTGCCTTGCCTGAGTCTGCACTACTAACCTGCCTGCCAGTCTTTCCTATGTCTGGATTCACTTACACCTAAGTTACTGTTCAGACTATACCTGCAAATTTGGTGAATTTTATGTGCCTAGAGCTCCTGATACTTGCACCAGTGTCATTTACTCTAGTGGATCAGCTGCCAACTATACTGAGCTATCCCAAGACTATCCAGATTCCTGTACAGGGGTTAAAGTGGGAATATCAAGGGACCACCAGAATAACACTCTTAGAGTTTAGCCTAAATCCAAAGCAGTTAGTTGGCACAGTGGGTCTACACTCACTGATCTGTAACAGAGGTCAAAGGAAAAAAAAAATTCTCCAGCTCTGTGAAGCATGTCTAACAAACAGGAAAAAACATAAGGTCACAGGATGTTAGCTCAAAGAAGAGGAGTCCTTACAGAATGAATAACATGGAAATTACAGCATAGATAACTTCATAAAACCAAATATAACAATAGCCACTAGATGGCAGCAAAGGACACTGAGTATTGTAGATAAAAACTATAACACAGAATGAAATTAAATGAATTCCAGTTTGACAAACCATTTGCTGGTACAGCACAGAACCCTGCAGATCCTTTTAGCAGCAATGACCTGTGGCTTTAATACTGACTCTTGGTTGGATGAGGCAAAAGAGGTCTTCTCAGAAAAAACATACGTTCAGAAGCAATTTACCCCCTCTTTTAAGACTGCGTTTAAGGAGCTTAATAAACTCTATAAAGAACATATTTCGAGTTGGTGGGAAGTCCAGAGCATGGAAAACTACATTAAACACGGCATAGTTCCGCGTGGTCTGAGAATCTCCTTGATCCCGGTCCCCAAACAGAGAAGTACAGGATTTAATTCCCGGTGGGAACAGCTTTCCACCTCAAGCTCACTGCAATTTATGAAATTGCTATTGGAGGAAGAAAAAATCTCTTTAGTGGGCCTGGGTGACAAGCTGAAAAATCTGATTGAAATCACAAAATCCTTCTCTTCAGACCCGTACTTTGTGAATAAGGAGAAATTACTTCAGACCACTGTGGAAAAATATCAATATTATCTGCGTGAGAGAAAACACCGGCAATTTAACCGAGACTTGGCAGAATTTAAAGAAAATAAAGCATACTGTGTTCTTAAAGAGAAGATAGTCAATAAGGATACTGCCTCCGAGGTGTCAACCTCAGAGACTGACATCTCGGATAGTGATCGTGAACAGACTAATAGACCAAACCACAGTAAGTTTGAAAATACCCAGAGGAGAGGGAGGGGACGTGGTGGTAGGGGAAGAGGTTACTCTACATGACATTCTTCAGATTTTTTAGAGCAAACCAACCCATATCCACTGAGAAACCGACCGAATATACAGGGAGGAGTGGCCCAGAGGTAATTAATCTGTCACACCGTCCCCTCACTACAACAGAAATGGCAGTCCTAAGTAAGGGACTTACCTTTGTCCCGACACATCACTTCGACATTTTCGGATGGGTCAAGGACCTCCATCTTTTTATCTGAAAATTGAGATGGCACAAATTTTACATCAATACAGACAAGCGACAGTGTCGGGACTTGGGGATCCCCCTTAATCTTCTTGAAGATGTCAAATTACTTTATGGCTTGTTCAAAGAATTGGACAAAAAAGAAGGGGAGGGCCCCTTCACCTCTCTGAGGAGTAGTAGCAAGAAAATGCCACCGGCAGGTGAAATTTCCTGCCTGGACGTTTTCTTGCAATTGGTCTGCAGGTATCTGACCCTCTTCTCAACTACTCGTATGAGGAGTGGAATGCAATACAGTCCCTGAAAAGAGACTCCACTATTACTATTAAACCCTCTGACAAGGGTGGGAACACTGTGATAATGAACACCATGGACTATGTTAATATGTGTCAACAACTCCTTACTGACAGGAATAATTACATGGTGCTTTCATGTAATCCCACTGTAGCTTTTTTGGGAGAAATGAGGGGGATTCTAAACGAGGCAAAAGGAGAGAAGATTATCTCAGAGGAAGAATTTGAATTCCTCTGTCCAAAGAGCCCGACCATGGCCACCTTTTACAGCCTCCCAAAAATTCACAAGGGGACCAACCCCATCAAGAGGCGCCTAGTAGTTTCGGGGATTAACAGCTTATGTCAAAATGTAGGGACATATATAGATCGCATTCTCATGTCATTCATGGTATCCCTACCATCCTACATCAGTGATAGTATGGACCTTCTGAGAAAAATTGACGATGTCTCTATTGAGGATAACAGCATCCTGGGAAGTATTGATCGTGAGGCCCTGTATTCCTCCATTCCCCATGAGGCAGAACTCAGGGCATTTGAGTATTATCTCATCATGAGAGGACTCCAATACAGGGCACACAACCAATTTGTCCTGAAACTACTAAGGTTTCTCCTAACGCACAATTTTTTTCTTTTCAACACAAGGACCTACCACCAGCTCAGGGGCATGGCAATGGGATGTTCCTGTTCACCGTCCTATGCTAATCTGCTCCTGGGCTGGTGGGAGGCAACAGTTTTCTTTGGTGATCCGATGTCGTCATGTACCGGGCCCATCCTAATGTGGGCACGGTACATAGACAACATTTTCGTCATCTGGAACGGCACTTTTTTGGAGTTTGTGGATAAACTTAACTCTAATGAAATAGGACTACGCTTCACATCAGAAGCAAACAGGGACACCTTGGCGTTTCTGGATATTAAAATATCTAGAGGCACTTCAAATGAGCTTGACACAACAATTTACAGGAAGCCTACCTCGACGAACTCAGTACTACACTGGAACAGCGGCCACCCCTTTTCTCAGAAAAGGGGTAAAAGGGGTATACCAAAAAGCCAATATTTGCGTCTAAGACGCAACTGCTCCAGCAAATCAGAGTTCGTCGCTCAAGCAAGGATCCTACAAAAGCGATTCCTTGCTAGAGGATATTCTAATGGTGTCCTAAAACCAGCATATCAGACCGCACTATCAGCAAAGCGGACTGAATTGCTGTTGCCTAAGGTGAAAAAGGACACAGAAAAAAAGATCCGCCTCATCACAACATTTGATGAAGCATCAGGACTAGAGTTGAGCGAGTTCGTACCGAACTTTTGGTTTTTCGGCACCCGGACCCGAACCCGAACATTTACATACATGCCGGCTGTGATTGGCCAACTGCAGCATGTGTCCCAGCCTCTATTTAAGCTGGAGTCACGTAGCGCCGCCCGTCACTCTGCTCGGATTAGTGTAGGGAGAGGCTGCAGCTGCTGTGAGGGAGAGATCAGGGAGAAATCTTATCAAGAACTGCTTTTTTTAATCAGCGATCTACAGCAAATGTGTTTTGTGGGTGCAGTGCACAATTGTTTTAAGCCTGCCCTGAGCCAACTACTACTGAAAACAAACTTTTTTTACTTCAGTTTGTCAATATCAATACATAATCGGCAGCTATTTTATGCAACGATAGTGCACCAGCACAGGCTATGCAAGTCCAGAAATATAGCTTTTTGCTTATTGGGGTTAAAAAAAAAACCTTTTTTTCAAATAGTGCACATCTAGGATTAGACGTGCATAAGTGAGTGTCACATTTGGGCCAGAAATACATCTTTTTGCTTACTGGGGTGAAAAAACCCTCTAATATACTGCACATCTGGGATTAGACATGCATAAGTGAGTGTCACATTTAGGCCAGAAATACATCTTTTTGCTTACTGGGGTAAAAAAAAACCTCTAATATACTGCACATCTGGGATTAGACATGCATAAGTGACTGTCACATTTAGGCCAGAAATACATCTTTGTGCTTACTGGGGTGAAAAAACCCTCTGATATACTGCACATCTGGGATTAGACTTGCATAAGTGACTGTCACATTTAGGCCAGAAATATAGCTTTTTGGTTACTGGGGTTAAAAAAACCTCTGATATACTGCACATCTGGGTTTAGACATGCATAAGTGACTGTCACATTTTGGCCAGAAATACGGCTTATTGGTTACTGGGGTGAAAAAACCCTCTAATATACCTCACATCTGGGATTAGACGTGCATAAGTGACTGTCACATTTAGGCCAGAAATACGGCTTTTTGGTTACTGGGGTGAAAAAACCCTCTGATATATACTGCACATCTGGGATTAGACGTGCATAAATTTGCACATTTAGGCCAGAAATACGGCTTTTTGGTTACTGGGGTGAAAAAACCCTCTGATATATACTGCACATCTGGGATTAGACGTTCATAAATTACTGTGAAATTTAGGCCACAAATACCGCTGTCATATAGAGTTAAAAAATAATAATTTAGTGCAATACCCTACATCAGGGTTTTTATTGGCGGTTAATTAGTTTTAACAGACTTAACCACTTTTTACTTTGCTTTGTGAATGCTAACTATGAGGCAAACATCTAATAAGGGACGCGGTCGTGATGGTGGAGCCTCTGGTGCAGGGAGAGGACGTGGCCATTCTGCCACAGCTACACGTCCTACTGAAACTACTACCTCAGGTCCCAGTAGCCGCCAGAATCTACAGCGATATTTGGTCGGGCCTAATGCCGTTCTAAGGATGGTAAGGCCTGAGCAAGGCCGACAGTGAATCCATTCACATTATCTCCCACCCAGTCTTCTGCAGAAAGTGCACAGGTCGCGCCTGAAACCCATGCCCATCAGTCTGTCACATCACCCCCGTGCATATCGGGGAACCTGTCTGAGCCTCAAGTCATGCAGCAGTCTCTTATGCTGTTTGAAGACTCTGCTGGCAGGGTTTCCCAAGGGCATCCACCTAGCCCTTCCCCAGGGGTGGAAGACATAGAATGCAGACGCACAACCACTTATGTTTCCTGATGAGGACCTGGGAATACCACCTCAGCACGTCTCTGATGATGACGAAACACAGGTGCCAACTGCTGCGTCTTTCTGCAGTGTGCAGACCGAAAAGAAGGTCAGGGAGGAAGACTGGGTGGAAGACGATGCAGGGGACGATGAGGTCCTAGACCCCACATGGAATGAAGGTTGTACCACTAACTTTCAGAGTTCGGAGGAAGAGGCAGTGGTGAGACCGAGCCAACAGCGTAGCAAAAGCGGGAGCAGGGTGCAAAATCAGGGCAGCCGTCGCCAAAACAGTTTGCCTGCTACTGGCCACTGTCACCAGGGACCAAGCACACCAAAGGCAGCTTCAAGGAGTTCCCTGGCATGGCACTTCTTCACACAATGTGCTGACGACCAGACCCGAGTGGTTTGCACGCTGTGCCATCAGAGCCTGAAGCAAGGCATTAACGTTCTGGACCTTAGCACAACCTGAATGAACAGGCATCTACATGCGAGACACGGGCTGCAGTCGAATAAGCACCTTTAAAACCAAGAAAGGGCCCCTCCTGCCCCCTCTTCTGCTGCTGCCTCAGCCTCTTCCTCCGCCTCTGGAGGAACGTTGGCACCTGCCGCCCAGCAAACAGAGGATATGCCACCAACAACACCACCTCCGTCACCAAGCATCTCCACCATGTCACACGGAAGCGTTCAGCTCTCCATCTCACAAACTTTGAGAGAAAGCGTAAATTCCCACCTAGCCACCCTCGATCCCTGGCCCTGAATGCCAGCATTTCTAAACTACTGGCCTTTGAAATGCTGTCATTCAGGCTGTTGGAGATGGACAGCTTCAAACAGCTCATGTCGCTTGCTGTCCCACAGTACGTAGTTCCCAGCCGCCACTACTTCTCCAGGAGAGCCGTGCCCTCCCTGCACAACCAAGTATCGGATAAAATTAAGTGTGCACTGCGCAATGCCATCTGTGGAAAGTCCACCTAACCACAGATACGTGGACCAGTAAGCAGGGCCAGGGATTCTATATCTCCCTAACTGCACACTGGGTAAATGTAGTGGCGGCTGGGCCCCAGGCGGAGAGCTGTTTGGCGCACGTCCTTCCGCCGCCAAGGATCGCAGGGCATCATTCTTTGCCTCCTGTTGCCTCCTCTTCCTACTTGGCTTCCTCCTCCTCTTCTACCACCTCCTCATCCGGTCAGCGACAGACCTTCACCACCAACTTCAGCACAGCCAGGGGTAAATGTCAGCAGGCCGTTCTGAAACTGATGTGTTTGGGGGACAGGCCCCACACCGCGCAGGAGTTGTGGCGGGGTATAGAACAACAGACCGACGAGTGGTTGCTGCCAGTGAGCCTCAAGCACGGCCTGGTGGTGTGCGATAATGGGCAAAATCTCGTTGCAGCTCTGGGACTAGCCGGTTTGACCCACATCCCTTGCCTGGCGCATGTGCTGAATTTGGTGGTGCAGAAATTCATTCACAACTACTCCGACATGTCAGAGCTGCTGCGTAAAGTGCGGGCCGTCTGTGCGCGCTTCCGGCGTTCTCATCCTGCCGGCTGTCTGCTCTACAGCATAACTTCGGCCTTCCCGCTCAACGCCTTATATGCGACGTGCCCACCAGGTGGAACTCCACCTTGCACATGCTGGAGAGACTGTGCGAGCAGCAGCAGGCGATAGTGGAGTTTCACCTGCAGCACGCACGGGTGAGTCGCACTGCGGAACAGCACCACTTCACCACCAATGACTGGGCCTCCATGCGAGACCTGTGTGCCCTGTTGCGCTGTTTCGAGTACTCTACCAACATGGCCAGTGGCTACGACGCCGTTATCAGCGTTACAATACCACTTCTATGTCTCCTTGAGAAAACACTTAGGGCGATGATAGAAGAGGATGTGGCCCAGGATGAGGAGGAGGAAGAGGGGTCATCTCTAACACTTTCAGGCCAGTCTTTTAGAAGTGTCTCAGAAAGAGGATTTTTGCAACAGCAGAGGCCAGGTACAAATTTGGCCAGCCAGGGCCCACTACTGGAGGACGAGGAGGATGATGAGGAGGAGGAGGATGGGGATGAAGCATGTTCACAGCGGGGTGGCATCCAACGCAGCTCAGGCCCATCACTAGTGCATGGCTGGGGGGATACAAAGGACGCAGATGATACGCCTCCCACAGAGGACAGCTTGTCCTTACCTCTGGGCAGCCTGGCACACATAAGCGACTACATGCTGCAGTGCCTGCACAACGACAGCAGAGTTGCTCACATGTTAACGTGTGCTGACTACTGGGTGGCCACCCTGCTGGATCCCCGTTAGAAAGACAATGTGCCTTCCTTAATTCCCTCACTGGAGCGTGATCGGAAGATGCGCGACTACAGGCTCACGCTGGTAGACGCGCTTATAAGAGCATTCCCGACTGACGCCGGGGGACAAGTGGAAGCACAAGGTGAAGGCAGGGGAGGAGGAAGAGGTCGCCAATGCAGCTGTGTCAGCGCCAGCTCCTCAGAAGGCAGGGTTAGCATGGCCGACATGTGGAAAAGCTTTGTCACCTCGCAGCAACAACAGGCCTCAACTGCTGATATGGAGCGTGTTAGCAGGAGGCAGCATTTGAACAACATGGTGGAACAGTACCTGTGCACACACCTACACGTACTGACTGATAGTTCTGCCCCATTCAACTTCTGAGTCTCCAAATTGTCCACATGGCCAGAGCTTGCCCTGTATGCCTTGGAGGTTCTGGCCTGCCCTGCAGCCAGTGTACTCTCTGAACGTGTATTTAGCACGGCAGGAGGCGTCATTACAGACAGACGCAGCCGCCTGTCCACATCCAACGTGGACAAGCTCACGTTCATTAAAATGAACCAGGCTTGGATCCCTCAGGACTTGTCTGTACCTTGTGCAGAATAGACAGTTCTAACAGCCTCAACCATCCATCCTTGTACTCAAGTGCACTTATTCCTTTATTTATTTTTTATATGTCCCAATATTTTGGGGGATACCCCTATGTAAAAATGCTAAAAAAACACACATCTGTGTTGGCTACCTATTCCTCCTTCGCCGCCGCTTCCACCTAGACCGCCACGTGAGCCTACACGGCCACATCCACCCATTCACCGCCTCCTCAACCTCTTCCTCCTACATCATTCCTAATTTTTATTTTTTTAAGGTCTTTTATGTTTTTTTTATTTATTTCCCTATCCACATTTGTTTGCAGAGCATTTGCCATGCTCTTAAGCACATTTTGCTGCCTTTTGCAGCCCTCTAGCTCTTTCCATTACATTTTTACAGCCATTTTAGTGCTCAAAAGTTTGGGTCCCCATTGACTTCAATGGGGTTCGGGTTCGGGGTCAAGTTCGGGTCCCGAAACCGAATTTTTCTTTCAAGTTCGGCCGAACCTGCCGAACCCGAACATCCAGGTGTCTGCTCAACTTTAATCAGGACAAATTAGAGATATTCTCCGTCAACACTGGCCCGTCTTATTGATGGATCCTGACATTAAAGAGACCATCTACAGTTATCTGCAGATCTCTTTTAGAAGACAAGCCTCAAAGACATGCTTGTCCACAGCCACTATGACCCAGCCACTAAAAGGGCCACGTGGTTGGACTGTAAGATCAATGGCTGCTATAGGTGCAGTGGCTGTGTAGCATGCAAGATACTACAGAGTGGTAAAATCTTCCACAGATCGAATTTACAGAAGTCTTTTACTATCAAAGATTTCATTATTTGCCGCACACGGGGTGTGAACAACAAGATCACATGCGTGTGCGGACTTGAGTATGTAGGCAAGACCAAGAGATGCAGCATACGGGTAGGTTACCCGACACTGCTAGGTTTTATGTGTATTTCTCTTTAAGGAAGTTAGGCCTGCAGCAGGCAATGCAGATTCCAGCCAGCAGAGGGAGCTCCCAGTTCAGTATAAATAGGCAGGGCCTAGCCTAGGAAGGGAGTTCAGAAGTTTCTAGAGTCTGAGGAAGCTGAGAGAGAGACAGGGGCAAGCTCAGAGAAGCAAGAGGTACTCAAGACAACAGAGGAGGTACTTTATAAAGATAAAACCAAGGATATACGCCAGAGCTAGGGTATTGGGCCTTGGAGAAGATTTTCTATGTCCCAGGATCAGTCAGGAATAGAGTGCAAGCTCCTGTACTGCAAGTCCTGTGTTTAACACTCTGAAGTCGCCTTGCTATATCTGTTTTGCCTGCATCAAATGTACTGCAACAAACTGTCTGCAAAGGAACTGCGTTTCCAGCTATGGCCATGTTTGATGACTACTAAAGTTTGAGTTCTGCTTTAACATCACGTGGTTCCTCAGTTATTCCTGCTATCAGCAAACGGCGTGCCACCGTTTAATTGGCACTGGCGTCACGAACATTTCCTATCATCACCTGCCCTTGCAGAGAGTCAGCCGTCTCAGGTTAGTGTCTATTGCACTACAACACCCAGGAACATTTCTAAACACAACTTGAGTACGCTGCACCTCTCTTTTGGCGTCACGAACAGGATACGCACGCTTTCTAGTGCAAGAAGCGTGAACTTTGTGCCTTATACAGTTGCCCTGTGACCAAAGTGACAAATTGCCTGTTTATTTAAAGTGGACTTTGTGAACTGAAAATCATACCCAAAGTGTTCCTAAAACCTCTAAAAAGCGCTGTGCAGTGTTGCGCTACCAAGAGGAAGAAAATCGCCACATTGGAGTGTGGTTTTGTGGACTTTTTACAATCCTGCTTGCTGTCAGTGAATGGACAGCGTTTTGCTAAAGATGGCCACCGGCCGCCTGGAGTAAAGTTTCCCGCGCTGCTGAGGACCTTCGTGGGCAGAGCCCTGCAAAGACACAGAGAATCCCGCCCCTCGTCATCATCGCACCGCCGCGGCCCTGCTTCTTCTACGTCACCGCGTACTCAGGACGTCCGGAATCTCTCGAGACTTGGACTGCGCAAACCCGGCGATACCGGTAAGAACTTGTAACCGGAGGGAAGGGGATTGTTCCGGCCCCTTTAGTCACCAGCGGCCACATCGCAATAAGCTACCATGTCAGAACCGGGAGTGCCTGAGCAGCCGGCCCCGGGAGAGCTTGCGGCTCCTAATCATCCTACAGCCCCCAGCATGATGCCCTTTACCATGCCTTACTATTTCGGGGCCCCATGGTTCCCCCGCTACAGAGGAGAGACCCATACCCTAAGGGACTTTAAAGAAAAGTTGCTGGCATTATTCAAACTGTACCCCATAAATGCCGACCAGCAAATGGAAATCCTGCTAGCGCAGCTGGAGGGAGCTGCCCGCAGGGAGGTATTATCCTGGCCTACTACTGAGCGGAGTACTCTAGAACAGATATTCACCCACCTCAGGGCCACTTTTGAAACTAGGACTGCCTCAGAGATAAAGATGCACTTCTTTGGCAAGAAACAGAAGTCCGGTGAGTCCCTCCGTGACTATGCCCTATCACTTCAGGAGGCTTTAGGGGCTGTAATTCAGATAGATCCCAAAGAGGCTGATAACCAGGACCAGACCCTGAGGGAACAATTTATCAACGGGGTGTCTAGTGAACAAATAAGGACCCAATTAAAGATGCTGTCCGCCCAGCACCCTAACAGTACCTTTCTGGACTTTAAAGAACTGGCTATAAAAATTCTGGGGTCCGCAGTATCTCCTGAGTTGAGCACCCCACCTGAGTCATCAGCCTGCAGGGTGAAACCGCTTATCTCTAACCAAGCTCAGGCCGGCCAAGCTGTTCAAGTGTCAGCTACCGATACTATTGCCATGCTGACAGAGAAAGTAAATCACCTCACTAAAAGTCTAGAGAGAGTGTGCAGAAAAATAGAGGAATGGGAAAAACCCATAATGACAGAAGAAGAATTCCTGTCACCTCCTAGGCCGTTCCCACCTCCATATCAAGAGACTCACCCCAGGGATCCTGGGAGGCGTAATAGAGGTCGCAAGAAGCCCGTGTGTACATACTGCAAAAAGCTGGGACACACAGAATCCACGTGCTGGCAGTTAAACGGGCAACCCCTGAGGCTGAGGACCACCCCTCGGGAGGTAGAACACTAGGTCCAGAGGATCCAAATTGGATGCCACGTTATGTAGGATCCCATCCTAAAATCAATATAGAGATCAACGGGGTCCCCTTTGAAGCCCTATTAGATACTGGGTCTCAGGTCACTACTATTCAGCTGCCCGCCTTTGAAAGATTCTGGGACACCAACCAATTGACCCAGCCGCCTGAATCCTGGGTGGAAATTATCGCCAGCAATGGCAAACCAGTAAAGATTCATGGATACTGGGAACCCATCCTGCAGGTGGGAGAAGTAACCTTACCACAACAGGGGGTGATAGTAGTACAGGCCGGCGACAGAGGAGGACATCCTGTCATTCTAGGCACCAATGTCTTCAAAAACTGTTATTCAGAAATACTTGCCGTATTACACCAGACTTTGCCCACTGCTTCCTCTGCATCCAAGAGGGTGATTCAAAAGACTATTACGGTGTTAAGTGCCCAGCAGAGGTTTGCTAATGGGAAAGGAGAAATTTGTACTGCCAGGATTAGTGATATTAAGCCTGTGACTTTGCCTCCTAATTCTCAAACTCTTTTATGGTGTCGTGCTGTCCTGGGAGTCCAAGGCCGAGATTATCCAGCCCTGGTAGAACCAATCCAGATGGAGGATTACCCTTATGTGAGAGCTGCCAAGTGCCTGGTGACCGTCTCCCAAGGTAAAGTACCTGTCCGTCTGATTAACCTGAGTGATCATCCTGTTGCGCTTACTAAGCATTGCCGTGTTGCCCAGCTGTCCCAGGTGTCCTTCCAAGACATCATTCGTCTTCCAGTGACAGAAAAGCCGCCAGCTGCAGACAGCGGATGTTCGCCGGTGACCCAGCCACAAGTGCCCTGGTGGGAAGAGCTCCATGTGGGGGACGAGACTACCCCCCAACATCAACAAGAAGGGATCCTACAGCTGGTCAAAGAGTACCACCAGGCGTTCAGTAAGCATGCTACTGATTATGGGGAGGTGAGTGCCATACAACACACCATACCTACTGGCTCTCATCCTCCTATCAAGGAGAGATACAGACCCTTACCACCTACTTCATATCAGACTGTAAAAGAAATGATCCAAGAGATGAAAGACTCTAATGTAATCCGGGACAGCCGTAGTCCGTGGGCGGCACCCCTGGTCCTTGTAAAGAAGAAGGACGGTGGTATCCGTTTCTGTGTGGATTATAGGAAAATTAATCAAATAACCCACAAAGATGCATACCCACTGCCCCGCATTGAGGAGTCACTAACTGCTCTGGGCTCCTCTGCCTATTTCTCCACCTTGGACTTGACCAGTGGCTACTGGCAAGTACCCATGGCCCCTGCAGATAGGGAAAAGACTGCTTTCACTACTCCCATGGGCCTGTTCGAATTCAATTGTATGCCGTTCGGGCTATGTAATGCCCCAGGAACTTTCCAGAGACTAATGGAACGGTGTTTGGGTCACAAAAACTTCGAAACAGTGCTGCTGTATCTAGATGACGTCATTGTGTACTCAAAAACGTATGAAGACCATCTGAAACATTTGGCAGAAGTATTTGAAATCCTTATCAAATATGGCTTGAAGGTAAAGCCATCCAAGTGTCACCTGCTCAAACCTGCAGTAAGATACCTGGGGCATGTGGTAAGCGGAGAGGGAGTGCAACCTGACCCTGATAAGTTAGCAGCTGTCCGTAATTGGCCGGTTCCTACTACTGTCAAGGAAGTGAGGGGTTTCCTTGGTTTTGCCGGCTACTATAGACGTTTTATCCCCCATTTTGCTCAAATAGCTGATCCTATCCAGGAGCTCTTGAGGGGGCAACCCAAGAAAAGTCCTAGAACTCCTGTGCCCATTGAGTGGAATGAGGAAAGAGAGATAGCGTTCCAATTGCTAAAAAAGAAACTGACCGAGCCCCCTGTGTTAGGTTATCCAGATTATAGCAAGCCTTTCCATCTTTATACCGATGCTAGCAAGCGAGGCCTGGGAGCTGTGTTAGCCCAAATCCAAGAGGGAAAAGAGAGAGTGATAGCATATGCAAGCCGCTCCCTGAAAGGAGCTGAGAAAAATGACCAGAATTATAGTTCCTTCAAACTAGAGTTCCTGGCATTAGTGTGGGCAGTGACAGAAAAATTCAAGGATTATCTAGCCGCCACCCCGTTCATTGCATTCACTGACAATAACCCTCTGGCACATCTAAATACAGCTAAATTAGGGGCCTTGGAGCAGAGATGGGCCTCTCGCCTCGCCAACTATGATTTCTCTGTAAAATATCGTGCTGGACGTACTAATGATAATGCTGATGCTTTATCCAGGCTTCCCACAGAGACAGCTCCTGATGATGTGCGAGATGCTTGGGAAGATGTAGAGATGCCGGCTTTCTATAACAAATTTGCTCAACAGGATCAGGCTCGAGCTACCAATGACAGAGCTGCAGTTCCTTCACCCTCCAGTAGGCCTGATCCTAAAGAAGAAAGGTGGGTGAAACTACAGTCTGAAAGTAGAGTGCTGGGTGAGTTGTTAGACTTCATTACTAGTGGCAGAGCCCCTGAGAGGATTCGGCGTAAGAGTGCAGATCCTGAGCTTATCAAACTGTGGAGACAGCGCCATCAACTCTTCATACAAAAGGGCTTATTGCTACGGAGAAGCCTAGACCCAGTGTCCAACGAGAGAGTGCACCAGATTCTCATACCCCGACGAGATGCAGGTATGGTGTTGGAGATGTACCACAATCAATCCGGGCACTTTGGGGTCCAAAAGACTGAGGCTACTATCCGCCAGCGGTTTTACTGGGTGGGCATGAGAGAAGACATGGAGAAGTGGTGTCGGGAGTGTGTAGCCTGTGCCTTAAAACGAAGTAAGCACCATGATCAGAGGGCACCACTGAGACCCATTGTAAGTACTCGTCCTCTTGAACTTGTCGCCATCGACCATGTGAAACTGGAGCCTAGTCGCTCAGGGTATGCTTATGCCATGACTATTATTGACCATTTCACTAAGTTTGTTGTAGCGGTGCCTGTGAGAGACCAGACAGCCAAGACTACAGCCGAACTGTTCTGGAAGCATTTCCTCCTGCCCTACGGATGTCCAGAAAAGATCCTCACCGATCAAGGACCTGCTTTTGAGTCCCATCTGTTCCATGAACTGTGCCGCTTACACAACTGTAAGAAGATCCGGACAACGGCCTACCATCCTCAAGGTAATGGATTATGTGAAAAAATGAATCAGACCTTGATAGAGATGCTGAGGGCCGTGCCTCCTGAAAACAGAGGAGATTGGCCTAATCTGTTGCCACAGCTCATGTTCACATACAATCATACCATACATTGTTCCACCGGGTATACCCCTTTTTACTTGATGTTTGGGCGCCAAGGGATATTGCCTGCTGATCATTCATTGGACATACACGTACCTGATTGCATTAACCCATTACCTAACACCGACTGGGTTGCTGAACATCAAAGGCGATTGAATACAGCCAATGCCATTGTTCAGGAACGTATGGACTATGCTAGGGACCGACAGCAGAGAGACTATGATCAAGCAGCCCATGCAGAACCCTTGACAATAGGGGCTGTGGTATGGTTAAAGAATAACCGCCGTACCAGTAAACTGGACAGTAAATGGGAGCGAAGTCCCTATGTTGTCACTGCAATCCCAAATGTTGGAACTCACACTTATGAGATCACCCGGGAAGACAAGGGATCCCAAATTGTACATCGAAACCGGTTGAAGCTCTGCCTGACACCAGAACCTAGTGCCGAGAGTTCTGGTTCTGAATATCCTGTGTCAGAGTCAGCAATACCGCCCGAGGATCCTATGCAGGCTGTCAGTAATCTCAGGTATGACGCTGATCCCATGCATTGGCTTCTGACACCATGGTTGAACTTGCTGGTGCCTGCTCCGGCACCTACTGTAGCTTCACCTCCAGAAGAGCCGGTTCAAGATGCCCTGGATCCAGTTCCCCCTCTAGTGGATCTAGTTGTTCCTGTTGTTCTAGTTGTTCCTGTTGTTCCAGTTGTTCCTGTTGTTCCTGACCAAGGTCTCACTGATGGAGACCCTCCTGTTGCTCCTCTCTCTTCTACCTCGTTGCTAAGGGAAGAGGAGACCCCTGTATTGAGAAGGTCTACCCGGATGACCAGGGGACGCCCGCCAGTCCGTTTAGGGGACTTTGACTATTCTGGTGGTGTCTCCTCCCAAACAGTTGCTACTGGTAATACCTTGCTGGACATTTGTGCGCAAGAATGGACTCCCCCACGTGAGCCCTTGCCTGTGATACATCCACAGGAAACCCCTGGGTAGTTCTGTTATTATACTGCCACCAAAGACAAATGGACTAACCTGGTTCACCCCAAGTCCGCTGTGCCAGGTCAGCGGCCGTGCCTAAGAAGCAAGAAGACGCCCCTTTCCCTTGCTTCACTTATTTATGAAGTTACCAATGTTATGTTTTTTATGTGTGAAACAATTATTTATCATATTATAATGTAATGTCAATGTTATGTACCATGTTATGCCGATTCAGGAAGGTGAGTGTGAGTACGAGGCCTTACTCACGTTAAAGTCTGGGGGTGTGCAGCATACGGGTAGGTTACCCGACACTGCTAGGTTTTATGTGTATTTCTCTTTAAGGAAGTTAGGCCTGCAGCAGGCAATGCAGATTCCAGCCAGCAGAGGGAGCTCCCAGTTCAGTATAAATAGGCAGGGCCTAGCCTAGGAAGGGAGTTCAGAAGTTTCTAGAGTCTGAGGAAGCTGAGAGAGAGACAGGGGCAAGCTCAGAGAAGCAAGAGGTACTCAAGACAACAGAGGAGGTACTTTATAAAGATAAAACCAAGGATATACGCCAGAGCTAGGGTATTGGGCCTTGGAGAAGATTTTCTATGTTCCAGGATCAGTCAGGAATAGAGTGCAAGCTCCTGTACTGCAAGTCCTGTGTTTAACACTCTGAAGTCGCCTTGCTATATCTGTTTTGCCTGCATCAAATGTACTGCAACAAACTGTCTGCAAAGGAACTGCGTTTCCAGCTATGGCCATGTTTGATGACTACTAAAGTTTGAGTTCTGCTTTAACATCACGTGGTTCCTCAGTTATTCCTGCTATCAGCAAACGGCGTGCCACCGTTTAATTGGCACTGGCGTCACGAACATTTCCTATCATCACCTGCCCTTGCAGAGAGTCAGCCGTCTCAGGTTAGTGTCTATTGCACTACAACACCCAGGAACATTTCTAAACACAACTTGAGTACGCTGCAGAGAGAGTTGCGGAGATGCCTCGGGGAGCACCTAGGCGATATCGCAAATGAACGCAAATAAACGCGATACACCAGTCGCCCAACATGGGGCTCTCAAACTGCATCAAGGCTATAGGCATTGACAAAATCCAACCACCTCCACGTGGGGGCGATTGGGATTGTCTCCTCCTACAGCGGGAAGCGCGCTGGACATTTAAACTAGATACGGTATCCCTTAGAGGCTTAAACGAGCAACTCTACTTTGGCTGCTTCCTTTAACATCTATTAAAAGTGTCAACTCAGATTTGCCTTGTCCTATTTATCCTGAAGCACCATAAGGAATTCAAACCAATGATGTCCCCTACTTTTAGCTTATTCCACCATTGCAGGTCTTTTCTTATATAGTGCCAATTATCCTCCTTGGGCCCCTTTTTTAGCCATGGACGGGAAATTAAAGTATTAAACCACCACAAATGCCATCTCCCATTTAATACATTCCCATATCTGGGTCTGTTAAGGTGTGGGTTGTATGGGCATATATCCCGATGCCTATCAGAACACACTAATATGGTCCTCCTATGTTGATGGCCATATTCTTGGACAATCTATTTATCTATATTTTGCCCTTGTTTTTGTGTTAAAAACGCTTCCACAGTGTGTATATAGCAGGCATATTTTCCTATGTTGGCATTCTATACACTGTGGTGGCTCCCTTCATGCTACTGATATCAGCATGTCGGCAGTCTATTCAAAGCCCCGGCGTGTGTGTCGGGGCTGACGCGCCTGCGCGGTGACCTACTTTCGATTTCGGCCACTCGCGCAGGAGCAGTGAGCGTCTTTTAATGCGCGCTGCAATCTGGTTCCTGGCAACTCCTCTGCGCATGATCCCGCCACATCTCGCGATTTTTTACGTCATCACACTGTGCGCCGTGCGCACATGTGGATGTGACACTTAAAATATCGGCGGGCTCTTGCAGACAGCCAGGTAACATCCATGCCTGCGGCGCCAATTAGGAGAGGGGGTCCTCTATCTGCCCCTCTTCCTTTATCCATTTTTTGGCACCCATCTGTGCACTTTACTCCACCGGGAATTACCTTTCCCAGAGGTTTTGTATTTGCTGGCGGATACCTTTTCCAGCAAGTGCTTGCTGGTGGATATCTTCTCCAGCAAGTGAACTACATATAGGCCGCTTTTATGTTCCCCTGATGAGAGGATTGTTTCCGCCTCAGAAACGTGCATGTTGGGATCTACTCAGGGGAAGGGAACGCAATTCCAGGGTTAGGTTCCGGACGGGGGCCCAACTAGTGGGATACTCCGTGGATAGACAAACAGGGTTATTGTAGGACCCCATAGGGTCATCCAGGGACATATAGGATCACCTTCCTGTGACTCCCTCTTATTTCTAGGACCTCCAACTATTGAACAGGACCACCCTGCCAAGAAACCCTGAAACGAAGGTTCCTGAAGATTCCATCATCTGTAGGGTAGGACACTGGGTTTCATTGGTGCCGCCGTGCACCTTTTTGATACAGGTGCTGCTGTGCACTAACTTGCATGGTGATTTTTGGCACCAAACCGAGTGATCAAATACTGTATATGGTTATCTTTTTTTGTTTTTTTCCAGCAATCACCTCCACAAAACATATACTGTGCCTGCGAATACAATTTGTACAACATTGAAGATTAATTTTGGTCCATTCCTCCCTGCAAATGTGTGTTTCAGTTTATCAGTATCTCTGGGATGACTTGCATGTAATGTGCTTTTCAGGTCGGGCCATAGCTAAAGCTGGGAACCCCCTTTGCCATCATGTGCAAAATGGCGGACAACATGTGTCTAGTGTTGAGCGCGAATATTCGAAAAGCAAATTTTTATCGCGAATATCAGCACTTCGAGAATTTGCAAATATTTTGAATATAGTGCTATATATTCGGAATGAATATTCTTTTTTTTTTTTTTACTTTTTTTAACACAGTACACATCAGGTGATCATTCCTCCCTTCTTCTAGCTTGTGGGCCAATGAGAAGGCTTTGTCACAGCTTAGCAACATCCCTAGCATCCAATAGAAAAGTTGCCTACCCCTTAGTATATAAGAACCTTCCCAGCAGCTATTTTCTAAAGTTTATTGCAGTTATGAAAGAGAGAGAGAGCAGTGTCGTTGCTGTGCTCTGTGCTTTGTTGTATTACATTAGACAGTTAACTTATATATATAATTCAGATAGTTAGGGGGAGATAGTCAGTGTAGGTTAGATTGATCTATAGCAGGCATGCTCAACCTGCGGCTGTTGCAAAACTACAACTCCCAGCATGCCCGAACAGCTTACAGCTATCAGCCTACAGCAGGGCATTGTGAGAGTTGTAGTTTTACAACAGCTGGAGGGCCGCAGGTTCAGCATGCCTGATCTATAGTGTAGCTGATAGTTTCTGCTGTCCATACATATATGATACAGACATAGTGCTGTGATGTCACAAGTTGCACGTATTGTGAACAAATACGTGCATCATTAACCGCCTGATCACCCCCCTTTCATTGATCACCCCCCTGTCATTGATCACCCCCCTGTAAGGCTGCATTCAGACGTCCGTATGTTTTTTACGGATCCACGGATACATGGATCGGATCCGAAAAACACATACAGGCGTCTGAATGGAGCCTTACAGGGGGGTGATCACCCCATATAGACTCCCTGATCACCCCCCTGTCATTGATCACCCCCTTGTAAGGCTCCATTCAGACGTCCGTATGATTTTTACGGATCCACTGATACATGGATCGGATCCGCAAAACACATACGGACGTCTGAATGGAGCCTTACAGGGGGGTGATCAATGACAGGGGAGATCACCCCATATAGACTCCCTGATCACCCCCCTGTCATTGATCACCCCCCTATAAGGCTGCATTCAGATGTCCGTATGTTTTTTACGGATCCATGGATACATGGATCGGATCCGCAAAACACATACAGACATCTGAATGGAGCCTTACAGGGGGGTGATCACCCCATATAGACTCCCTGATCACCCCCCTGTCATTGATCACCCCCCTGTCATTGATCACCCCCCTGTAAGGCTGTATTCAGATGTCCGTATGTTTTTTTACGGATCCACGGATACATGGATCGGATCCGCAAAACGCATACGGACAACTGAATGGAGCCTTATAGGGGGGTGATCAATTTCAGGGGGGTGATCACCCCATATAGACTCCCTGATCACCCCCCTGTCATTGATCACCCCCTTGTAAGGCTCCATTCAGACGTCCGTATGATTTTTACGGATCCACTGATACATGGATCGGATCCGCAAAACACATACGGACGTCTAAATGGAGCCTTACAGGGGGGTGATCAATGACAGGGGGGTGATCACCCCATATAGACTCCCTGATCACCCCCCTGTCATTGATCACCCCCCTGTAAGGCTGCATTCAGATGTCCGTATGTTTTTTACGGATCCACGGATACATGGATCGGATCCGCAAAACACATACGGACATCTGAATGGAGCCTTATAGGGGGGTGATCAATGACGGGGGTTATCACCCCATATAGACTCCCTGATCACCCCCCTGTCATTGATCACCCCCCTGTCATTGATCACCCCCCTGTAAGGCTCCATTCAGAAATTTTTTTTTGGCCCAAGTTAGCGGAATTTTATTTTTTTTCTTACAAAGTCTCATATTCCACTAACTTGTGTCAAAAAATAAAATCTCACATGAACTCACCATACCCCTCACGGAATCCAAATGCGTAAAATTTTTTAGACATTTATATTCCAGACTTCTTCTCACGCTTTAGGGCCCCTAGAATGCCAGGGCAGTATAAATACCCCACATGTGACCCCATTTCGGAAAGAAGACACCCCAAGGTATTCGCTGAGGGGCATATTGAGTCCATGAAAGATTGAAATTTTTGTCCCAAGTTAGCGGAAAGGGAGACTTTGTGAGAAAAAAAGAAAAATTATCAATTTCCGCTAACTTGTGCCCAAATTTTTTTTTTTCTATGAACTCGCCATGCCCCTCATTGAATACCTTGGGGTGTCTTCTTTCCAAAATGGGGTCACATTTGGGGTATTTATACTGCCCTGGCATTTTAGGGGCCCTAAAGCGTGAGAAGAAGTCTGGGATCCAAATGTCTAAAAATGCCCTCATAAAAAGGAATGTGGGCCCCTTTGCGCATCTAGGCTGCAAAAAAGTGTCACACATCTGGTATCGCCGTACTCAGGAGAAGTTGGGCAATGTGTTTTGGGGTGTCATTTTACATATACCCATGCTGGGTGAAATAAATATCTTGGTCAAATGCCAACTTTGTATAAAAAATGGGAAAAGTTGTCTTTTGCCGAGATATTTCTCTCACCCAGCATGAGTATATGTAAAATGACACCCCAAAACACATTGCCCAACTTCTCCTGAATACGGCGATACCACATGTGTGACACTTTTTTGCAGCCTAGGTGGGCAAAGGGGCCCACATTCCAAAGAGCACCTTTCGGATTTCACAGGTCATTTACCTACTTACCACACATTAGGGCCCCTAGAATGCCAGGGCAGTATAACTACCCCACAAGTGACCCCATTTTGGAAAGAAGACACCCCAAGGTATTCCGTGAGAGGCATGGCGAGTTACTAGAATTTTTTCTTTTTTGTCACAAGTTAGCGGAAAATGATGATTTTTTTTTTTTTTCTTACAAAGTCTCATATTCCACTAACTTGTGACAAAAAATAAAAACTTCCATGAACTCACTATGCCCATCACGGAATACCTTGGGGTGTCTTCTTTCCAAAATGGGGTCACTTGTGGGGTAGTTATACTGGCCTGGGATTTTAGGGGCCCTAATGTGTGGTAAGTAGTTTGAAATCAAAATCTGTAAAAAATGGCCGGTGAAATCCGAAAGGTGCTCTTTGGAATGTGGGCCCCTTTGCCCACCTAGGCTGCAAAAAAGTGTCACACATCTGGTATCCCCGTACTCAGGAGAAGTTGGGCAATGTGTTTTGGGGTGTCATTTTACATATACCCATGCTGGGTGAGAGAAATATCTTGGCAAAAGACAACTTTTCCCATTTTTTTATACAAAGTTGGCATTTGACCGAGATATTTATCTCACCCAGCATGGGTATATGTAAAATGACACCCCAAAACACATTGCCCAACTTCTCCTGAGTACAGCAATACCAGATGTGTGACACTTTTTTGCAGCCTAGGTGGGCAAAGGGGCCCACATTCCAAAGAGCACCTTTCGGATTTCATCGGCCATTTTTTACAGGTGCTGTAGAACCTCAGGAAACATGACAGGTGCTCAGAAAGTCAGAGCTGCTTCAAAAAGCAGAAATTCACATTTTTGTACCATAGTTTGTAAACACTATAACTTTTACCCAAACCATTTTTTATTTACCCAAACATTTTTTTTTTATCAAAGACATGTAGAACAATAAATTTAGAGAGAAATTTATATATGGATGTCATTTTGTTTGCAAAATTTTACAACTGAAAGTGAAAAATGTCATTTTTTTGCAAAAAAATAGTTAAATTTCGATTAATAACAAAAAAAGTAAAAATGTCAGCAGCAATGAAATACCACCAAATGAAAGCTCTATTAGTGAGAAGAAAAGGAGGTAAAATTCATTTGGGTGGTAAGTTGCATGACCGAGCAATAAACGGTAAAAGTAGTGTAGGTCAGAAGTGTAAAAAGTGGCCTGGTCATTAAGGGTGTTTAAGCTAGGGGGGCTGAGGTGGTTAATTGCCAAAAATTCGCAAGTGAAAATATATTGGAGCACCCTATCTGCATATAAAGCTATTGTCATGTACTGTCTTGCCAACTAATTTCTCCAGTCTCAGGAAACTTATGCCAGCTTGAAATAGCATAAGTGACCCACGCTGGTATTTCACGCTCATTACGCGAATAATACATTGCCGATTTTCGCAATCAAGAATATAATCTCGAATTTGCAAATATATGATGAATATTCAACAAAATATTCGCAAAATATCGCAAATTTTAATATTGCCCACTACATGTGGGCAAGTTCTCTGTGAGCTCCCTCTAATGGTGAATGAAGGCAGCAAGAATCTTATCATTTACCTCTATGACTGCTTTGAAGAGACATTGAGCTGGACATTCACACAAAGCATTTCTGCATTGAGTGTCAATAAATTCCCATCCACACAAGCTTTTAGTGTTTACCGCTACTGTATTTTAGGTTAATTTCATTTTACAGCTTGTTCTCTGTTTTCTTGCACTTACAAACTGCCACTATTGCCCTATGTCCTTTCATTGTGTCCTATTTATGTTAGCAAAAACTGTAGATGTGTGTAAGGAAATGTATTTTTTACAGCCAGCTGAGAAATACAGATCTGTGCCTCAAAGACAAATCCCACATGACATTTATCACGTCAGCCAGATCACAAAACGCGTCTATTACGCTTTTATGCTCCTCTCCAGAACCTTGATGGGAAATTTTATATGACATGATACCTTTAAAATGCTCCATGAATTTGCCTGCATGAGCCTCAATCCAATAAAAAAAGTCTTGCATTTTATTTTACATTTTACTATGAGAGCGCTGTACGCCATTATTACACATCATTAGCACAAGGCGCCGCAGAATGGGAAAATAGTCACCTTCAAGCCGTCGGTTATTCCTTTCTTTAAACCCAAAATATAAAGAGAGATTTTATCCAAGGCCAAATGCAAAATCTGTAACAGGGGCCATTTATCATCTGACATTCATAATATTGGGGTTGTGCAGTCAGTGCATATTGATAACCTATCCTAGGGATAGGTCATCAATATCTGATCGGTAGGAGTCCGAAGAGCAATACTACAATTGAGACATACTAATTGGGGGTCCAGCAAAGTTAGTTACAGTCTCCTTCTAAGAGCACTGATCTTCTTAAAAAATGCATCCTTGAACTGTGAATGGCCAGTGAAGTAACTGGTGTCCAATATTAGGTTGTGCATACTGTATGTTCTTCTCATGTACACTTTGAAACAAACATAGGCAGCTCTCACCTGCGTATCCTTGTCTTGAGCCAGGACATAGCGTCTGGATGCGCTATAAGGGAAACTTGAAAAACTAGGCGGTCCAGCTCCAGATGAACAAGGTATAAATCTTTATTGAAGCGGATAAAAATATTCCATACAGGTACACTGTGTTACGCATTTCAGCCCGTATTCAATATAGGTCCTTCTCATGTACACTTTATACTGTTCCTTTTAAGCCGTAACGTACGGTCAGTTAGCAGTGAGCACGAGTCAGAGATGTAGATCATATAAGGAGGCTGCATGTACTGCCTTGTGGTAGAAGTCCGAATGACCATGTTCTGGGCAGAGGCTGACCCAAGAAATCCTTGACGGACAGTTTTGACTAGATATGGTGCCAAGACCATAGGCTTGTATATGTGTACTATTATATGCAACAGCCTGCGAAGAATTTTATTGCAAGTGTAGATAAACATTTTTGCTATTGACAGATGCAAAGCTCTGCGCTACATTCCTGGATATAACCGTCAAGATCGTGACCTCTATGAGAAACTGCAACTGTTATGGTATTTGCCTCAATTTGAGTAAACCTCTCTTCAAGTTGAGTCTATATGAGTCAGTGCACAATCCTCCGGTGTGTTACCGATACAAAGGATAAGTCATCCATATCAGATAGGTGGGGGGTCAGACAGCTGGCATCCCCTTTGATCAACTGTTTGAAGAGGCCACATTGCTCCAGTGAGTGCAGCGGCCTCCTTATAACTCACCAAGCACAGCGCTGTTGATTGTATAGTGGCTGTGCTTGGTACTGCAACTCAATCCTAGGCACTTGATTATGACTCACCTTCCAAAAGGCCATGTGACCAATGTGACCATCAAAGGCCTAGGAAGAGGCGAATATTTTATCAGCGAATGTTTTACATTAGGAATGATAGTAATGTGGCGCACTGGAGCAACAAATGACCATGCGAGTTGCTCACAGTAGAATAGGCTCACCCTGTCTACTCAAAAAATTCTAATTGAAACAAAAAGAACTGGGCACTCTCAGATACTCTAAACCAACAATTAATTTATTATTAAAATCAATGAATGGACATTACCTATTCCTGGCCACATGCATGCAGTAAATTCATAAAACCACAATGAGCAATTGGAAGGTAACATCATAAATAAAAGACCATAGCTCCTACTATATGTCAGCAATATTGTGTGTGGCAGTACAATAAAGAGCGCAACTTAGAGTCCCAGCTGATAACCACTGAGGAAGGGGTCATTTATTGTCACTAAACGCGTCTGGTTAAAATCCTTCAAAGGACCACTTTTATATTGTGATGGAGCCATAAGTTTGCATTGAAGTGCCTATCTAAGTACCGTCTGGCATGAATGAAGCTGCAATACAGACTGTAATCAAGATCTAAGATCCACGTGCATACAAGCTGCTGGGATGGGAGGTCAGACGGGAACAGCTCGCAAGACACCGGTCCTTTCCACTACATGACCAGTGACTAGAGCGGCATTCGGGCACAGACGACATTATGTGGTAAGAACGTTCTAAAACTTATGCCGGCAAGAGAGAAAACACTGCGAAAGCACGCGGTGAACTGCGCTTCAGCGGGACGCCGCTGACACTTCACTATAGCGGGACGCCGCTGTTTATGGTATTCATGGTGGAGTAGCAATAAGCACGATTATTCCAACGTGCTGCTGTTTGGAGCGAGTGTATCTACTAATAAGCCAACATTTGAATGACTGCACTCAAAAGGACTATGTATTGGAGCTAGAATGTTTTACATTGCTTATTTTGTATCTACATTTCCATCCAGATTTTATGGTGCAGGGCTATAGATTCCTAAGCTCAAAGCTGCAGACTCTTTACTTGTTCAGTCACTGTGCTAGGTTTGCTCCATTGATCTAAACTCTGGTAGGCCTTCTCTGGACATAGCTACATGACTCCCATCAACAGTCAAAGGACCCCTATTGACATTCAAAGACCCCCCTCCATAACAGCCAGGGAACCCCCAATTACAGTCACATCCCCATTAACAGCCAAAGGACCCTCATTTACATTTCAGGACCCCCAGAACAGCCAGAGGACACCAAAAGCAGTACATCTCAGAAAGATCACAAAGAGAACAGAGAGGACAATGATGATTGCACTCTGTATCTTTGCAGGGTGGGAGGTACAATAATCATGTAGGAGGAAAAGTTTGAGTTGTGCAATGGTGTTACCACCCCTGGTATAGACATATTTACTAATTCTCTCGGAATGTCCAGGAGACTCTCGAAACCATGAAAAACCAGCTATAAATGTGTGTGACACCAAGATGTTGCATCAGAGTCAGCCAAGGTGTCCAAAAACACAATGTTGGGGCGGCGTGGCGTCAAAAATTTGGCATCGCCAACAACAAACTGGTGAGAGATCTCCTCATGAAATCCAATTATAAAAAGCTGGCAAGTATGGGTATAGGATGCAATTTATTTACAGTGTTACTCACGTTTCTTTTTCTGCAGATTAAGGGCTCATTCAGACAATTGTATCTGTTTTGCCATCTGCTAATTGCTGATCTGCAAAACACAGATACTGGCCATATTAATTGCGCATTTTGCGGAATGAAAGGCCAGCCCTATGATTAAAAATGCCTATTCTTGTCCGTTGAAATGAATGGGTCAGCATCCGTTATGCAAAATTGTGGAAAGGATGCTGACACAACTGTATGGTCATCTGAATGAGCCATCAGGCTGAAGCTACACTTAGACTTTTTGTAGCACTTCTAAAAGCTTTTAAATGATAGTGACAGCAGTAGTCCAAAGCAGCAAATTGACTTGAATGCAATCTTTTGCACTGCAGCAGTCACTCGATAGTTAAAAAGTGCTACAAAAAGTTTAGGTGTATACCCAGCCTAAAGCTGTATACTACCAGAACTGAAGATGACACACATAGCTGAGTATATACTATGTTCTTGTATAGTCAGGGAAGTTTTCCAGTTGTAATTGTGGCATATTTTTCCTTCAAATAACGCCTACAAAGACATTTAAATAAAGAGAATATAATTGTGAAGACAATTAACAACACAAATATCAGAAAGCCAAGGAAAGTTGCAATTATCGAGCTCTTTGCAATTTAATTTAACAAAAGAGTCTCCTGGAGGGTACAAATTCAGGATTCTGAAATGCGTCGCATAATAGGATTAACATTTTTAGCCATAGTTATTGTCTTAGCAAAAAGGCGGCTGAAAGCTCTGCTTTACTTCTGGACCTGTTCGAAATGCTGGAGAGCCAGAGACATGTTTTTTTTTCTGCTATTAAAATATTAAATCAAATCCTGTTTGAAGATTTACTTTTCGAGACAATTTAAAATATAGGTTTGTGTTTAGAGAATGTCTACTAATATACTATGAGATTACTTAAAGGGGAATTCCATGACAGAATGTTCTAGCATAATAGTGGGATAATCTGTAACATTCTGATGTCTAAGACCTGATGTTACGACTCTAGGTAGGGACAGACAAAGCCAGTGAGCCCTAAGGCTAGAACCCAGGCTGCTTTACCTATCTACTTGCAATTCAAGCCCTAGATAGCTAGACTGCAACTGGTCGATAGTCCCTACTATTTAAATGCAGAGAGGGACAAACAACAAAAACAGACAAACAGAATACCAGAGTCAGAACCAGACAAGCTATGCAGTACCAAACGAGAGACAGACAGTGGTGAGAAGACAAGCCGGGAACGAGTAATCGAATAAGCACAGAAACAAGGAACCAGGAAGACAGCTACTGAATCAGAGGCTATCTCTGGCACTGGTGTATGACCAGGAAGGGGTTTAAATAGAGCGCCGAGTATCTGGATCAGAACCTGATAGGTCATGGCTCCATTTGTCAGAACACAGCACACAGTGATAGAGCAGCTGAGCAATCAGCCCAATGCAAGGGTTTTCCAGCACATGCCAGCTGCAGGGAGAAAAAGAGCATTGCATCCTATTGCTAAGAAAACTGTCACATCATCAGGGGGCATGACTCACCAGCGCATCTCTCCCAGCCCGGCCATGCCAAGCCTGAGAATCACACTGCTGGAGCCCGGACAGGTAAGTTTCTTACACCTGAAATTGAGATCTAAGGGACAGAAATCTCTGTAGCACTGTAACAATGCTCCAGTCAAGTGAATGGGGCTGTGCAGTAATTGCCTCCGCAGCAGGTGACTGAGAGCTTTGCTGTACACATTCGTTCTAAGAATAGTGGGGGTCATAGCAGTTATCGAACCCCATCAATCAGTAAGTGATGGCATATCCTAGCAGTGTGCCATTATTTAATATTGTGGATAAAACCCCTTTAAGAGAGAAAGGCGAAGCTCCCTTGGTGCCCAAGGGTGAGGTTTCAGAAGGTGCCCTTCTAATGATGGTCCTTGAAGTTCAGCAGGAGGTGTGGGATGACCAATCACTCATTTAATTGAACTAAAGGGTAGCACTCTCCAGACATTAAACCCTCCCACACTCCAATCACGTCTTTGAATTTGGACTTTTTAAGTTCATAAAATGTATCCTCTCCTTCTATAGCACCTTAGATGTCTGCCTAGTCCCCCTACCCCTAGTTCCAACTCAGTTTCTGTACATAACATTTCCTAGTGGATACAATAACAGTCAGGGGCGGACTGGGAACTTAAAGTGGTCCTGGAAAAAATACAAAAAGTGGCCCCATTTTGTAGTTGGGTCCAAATTGATGGGAGGCACGGCCAACACAAGTAGACGGGGCAGCTATATCGTATTGTGTCACATAATACCACTGCAACAGTGCCAAATACCACAGTCTATCACAAAATACTGCCTCTTTAGCACAAAATGCATCTCCAAAAACTTCCACTGGCTGGCCGTAAGGAGGCATCGGACCACCAGGAAATTTCTGCGTAAGGTCTATGGCCAAACCACCGTAAAGAAAAATATGTCCCTTACAAAAAGTGGGGATAAAATCATAAACCTTCAGGGTCAAGGAGAATGTACCACCCAATTATTCCACAAGCAGAATACAGTGAGTATATAGTAGCCTGTATTCTGTCTATGAGCGGATAGATACAGGTTGCAGTGCTTTCTTCCAGTGACTTTCTTCCATTTATTCTTGTGTTCATGGGCTTACTGTAGATAGATAGATCTAAGATAGATAGATAATGTGGAGATTCGCTCTGGTAGTCAGGTTAGCGGACACAGTATAGAGGCAACAAAAAAGTCTTTGAATTAAACAGTTCAGTGTTTATTCACACATTAAGTAAATGACAAAACAAAAAGTCAGCTTCAAGGAAAACAGTCACCTTAGGGGCGTAGCAGGGGGGGGGGGGAGAGGGGGGGCGTTGCCCCGGGCGCCAAATTGTAGGGGGCGCCAGGCAGAAGGCAGTAAAATGAGGGTGATGGAAGCCTATGGCTCCCATCTCCTCTGTTCCGCCTGGCCTGAAGCTTTAAGAAGCAGCAGAGCGGCGCAGGAGTCCAGGAGATCGCGATTATATCACAGAGACCTCCTGCGCCGGGTCTCGCTAGATGACGCGATGACGTGATGATGCGGCGCAGGAGGGCAGGGTGATGTGTTCCTGACCGTCTGCGCCGGGACGCCCAAGCAAAGACTACAAGAGGTGATGAAGAGAGGTGAGTATTATTATTTTTTTTTTATGTAAGTACTGGGGGCCATACTGGGGGCACTATGAAGGTGGGCAGAAGAGATACAAAGGAGGCCAGTATATTTAGAAAGAATGGGCACCGTTTTATATTATACAGAGGGGCCATGATATATTATACAGGGGGGCCATTATATATTATAGTTATACAGTGGGGCCATAATATCTAATAATTATACAAGGGGGCCATTATATATTATAGTTATACAGTGGGGCCATAATATATAATAATTATACAAGGGGGCCATCATATATTATACATAGGGGCCATTAAATATTATAATTATACAGAGAGGCTATTAATAATGGGCTGTCTGTATAATTCTAATATTTAATGGCCCCCCTGTATAATTCTAATATATTATGGCCCCACTGTATAACTATAACTTATAGTTATACAGTGGGGCCATAATATATAATAATTATACAGGGGGGCCATTATATATAATAATTATACAGGGGGGCCATTATATATTAGAATTATACAGAGGGCCCATTATTAAAAGCCCCTCTGTATAACTATAATATATAATGGCCCCCTGTATAATATATAATGGCCCCCTTATATAATGATTAAATATTATGGCCCCTCTGTATAACTATAATATACACTCACCTAAAGAATTATTAGGAACACCTGTTCTATTTCTCATTAATGCAATTATCTAGTCAACCAATCACATGGCAGTTGCTTCAATGCATTTAGTGGTGTGGTCCTGGTGAAGACAATCTCCTGAACTCCAAACTGAATGTCAGAATGGGAAAGAAAGGTGATTTAAGCAATTTTGAGTGCGGCATGGTTGTTGGTGCCAGACGGGCTGGTCTGAGTATTTCACAATCGGCTCAGTTACTGGGATTTTCACGCACAACCATTTCTAGGGTTTACAAAGAATGGTGTGAAAAGGGAAAAACATCCAGTATGCGGCAGTCCTGTGGGCAAAAATGCCTTGTGGATTCTAAAGGTCAGAGGAGAATGGGCCGACTGATTCAAGCTGATAGAAGAGCAATGTTGACTGAAATAAACACTCGTTACAACCGAGGTCTGCAGCAAAGCATTTGTGAAGCCACAACACGCACAACCTTGAGGCGGATGGGCTACAACAGCAGAAGACCCCACCGGGTACCACTCATCTCCACTACAAATAGGAAAAAGAGGCTACAATTTGCACGAGCTCCCCAAAATTGGACTGTTGAAGACTCGAAAAATGTTGCCTGGTCTGATGAGTCTCGATTTCTGTTAAGACATTCAAATGGTAGAGTCCGAATTTGGTGTAAAGAGAATGAGAACATGTATCCATCATGCCTTGTTACCACTGTGCAGGCTGGTGGTGGTGGTGTAATGGTGTGGGGGATGTTTTCTGGGCACACTTTAGGCCCCTTAGTGCCAATTGGGCATCGTTTAAATGCCACAGGCTACCTGAGCATTGTTTCTGACCATGTCCATCCCTTCATGACCACCATGTACCCATCCTCTGATGGCTACTTCCAGCAGGATAATGCACCATGTCACAAAGCTCAAATCATTTCAAATTGGTTTCTTGAACATGACAATGAGTTCACAGTACTAAAATGGCCCCCACAGTCACCAGATCTCAACCCAATAGAGCATCTTTGGGATGTGGTGGAACGGGAGCTTCGTGCCCTGGATGTGCATCCCTCAAATCTCCATCAACTGCAAGATGCTATCCTATCAATACGGGCCAACATTTCTAAAGAATGCTATCAGCACCTTGTGGAATCAATGCCACGTAGAATTAAGGCAGTTCTGACGGCAAAAGGGGGTCCAACACCATATTAGTATGGTGTTCCTAATAATTCTTTAGGTGAGTGTATAATGGCCCCTCTGTATATTATACATAGTGACCCCTCTGTAATATTAGGATATATAATGACCCCCCCTGTATTATTATAATATATAATGGCCCCCTCGGTATTATTAGGATATATAATGGCCCATTATATATCCTAAAATTACAGAGGGGCCATTATATATTATACAGAGGGGGCCATTATATATAATAATAACTAATAATAATAAAACTCTGCATAGATGAGACGCGGCTGAAAGAAGGTGTCATGGCGGTCTTATCTCCGAATGAAGACGCTGAGGAAAGTCTACATCACAGGAGATGTCACTGGATGGATGAGGTATGTGCTGCTGTATTTTCCTGTATATTTTGTAGTGATGTATGTAATGTCCAAACACATATTTGTTTCACGGTAGGGTTGGGGGGTGGATTGAGAATTTGCCCCACCCTGCAGCATCCTGGCCCCAGACTTCAGGTCACACTGTGTGCGTTCTGAATTCTGGGGCCTTATACCCATCTACTAAATCATCTGTACTTAGAGAGTTACCACCATGTTATCTGTGGTGTTATATAGGACTGCTACATTATCTGTAAAAGGGGCGTGTCCACAGGTTGGGAGGGGGGGTGCAATTCATGGCTCGCCCCGGGTGCTGGCAACCCACGCTGCGCCACTGAGTCACCTTGTAATTCTGGTGTTCGTTCACACCATGCGGCAAAGAAGAAGTCCTTGGACAAAGCCGAATCCACCTGCTTTCACACCAACAAGGTAGCAGGCCTTAATCCAAACTTCCAGGTCCCAACACAGAGACTGACAGAGCTCCTCTGTCAGAGAGGAGTAATCCAATCACAGCTGACAATGCTGGCTGTTTTTTTTATAGGCCAGTCAAGACCCGGCCTGGAACGTGGGGAGTAGTCACCCACCCATCACTTTGGCTACTCCCAGTAAGAGCCGTCCCGGATCAGCGATACAGCCATACTAAAGTAGTAAAGTGTCAATCAGCATTAACTGCCGCTGACACCTGAAAATACCGGCTTTTACTTCACCGAGGCCAGGAACCTCTGTGACACATACCTTCCGTCAACGACGGACCCTTGCGCATTCCTATAATAGATAAATAGTTAGTAAGTAGATCTAAGATATATAGATAGATGTCAGATAGTACAGTCCTGTTTAAAAGTTTAAGACCACTTGAAAAATTGCAAAAAAATCATATTTAGCATGGCTGGATCTTAAAAAGGGTGCAAGTAGAGCTTCAACATGCAACAAGAAGAAATGGGAGTGAGACAAAACATTTTTTGAGCATTCAATTTAATGAAAACAACGAATAAACTGAAACAGGCTGTTTTTCAGCTGATCAAAAGTTTAGGACCACACCTCCAAAAAAAAAACTAACCCCCCAAAAAACAGAAATCCAACTTCCAAACATGAACTCAGTAATGAGTAGCTCCACCGTTATTGTTTATCACTTCAAACATTCGTTTCGGCATGTTTGATGCTAGCGTTTCCATGAGGTGAGTGGGAACATTTCTCCAAGTGGTGAAGACGGCCACACGAAGGCCATCTACTGTCTGTAACTGTTGTCCATTTTTGTAAACTTCCCTTGCCATCCATCCCCAAAGGTTCTCAATTGGATTTAGATTAGGGGAACACGCAGGATGGGCCAAAAGAGTGATGTTATTCTCCTGGAAGAAGTCCCTTGTCCTGCGGGCATTGTGTACTGTAGAGTTGTCCTGTTGAAAAACCCAGTCGTTACCACACAGACGAGGGCCCTCAGTCATGAGGAATGCTCTCTGCAACATCTGGACATAGCCCCTGCCCTTCCGGAAGCTCCATTGTTCCACTGAAGGAAAAAGCACCCCAGACCATTATGGCGCCTCCTCCACTGTGGCGCGTCGAAAACATCTCATGTGGGATCTGCTTGTCATGCCAGTAACGTTGGAAACTATCAGGACCATCAAGGTAAAAAAAATTCTCATCAGAGAATAAAACTTTCTTCCACCTTTGAATGTCCCATGTTTGGTGCTCTCTTGCAAAGTCCAAACAAGCAATTCTGTGGCGTTCAAGGAGACGAGGTCTTTGAAGACGTTTTTTGTTTTTGAAGCCCTTCAGTCTCAGATGCCGTCTGATGGTTATGGGGCTGCAGTCAGCACCAGTAAGGGCCTTAATTTGGGTCGAGGATCGTCCAGTGTCTTGACGGACAGCCAATTGGATCCTCCAGCTCTGTGCTGATGAAATTTTTTGGGGTCTTCCACTTGACTTTTTTGTTCCATAACCCTCAGGATCATTTAAGAAATTCCAAATGACTGTCTTAGGGTACTTTCACACTTGCATTGTTTGATTCCGGCAGGCAGTTCTGTTGCCTGAACTGCCTGCCTGATCAGGCAAACTGTATGCAAACGCATGTCATTTTTTCTGACTGATCAGGCATTAATCTGACTGATCAGGATCCTGATCAGTCTGAAAAATGCCTGACCAGTCAGAAAAATGCATTGCAATACCTGATCCATTTTTCCAGTGTCATCAGGCAAAACGGATATTTATTTTTCTCATTTTTAAAGGTCTGCGCATGATTCGGATCCGGCTCTAATACATTCCTATGGAAAAAAATGCCGGATCCCGCATTCAGGCAAGTCTTCACTTTTTTTTTGCCGGAGATAAAACCGTAGTATGCTACGGTTTTCACTTTTGCCTGATCAGTCAAAATGACTGAACTGAAGACATCCTGATGCATCCAGAACGGATTACTCTCCAAACAGAATGCATGGGGATATGCCTGATTAGTTCTTTTCCGGTATAGAGCCCCTGTGACGGAACGCCTGTTTCAGTTTAGGGTACTTTTACACTTGCGGCAGGACGGATCCGACAGGCTGTTCACCATGTCGGATCCGTCCTTCCGCTATTTCGCCGTGCCGCCGGACCGCCGCTCCGTCCCCATTGACTATAAAAGTCCTGCATGTCCGACTTTTTAGTCCGGCGGCTTTCGCCGTGCACCGCCGTGCTGCGCCGGAGCTCCGCCCCCGTCCCCATTATAGTCAATGGGGACGGAGCGGCGGTCCGGTGGCACGGCGAAATAGTGGAAGGACGGATCCGACATGGTGAACAGCCTGTCGGATCCGTCCTGCCGCAAGTGTGAAAGTAGCCTTAATCGTTATTTTCAATTTATTGAATGCTCAAAATTTTTTTGGTCTCACTCTCATTTCTTCTTGTTGCATGTTGAAGCTCTATTTGGAACCTTGTTAAGATCCAACAATGTAAAATATGATTTTTTGCCATTTTTCAAGTGGTCTTAAACTTTTGATCAGGACTGTATGATCAGTTTTGAAGATATTTTAGTGAATCTAACTGAGAATGTCCCTTTGAATTTATGTAGTTTTCTTCCTTTCTTTTTCATCTATTCAGTAAGCCATGGTCAGACCTCCACATTGTGACATATCTCATACAAAGGGAAATATAAGAGAGGTACTAGAACATTCCAGCCATTGTGTAGCATTTCTGAATCATTTGCATTTGTAACACAAAGATGCAGATATATTCATAGTGGCGCTAACGCTTGCTTGGCCGAGACCTGCATTATTTGAGTGTATATCCATAGTCAGAGGCATTTAACCCTTTCAACAGATGATGCACATGCTAAAATTAAATCTTCTTGTTAAATCACACTTGTAAGTACAGTCATGCATCATACTGTAGGTTTATTTGATAGTTATTCCTGTTCTTCTATAGTGCCGTCATATACCACAGCGCTGTATAGAGATTGTGGCCATTCACATCAGCCATTTTTCCCAGTGGGGTTCACGGTCTGAATTCTCTACCCACGCAGATCAATTTCACTGGAAGCCATATTACATTTGAACCCAATGAATCAAGGCAAAATGTTAATGCAACAGTCACCTTCCCCAGGGCCCTTTAAGAGTACTAGTACTTGTTTTGTGACGCCAGTTGCAATGAAGCAACAAGGGCACAGGGCCCCTTTTAGTGATACTGTGAATGGTACCCAGGTGTAGGAATGCCAGAGTGGTGTAGGGTGGCCTAAATGTCCCTTAATGTTTGTGCACGTATCACGGTGCTCCTACCTGGATACACTGGACCCCAGGCGTTGGCCCCGAAGCAATGAAAGGGGGGTTGTTGATGAAGGGGATGATGAAATAAATTGAGTCCTTGTGATGAGATTCAATAACAGCTTTATTTGGCATAAACGTTTCTCCAACATTTTCAGACTTTGTCTTGGTTCCCAGGAGGCTTTAGCAGTAACTCTGGCAGGCAAACAAACTCAACTCTGCTACATCTGGTGCTCTCTGGCTCTGCTGTGTTGACAGTCTGACTGAATAACTTTGCTTTAGCTGTCTGCTGCAACTTATCTCTGTAGTCTGACTCTAGCTTAATCCAGGGAACTTTTCCTCCTGGCTTCAGAGGCTCTAAGCTGTGGCCTCTACATCCAGCAGAGCTTAAGGTGCTTTAGCTGGCCTAGACATAGCATGTCCAGCAGGGATGTGCACCTGCTGCACACCTAACCCCTAGCAGGGGGTAAGCTGAACTGACTCTAACTAACTAGGCCCTCCCCTCCTTAGAGGGAGAATTAGAATGGAAAGAAGGGTTCCATTCTCTATAAATGTAGCTCTGCTATGCTTGCTGCCACCTTCTGGTGAACCAGGTAAATTATATGAACAATAACAGTTACAAGAAATAAATATGCACAGTTTTTAGGACCTGACATAAATACACATGATGACATGAGGTTAACCAATAAAGACAGTAGCAGGGTGCAGTAGTGGTAATGCCACTCTGGGGCGTTACATTGACAATTGTGCCATCATTCTGCCCATAAAACTTTGAGGATGGTACTAATTTGGGCTATGTTCATATTTGTATTTGGCCTTTCCTTTGGAGTTTTGTGATTCTCTCTTGGGAAACCTCAACCGAACCCGGCAGACTCCATTATAAGTCAATAGTGTCCATTCGTATACATTGCATGATAAATCAGATATAGTGTCATTGACACATTCTGTTGATAAGTGGAATGGTAAATCCTAGTTATCAATTTTCTCATATATTTCCAGGAGGAATAACAGATGATCAGTAAAAGGCTGAACTCTGATAAACCATACTGTACTTCAGAATTGCAATTTTATGCAGAACACAAGCATTTAACAATGCTTAACTGGTCAAGGACCGCCTGTCGTAAAAATTGATAGCAGGCAGTCCAAGCCCCCATAAGACTTACACTGTAGTATGTTTATAGTCGGCTGCCTTAGCCACTGGGTAGCCGGATGTCATGTCCCCTGCTGTCAAAGGCTGTCTTCTCTATTCTCACATACAAAGCGATCAATGAGCACTGACTATAGAGTAGTGGCAGTGCTATTGGTCCTGGTGGTGACTAGTGTGACAAGTACTAGACCCAGCAATTGTCACTGCAACGCATTAAATATTAAGGTTCTCCAATGATCTTTCTGTGACATTTGAGGAACAGAGTCTAAAAAGTAAAAAAAGTGGTACACTGCAAAAAGAAAGAGTTAAAACTGCATTTTTGCTTTAATCTACATATTGCCTTTATATGTGCAAGGTATTAATAAGCCACCACTAGATGGGGCTGGTGTTGCCTTCTATATCTATAGAAGAGGAAAAAACGTTCTAGTCAATTCAGTTCAGTCTCTAATTAGTTAGTACAGTCTGAGCCTAACCAGCAAACAGAACATATACAAAGATGTGGTGCTGAGAGACCTGCCTGTCCTAGAGTAGGTACCAACCAGGACAGGCCAGGGAAGAGCAACTATATGAGTAGGACAGATTAAACAGAGAGGTGTAGAGAAAGTCCAGTAGAGATAACCAGTCTAAAAGGGTGTATTGTCTCTATGGTACTGCAAGAAAATTTAGACTAGAACATTCAGAATCACAGGTGCATATCCATCAAGCAAACATGATTGATAAAAAAAGAAAAGGGCTGCACGCCATTATACATACAAACAATAGAGCTAAGAAATGGGGATCATTCCAAATAAAAGTGGTATCATATTAAACAGTGTAACAGGGAACTCAAGAAATCCTGACCATGTGGTACAATTTAATATCTTTATTACTATTGTGAATAATGTTGCTCAAACCAGTCAATTGTAATAATCAATAGATGAATCAATAAAATATTTGATATCATTGAATAAAATATTTGATAATATTGAATAAAAATAATCGATTTACACAAGGGCTCAGAACAATATAGTGCAAATATCGACAATCATAAAATAAAATCTCAAATTCAATTGTTCAGTCCAAATTTGGTATAAACATCTGGGTATTGGTGCAGTCCAATCGAATATTATTATGTCCCACTTCTCATTACAGCAGCGTCCCGCTGAACATGAAGTAGATAGCGGCGTCCCGCTATAGAATTACTTGCAAGTAAGATTTACCTTATATCAACCGAAGGTTCTCCAGACTTTAAACTTTGGGTCCTCTCCTCAGAAGTGTCTGTGACACAATGTATCAAGAGGTTTACCTAGACGACTCTGTGTTTCTGTTGAATTTAACTGCCAAGTCCACCAGATCTCAATCTGTTGGTGGAAAAACTGCAGTGATGTTTGTAGCAGAGATATTCCGTCAAAGGAGGCTTCCAAGTGTAGTCTGTAAGTCGGTCGGTTTGGGGTACTTTGTTCCTTCAATATACAGATGGGGGGTGGAGAGGACCCAAAATTTAAAGTCTGGAGAACCTTCGGTTGATATAAGGTAAATCTTACTTGCAAGTAATTCTATAGCGGGACGTAATAATATTCGATTGGACTGCACCAATACCCAGATGTTTATACCAAATTTGGACTGAACAATTGAATTTGAGATTTTATTTTATGATTGTCGATATTTGCACTACACTGCGTGCAGAATTATTAGGCAAATGAGTATTTTGACCACATCATCCACTTTATGCATGTTGTCTTACTCCAAGCTGTATAGGCTCGAAAGCCTACTACCAATAAAACATATTAGGTGATGTGCATCTCTGTAATGAGAAGGGGTGTGGTCTAATGACATCAACACCCTATATTAGGTGTGCATAATTATTAGGCAACTTCATTTCCTTTGGCAAAATGGGTCAAAAGAAGGACTTGACAGGCTCAGAAAAGTCAAAAATAGTGAGATATCTTGCAGAGGGATGCAGCACTCTTAAAATTGCAAAGCTTCTGAAGCGTGATCATCGAACAATCAAGCGTTTCATTCAAAATAGTCAACAGGGTCGCAAGAAGCGTGCGGAAAAACCAAGGCGCAAAATAACTGCCCATGAACTGAGAAAAGTCAAGCGTGCAGCTGCCAAGATGCCACTTGCCACCAGTTTGGCCATATTTCAGAGCTGCAACATCACTGGAGTGCCCAAAAGCACAAGGTGTGCAATACTCACAGACATGGCCAAGGTAAGAAAGGCTGAAAGACGACCACCACTGAACAAGACACACAAGCTGAAACGTCAAGACTGGGCCAAGAAATATCTCAAGACTGATTTTTCTAAGGTTTTATGGACTGATGAAATGAGAGTGAGTCTTGATGGGCCAGATGGATGGGCCCGTGGCTGGATTGGTAAAGGGCAGAGAGCTCCAGTCCGACTCAGACGCCAGCAAGGTGGAGGTGGAGTACTGGTTTGGGCTGGTATCATCAAAGATGAGCTTGTGGGGCCTTTTCGGGTTGAGGATGGAGTCAAGCTCAACTCCCAGTCCTACTGCCAGTTTCTGGAAGACACCTTCTTCAAGCAGTGGTACAGGAAGAAGTCTGCATCCTTCAAGAAAAAGATGATTTTCATGCAGGACAATGCTCCATCACACGCGTCCAAGTACTCCACAGCGTGGCTGGCAAAAAAGGGTATAAAAGAAGAAAATCTAATGACATGGCCTCCTTGTTCACCTGATCTGAACCCCATTGAGAACCTGTGGTCCATCATCAAATGTGAGATTTACAAGGAGGGAAAACAGTACACCTCTCTGAACAGTGTCTGGGAGGCTGTGGTTGCTGCTGCACGCAATGTTGATGGTGAACAGTTTAAAACACTGACAGAATCCATGGATGGCAGGCTTTTGAGTGTCCTTGCAAAGAAAGGTGGCTATATTGGTCACTGATTTGTTTTTGTTTTGTTTTTGAATGTCAGAAATGTATATTTGTGAATGTTGAGATGTTATATTGGTTTCACTGGTAAAAATAAATAATTGAAATGGGTATATATTTGTTTTTTGTTAAGTTGCCTAATAATTATGCACAGTAATAGTCACCTGCACACACAGATATCCCCCTAAAATAGCTAAAACTAAAAACAAACTAAAAACTACTTCCAAAAATATTCAGCTTTGATATTAATGAGTTTTTTGGGTTCATTGAGAACATGGTTGTTGTTCAATAATAAAATGAATCCTCAAAAATACAACTTGCCTAATAATTCTGCACTCCCTGTATATTGTTCTGAGCCCTTGTGTAAATCGATTATTTTTATTCAATATTATCAAATATTTTATTGATTCATCTATTGATTATTACAATTAACTGGTTTGAGCAACATTATTCACAATAGTAATAAAGATATTAAATTGTACCACATGGTCAGGATTTCTTGAGTGCCCTGTTACACTGTTTAATATTTACCTATTGCATTGAGTGAGTGGTCTCAATACACAGGTGCACCGATTTGGGGTCCATTTATTCGAGTGCGACATCTTATTTAATTTTTGAAAAGTGGTATCATACCTACTATAAATGAGTCAATGGAAGCTCTTAGCGCACATATTTGATCAAAGGGCAGCTACATAAGTACTCTGCTCAGAAGTCCCCGGTAGATGGGCGTTGTATTAATTGAGGGTAGCGCCTCTTTTAGACTGAACAATGCCCATCTACTTGGGACTTCAGAGCAGAGTACTTATGTAGCTGGTTCCTACACTGCCCTGAAAACTGTAGGCTTAGGTAAGTCCAAGAGAAGCAGTATATTAGTGTTAGGGACCCATCTGCGGAAGCCACCTTGATGCCTGGTAGATGGGCCCGACACACGTTTGATCAAATATGTGCGCTAAGAGCTTCCATTGAATCATTTATAGTAGGTATGTGAAGAGGGGATTTTTGTCTCTTGGAAAATGGAGATTTATGTATATCTCCGTTTTCCATCCCTTCTATTCTATTCCTAGCAAATTGCCTTAGTTTCCCATACAACCCGATTATCCTGTGTAAAATTACACCTTTTCCAGTCCTTCATATATCTCAGGAACAACACACAACCCTCGCAGATACTTATATATAAAAATAGTTTACTGATAACATGGAGATGACAAAGCAATAGACAATATACATAGAGATACAGATAACACAATACATAGAGGACACCACCACACACAGCCACCTCCGTTCCTGTCCACCCTGGATGCTAAGCAAATGTGGCTAATAATGTGTATGTATATACAGTATATCCAGAGTCTACCAATATACAGTCTACTGGATCTACTCTACCATTAGTACATGTACATATAGAGACTCATGCATAAACAGCATATAATCTAACTGGTAATACAATTGCAGACTGCTAATATCTATATGTACACATATAAAGTCTACTGGGATATTATACTTATATACATACCCACATACGCACACATATAACTTAGCCTGCTCCTGCATCCATCGGTGTCCAGGAAGAGAAGCCCCCGCCTCACTCCCAACTTTCACCTATATCTTGTTATGTCCCAGCCCCCCACCATAGACTCCACCCTGTGACCACCCAAATATCTCCCCCCATCTCTTGGTCAAGAGGATGTTGTTCAACTGCCTAGGATATGCTAACAAGGGACACAATGCTACTGGCCATACTGAATGGGTGAATACCACAGGGTCCAATTATTAGGCATATTTGTGTGGTCATCAGGATGAGGTTCTGGCTGAAAGCCATATTTCCCTTAACATATCCCCCTGTTGTCGGTATACCGACACACTATGTTGGAAGCCTGGTCTGTGTGTGGAGGTGTTTACAATAAGAACAAACACAATACATTATAAGCTCATTTATGTTGCATCTTTGGCCAATCGGTTGATTCATCTTCTTGTGTATGGATGGTTCTGATGTTCATCTGGGATTTCATCTGGGATCATCTGGTGGCTTCATGATGGGTACAGATGTCTGGTCATCTTCTTAGATCAAGGGCAATCATTGTGTCTCTAGGCATTTCTCCACCTGGAATCATATTAAACAGTCTGCTCCTCAGGGGAGCGCACCTCAACAGCTGCAGTTCTGAAAATCCATCAGGAGATATCATGGCCTCCCCCTGTTGACCGTATCTGTAGATAACACTTGGCATTCTTAGTAGGTACATTACAAATTGAGGCTATATATCACAACCCAGTGGGAGCTCCCACTTGCAACGGCTGAGCCCAAGTTCCGCATCCGACTGGACAGTCGCAATTTATACAAAGCGCCTCTGCGGATCACTGTGGGGTCATCCCACTCCCTCGCAGAATCCCCAATAGGGAGAGCTATGCCCCACAACCTACTGGCTGTGCCGCGGACTTTGTGGGCTAGCACCCAAATTACACGGCATGTATCCATGGTAGTTAGATACTACCGTTAATGGGCCCAGTCAGTTTTGGCCTGACTGAACGCCTACTTATAAGTGCCAGTGACAGACAGGGAGATAAACTGCCATTTCTCCATACTCTTTAGTGACCCAATTCAGAAGCTGACAGTACAGGGTTTACTTGAGTAAGACACACTGGAGATATGCAACGACATGCCCTTATGATGACACTCTGAGCCAAGTTAAGGGAGCAACAGACCTTGGCACGAAAAATTAGTTTTTTATTTTTTTATTTTAAGGTACCTGCCCAACATGAAAAGAGCACTCCCAGACTGAACTGTCTTATTATGCAAGAAGTTATCCTTTATGAACCAACAGTATTGCCAATTGATGCAAGCAAAAGAGCTCATCTAAGATCCATTGTCTCCTCATGGTTGAGGGACAATACCATCTGTTTGTGAGCTGTATGGCCTTAAATTCCTAACAGCTCCCCCAACAGACACCTGGGTGTAGAGATTAAAGATAAGAACTCTATCACATTTGCATTACACACTGAGGACAAACAAACAAAAGGTTTTGCAACAGTAAACCTAACCCCCCTCCCTGTGTTGGTGACCATGCACTGGGGCTATTATAGGTTTACATTGATTGCAGGCTCTGGCCAGTATATGGGGGATCCCTGAGTTACATATTATGGCCAGATCTTTAGGGATCCCCACCACAAATCTATTATAACAGATTCCCAGAAGGGATATCTGTTGTAATGGTGTCTTTTTGCAGCCCTGTTTCATGTGTAGCCTGTTGGCTCACAAATGAAACAGGTCTCTGTCTCTGCAATTGTATGTGTGGTTGAAAGCCACCCCGCCTTACATCTCTGTGCGGACAGAGTCGTTTAATGTGTCCAGATTGCAGACAATGGAAACACTGTATATTCTCCCACTTTCTTCTTTGAAGAGCACTAGAATACACAGATATTTTGTTAGCTGCCATCCCCTTTAACTTGCAGCCATCTTGCATTTTTTTATTAAATGCTACCTTCTTCCTGATTGTTATAGATTTGTGACTCTTTAGCAAATCCTGCCTGACCTGCTCTATTACCATTGCTGCTTCAATCAGTGATGTCTCCTTAGCTGCAGTTATACGAATTGTGGTATCAAGATATGGAAACTTCTCCACAAACATACGTATCATGCCTTGTGGGGCTCCTACACCATGATCCTTTGTCACCTTTCTATAAATAGCTTCAAACCTTCCACAAAGCGACAAGGGCTCATCATGGATGGTAGGCCTGAAGTTACTTAGGACCTCTGGGCTGACGTCCGTATGCCCTGTTACCAATTTCATGAGGATGGAAAGTCTGTCTTCCTCATCGTGAAATAGGCCATTCCTGGAGGCAATTTTTTCTATGACCTCATATCTTTGAAAAAGATGTGTAGGCAACCATAGCTTGAACAGTTCCATGCGATATTCTGGAGGGACAGAAAATTTCTGGCAATGTCCCTCAAAAGTATCACAGGAAGTGAAAGGATCTGCGTCTGGATCATATGTAGGAATCAGTTTACATATCTTTAGCAGAAATTGCATCCTCTCCGTGTTATGGAAAGAATGCAATTCTGCCGCATTGCTGTGACACGTCTGTGAGTTGGAAGTGGTCTGTCCCATGCCACCTCCTAATCCACGAATGGTGTCACCAGCAGCGCTTTGTACAGCTATTGGAGTTGTATCAGTCTGATTGGAGGCAGCCATAGGAGCGGTCTCACTCTCATCTGTCCCCCTGTTTGCACTCAAAACACAAATTTGCTTTGAGTGCAAATCTTTTTGATGTGAGAGCTCAGTTATTGTCTTCTGCATATTACTAATTGTCTCATCCCTCTTTATTAACTCGGTCCTCAGATCAGCAATTATCACCTCTGTAGAGGCTGCTTTTTCCTTATAGCCCGTTATCTCCATATACAGCTGTATAAAAACTTTATCAACATCTGTATAGTATTTTTCTTTCTCAGCTAACTGAGACTGCAGCAGGCTGATCAGACTGACTTTTTCTTTGTGTTGTGTTTCTAGACTAGAAACCTGTTTAACGGCTTCTGCACAACAATAACAATGCAAATTTGCAGGGGGCTTTGTCTCTTCAAAGGATTCCACCTTCTCCAGCTTGCTAATGGCATCATCAAATATGCACATCAGTTTAGCAAGCATGTGAAGCCGCTTGGAAGTTTGTTTGAGCACACCACGCTTAGCAATGTGCAATTTGTCATAGGAATCAGCTTGATCTACCAAAGATTCCCATAACATTTGCACAGATTCATTTGATCTAGGCAATACAGGGTTAAACGTACTGTATCTACTTAACTTTTCAAAAGTCCCATGTCCTGCTTTGTCACTCATGGTTATCCCTGCGATCTGTGTGTTACTCCTGAAAGAATCTTTTACCAACCAGCAGATTCTACTGAAGGACTGGAGAAAAAAAAAAAAAAAAAAAAAAAACCCAACAAAAACAAGTACCTCACAGGTTAAAATGGGAAACAGTCAGTAACCTAGGAACGTCACTTAAATAGGTTCTCTGTAATTAATTGAACTCACACTAGGACTCAATGAAACTGTTACCTGTCCGAATCTCCCAGGTCTAAAAACCTAAATTCACAGTATAACAGCAATTTCAACAGTATATCCTAACAGAGATCAATTAAAACATTTGGGCCTAGCTCGCCATTGAAGAGGGGATTTTTGTCTCTTGGAAAATGGAGATTTATGTATATCTCCGTTTTCCATCCCTTCTATTCTATTCCTAGCAAATTGCCTTAGTTTCCCATACAACCCGATTATCCTGTGTAAAATTACACCTTTTCCAGTCCTTCATATATCTCAGGAACAACACACAACCCTCGCAGATACTTATATATAAAAATAGTTTACTGATAACATGGAGATGACAAAGCAATAGACAATATACATAGAGATACAGATAACACAATACATAGAGGACACCACCACACACAGCCACCTCCGTTCCTGTCCACCCTGGATGCTAAGCAAATGTGGCTAATAATGTGTATGTATATACAGTATATGCAGAGTCCACCAATATACAGTCTACTGGATCTACTCTACCATTAGTACATGTACATATAGAGACTCATGCATAAACAGCATATAATCTAACTGGTAATACAATTGCAGACTGCTAATATCTATATGTACACATATAAAGTCTACTGGGATATTATACTTATATACATACCCACATACGCACACATATAACTTAGCCTGCTCCTGCATCCATCGGTGTCCAGGAAGAGAAGCCCCCGCCTCACTCCCAACTTTCACCTATATCTTGTTATGTCCCAGCCCCCCACCATAGACTCCACCCTGTGACCACCCAAATATCTCCCCCCATCTCTTGGTCAAGAGGATGTTGTTCAACTGCCTAGGATATGCTAACAAGGGACACAATGCTACTGGCCATACTGAATGGGTGAATACCACAGGGTCCAATTATTAGGCATATTTGTGTGGTCATCAGGATGAGGTTCTGGCTGAAAGCCATATTTCCCTTAACAGTATGATATCACTTTTATTTAGAATTTTCTTTTTTATCAATATTGTCTCTATGGGACATGTGTCCAGGAGTTTGTTTCGGTACCTGAATACACATTTAAGCTGATTGATCACCTGCGTAACAATCTCCATATCCCATAGTGGATTTTGTGGATGTTTACTGTAAGTACAGCAACCTGTTAAAAAAAGGTGTGGAGAGTATGCCTGCCGCTAGGGGGAATCGCTCTGTTGGTAGCATTGCATTGCTTTGAAAGTGGAGTTATACCCCATGCCTGGATACTCATGTGTACAAGCCAGCTAGTGAAGTGAAGAGTAAGGAACAACACTTTATAGAGAAACTTGTTGACCTATTAACCCCTTCTACCCCGTGACAGTTTTTGCCCTCCTGCCCAGGCCATTTTTTTGCAAATCTGACGTGTCACTTTATGTGGTAATAACTTTGGAACACTTTAATTTATCAAAGCCATTCTGAGAATATTTTCTCGAGACACATTGTACATCATGATAGTCATAAATTTGAGTCAATATATTTCACCTTTATTTATGAAAAAAATCCCAAATTTACAGAATTTCAATTTCTCTGCTTTTAAAACAGAAAGTGATACCTCATAAAATATTTATTACTTAACATTCCCCATATGTCTACTTTATGCTGACATCATTTTGTAAATGTTATTTTTTTTTTTTAGGACGTTAGAAGGCTTAGAATTTTAAAAGCAATTCTTCCAATTTTTAAGAAAATTTCCAAAACCCACTTTTTAAGGACCAGTTCAGGTCTGAAGTCACTTTGTGGGGCTTAAATAGTGGAAATCCCACATAAATGACCCCATTGTAGAAACTACACCCCTGGAGTTACTCAAAACTGATTTTACAAACTTTGTTAACCCTTTAGTAGAGTTGAGCGGACACCTGGAAGTTCGAGTTCGACGGGGTCGACCGAACTTCGCAAAAAAGTTCAAGTTCGGGATCGAACTTGACCCAAACTTGACCCCAAACTCGAACCCCATTGAAGTCAATGGGGACCCAAACTTTGGAGCACTAAAATGGCTGTAAAAAAGTCATGGAAAGGGCTAGAGGGCTGCAAAAGGCAGCAAAATGTGGTTAAGAGCATGGCAAGTGCTCTGAAAACAAATGTGGATAGGGAAATGACTTAAAATAATATAAAATACATAAAAATAAAAAATAATAATCTTGATCTAGGAGGATGAGGTCCATATGGAGTAGGAGGTTGAGGAGGCGGTGGATGTGGCAGTGTGGGTGGAAACGGGTTGTGGAGGAGGAGGAGGAGGTAGCCAACACTGGTTTTTGGTTTTGTTTTTTATTTTATTTTATTATTATTATTATTATTATTATTATTTTGTTTAAATTTGGGTAGACCCCAAAACATTGGGAAATATAAAAATGAAAACAAAGAGAAAGTGCTGGAGTACAACAATGGCTGGGTGAGGCAGGTATACATGTCTATTCTGTACAAGGTACGGACAAGTCCTGTGGGATCTATGCCTGGTTCATTTTAATGAACGTGAGCTTGTCCACATTGGCTGTGGACAAGCGGCTGCACTTGTGTGTGATAACCCCCTCCTGCCGTGCTAAACAAACATTCAGACAATACACTGGCTTCAGGGCAGGCCAGCACCTCCAAGGCGTAAAAGGCAAGCTCAGGCCATGTACCCAATTTGGAGACCCAGAAGTTGAAGGGGGCAGACCCGTCATTCAGTACATGTAGGCGTGTGCACACATGCTGCTCCACTATGTTGGTGAAATGCTGCCTCCTGCTAAGACGTTCCATATCAGCTGGTGGTGCTGGTTGCTGTGGCGTACGTTGTCCTTGTAACGGGGATCCAGCAGCGTGGCCACCCAGTAATCTACCAGCGTGGCCACCCAGTAATCAGCACAAGTTAGAATGTGGCCAACTCGGTGGTCGTTTCTGGGACACTGCAGCATGTAATCGCTCATGTGTGCAAGGCTGCCCAGTGATGCCCATGAGCTGGTTTGGGGGCCACCCTGCTGTGAACACGGTTCCTCCTCTTCCATCTCCTCCTCCTCATCTTCCACCTCGTCATCTTCCAGAACTGTGCCCTGGCTGGACAATTCTGTACCTGGCCTATGTTGGTGCAGGAAACACCCTCGGAGCCACTTGTGAATGACTGGCCTGAAACCCTTGTAAATGATCCCTCTTCCTCCTCCTGTGTCACATCCTCTTCCATCATCTCCCAAAATGTTTTTTCAAGGAGATATAGAAGTGGGATAGTAACGCTGAGAACGGCGTCATCGGCACTGGTCATGTTAATGGAGTACTTGAAACAGAGCAACAAGGCACACAGGTCTCGCAGAGCGACTCACCCATTCTTGCTGCAGCTGAAACTCCTGCTCGCACAGTCTGGCCAGCATGTGCAAGGTGGAGTTCCACCTTGTGGGCACGTCGCATATGAGGCAGTGAGCGGGAAGGCCGAAGTTACGCTGAAGCACAGACAGGCGAGCAGCAGCAGGGTGAGAATGCCAAAAGCGCGCACAGACGGCCCACACTTTCTGCAGCAGCTCTGACATATTGGGGTAATTTTTCAGGAATTTCTGCACAACCAAATTCAGCACATGCGCCAGGCAAGGGATGTGCATCAAACCGGCTAGGCCCAGAGCTGCTGGAGATTTCTCCCATTATCGCACACCACCAGGCCGGGCTTGAGGCTCACTGGCACCAACAACTCATCGGTCTGTTGTTCCATGCCCATCCACAGCTCTTGCGTGGTGTGGGGTTTATCCCCCAAACAGACAAGTTTCAAAACTGCCTGCTGTCGTTTCCCCTTTGCTGTGCAGAAGTTGGTGGTGAAGGTGTTACGCTGACTGGATGAGGAGGCAGTAGAGGAGGAGGAAGCGGAGTAGGAAGCAACAGGAGGCAAAGAGAAATGTCCTGCAATCCTCAGTGGTGGAAAGACATGCGCCAAACTGCTATCCGCCTCAGGCCCAGCCGCCACTGCATTTACCCAGTGTGCTGTTAGGGAGATATAATGTCCCTGACCGTGCTTACTGGTCCAAATATCCGTAGTTATGTGGACCTTGCCACAGATGGCGTTGCGCAGTGCACACCTGATTTTGTCCCCTACTTGGTTGTGCAGGGAATGGATGGATCGCCTGGAAAAGTAGTGGCGGCTGGGCACAATGTACTGTGGGACAGCCACCGCCATCAGATTCTTAAAACTGTCCGTGTCCACCAGACAGAATGACAGCATTTCAAAGGACAGGAATTTTGAAATGCTGGCATTCAGGGCCAGGGATCGCGGGTGGGTAGGGTGGTACTTCCTCTTTCGCTCCAGTGTTTGGGAGATAGACAGCTGAACGCTTCCATGGGACTTTGTGGAGATGCTTCGTGACCGAGGTGGTGGTGTTGTTGCCACAACCTATGTTTGTGGGGTGGCAGGTGCCACTGTCACTCCAGAGGGGGATGAAGAGGCCGAGACTGCAGCAGAAGAGGAAGCAGGAGGAGCCACAGACCTTTCTTGGTTTTTGAGTTGTCTACTCCACTGCAGCTCGTGCTTTGCACTTAGATGCCTGGTCATGCAGATTGTGCTCAGGTTTAGAACGTTTATGCCTCGCTTCAGGCTCTGATTGCACAGCGTGCAAACCACTCGTGACTTGTCGTCAGCACATTGACTGAAGAATTGCCACGCCAGGGAACTCCTTGGAGCTGGCTTTGGTGTGCTCAGTCCCTTGGTGCGGTGGGCAATAGCAGGCGTACTGTCTACGGGACGGCCGCTCCGCTTTTGCACCCTGCTCCCTCTTTTGCTGTGCTGGTGGCTCTGTGCGAACATCGCCTCTTCCTCTGAACTACACAGGTCACTCGCATGACCTTGATTCCATGTGGGGTCAAGGACCTCATCGTCCTCCACATCATCTTCCACCCAGTCTTCACCCCTTCCCTCCTTGTCAGTCTGCACACTGCAGAAAGCCGCAGCAGTTGGCACCTGTGTTTCGTCATCATTCGAGACGTGCTGCGGTGGTCCCCCCATGTACTCATCCTGAAACATAAGTGGTTGGGCACCGGTGCACTCAATCTCTTCCACTTCTGGGGCAGGGCTATGTGGAACGGCCCTGGGAAACCCTGCCAGCAGAGTCATTAAAAATCAGAAGAGACTGCAGCATGACTTGAAGCTCAGACTGCTTGGCTTATTTGCAAGGGGGTGAGGTGAAAGACTGATGGCCATGGGCTATAGGTGCCAACTCTGATCTTTCAGCAGGGGACTGGGTGGCAGACAATGTGAAGAAACTACAGGCACTGTCAGCCACCCAATATACTATCACCTGTACTTGTTCTGGCCTCACCATTCATAGAGCCGGATTCGGCCCTACCAAATAACGCTGAAGGTTCTGTCACCTACTCGCACCTGAGGAAGGTGTTTCACTTGGGCGTGTAGCAGGCACAGATCGACAACGTCCTCTCCCTGCAACAGGAGCTCCACCAACACCAGCAGCACCATGAGCAGGGCCACGTCCCTTGTTTGACGCTCTCCTCATTTTTTGCAGTCACCCACCGAAGTAACAGACATTTTTACTAAATTAAGTTCCTTGTGAACAATGCAGAGCAGGGTTTTTTTGACAGCCAAAATGGGTTAATGTCACCCAACAATGGAACAGACAAAGTTTTTTAACTTATTGCCCCGTCTTCTATGCAGTGCAGGCAGCAAAGGTACTTTATTGCCCAAAAAAAGTATTTTTCTCACACACAATGAAACAGATGGATTTAACTGAGATTATATTGCACTCTCACAAATGAAGCACAGGGTTTTTTTTTACATAAAAAATTGTGGATATGTCACCCCTATAATGGAAAAGATGGATTTGCTGAATTTATGTGCCTGCCTGTCACATGTGCAGGCCTCAGAGGTACTTTACACCCAAAAATGGGAATTTGAAGCCTAAAAATGTAACAGTGGTATTTACTGGTTTTATTTGACTGACAGCAACGCAGCATAGGCCGCAAATGTACTTTCTAGCAACAAAAATTTGAATTTTTCAAAAAAAATGTAACTGCAGTATTTGGCGGTTTTATTGGACTGTCAGGAATGCAGCACAGGGCAAAAAGGTACTTTATTTCCCACAAAAAAGTTTTTTTTTTTTTACCCTAAATGAAACAGATGGATTTAACTGAGATTATATTTCACTCTCACAAATGAAGCACAGGGCAAAAAGGTACTTTATTGCCCCAAATTTTTTTTTTTAACCCTTTTGCACCACCGTCAAGGTATCTCAGTGTGGCATGGGTTCCTGCCGCTAGACTACCTACGGTGTGTGAACACTATGGAGGCATGTCAAAGCTTGGCTGTAAGTTGTATCTTAGCACCTCTCAGAACGTGTTCACACACCGTAGGTAGTCTAGTGGTAGGAACCCATGCCACACTGAGATACCTTGACGGTGGTGCAAAAGGGCTCCGATGTGTTCCTGACAGGAATACATTGGCTAAAGTCTCAGTTTTTAACATCATCTTGAGGGATTAGCCAGTGTTGTCAGTTGCATATCATTGTGGTGCACCTTTCGCAGTGATTTATGTATTTTTATATTTTCATCCACACATTATCCCATCTTGTGTAGGATGCTTTTGTGGTGCATGTGGTCCGTGTTTTGTAGTGCATGCAGACATCCTCCATTGTATGCATTTTTGCTGCGGATTGCCATTAGCAACGGATCACATGCGGAGGAATTGCTCCCCGGGTTATTATAAACACGCCACAGTGTTTGGGGTTTTGAGCATTTCCTCCCATTTAGGCCACTTTATTTCAGTTATTTTTCTTGACAGCTAATTACCTGCGCTACATCTCCTGTATAACGTTTGCGCATCCTAAATGTCAGTGACATTCAGTTGAATTTTTTCATCGCTGGTGACAGCGACATTACCTGCGCTACATCTCCTGTATAACGTTTGAGCATCCCAAATATCTGTGACATTCAGTTTAATTTTTTTGCCGCTGGCCGCAGCGACATTACCTATGCTACATCTCCTGTATAACGTTTGCACATCCTAAATGTCAGAGACATTCAGTTAAATTTTTTTGCTGCTGGTGACAGCGACATTACCTGCTCTACATCTCCTGTATAACGTTTGAACATCCTAAATATTTGTGACATTCAGTTTAATTTTTTTGCCCCTATTGACAGCGAAATTACCTGCTCTACATCTCCTGTATAACGTTAGAGCATTCTAATTATCTGTGACACTCAGTTTAATTTATTTGCGCATACACTTATAAAACCTGCGCTACTGTACGTGGGACATACTTGGAAGCATATATACCATTTAATATGCTCAAGGCGAGCAGTAAGGGACAGGAAAGTGCTGTGCTGCTGATGGTGCACGCAGAGGCTGTGGCCCTGGGCACGGTGAAACTGTGCCCGCTGCCAGAGCACAAGAAACACACTCATCCACGATACCTAGCTTCATTTTCCAGTTTGCAGGTGGTCGGTTGGATTACAGCAGAAAATGTTTCCATTCGGTTAAGCTCTTTTCATCGCCATTCCTTGATTTGGCCATCTCACCAAGCCCGCTTGAAGAGGGACTTGAGGATATCTTGTGCACTGATTCCAAAACTCTTGAGCATCCATAGTCAGAAAAAGATGACGGTGGGGAACGGCAATTCGTGTTTCACGAGGTGTATCAAGATGAGACACAGTTGCCAATAAGTCAACTGCAGTTAGTGTCTCAAGAGGTTGATGATGAGGATGAGACACAGTCGTCAATAAGTGAGATTCTTGGTAGGTCAATAAGTCAGGAGGATGACCAGAGTGAGGAAATGAAAGAGGAGGTGGTGGACGATGTAATCACTGACCCAACCTGGGAAGGTGGCAGGCCGAGCGAGGACAGCAGTACAGAGGGGGAGGGATCCGCAGTACTGCAACAGGCTGGAAGATGCAGAAGGGTGGCAAAAGGTAGAAGGCGAGCCGCACCAAACAGGCCTGCAACTGTTCCCTGGAGCACCCCCTTGCAGCAATCTCCCTTGCCAAGGGGTAGGTGTTCCGCAGTCTGGCGCTTTTTGGAGGAATGTGCAGACGATAAAAGAATTGTCATTTGCAACCTGTGCCGTACCAAAATGAGCAGGGTCGTGAACACTAGAAACCTCACCACCACCAGCATGATCCGCCACATGGCATCAAAGCACCTTAATAGGTGGGCCGAACGCCTGGGTCCACAATCAGTATCTGCTGGTCACACCACTGCCTCCTCTTCCCCTGTGTTACATGCTGGCCAATCTCCTGTCCAAGAGACAGGCCCAGATGCCTCCCACCCTGCACCTGGACCTTCGCAAGCACTATCATCTAGTACATTCTCTTCTGTGTCCCAGCGCAGCGTACAGATGTCCATACCCCAGGCCTTTGAACGAAAAGGCAAATACCTAGCCACCCACCCACAGACCATAGCACTAAATGTGCACCAGTCTGATGGCGGTGGCCTTTCCTCGTTACTCAGTCCCCAGCCGCCACTATTTTTCCCGCTGTGCCGTCCCCGCCTTACACCAGGATGTGTCCCGTAATATCACCCATGCCCTGAGCTACGCAGTTATTGGGAAGGTCCATGTAACGACTGACACATGGACAAGTACTTTTGGCCAGGGACACGACATTTCCCTGACGACACACTGGGTGAACGTTGTGGAGGCCGGGAGCGAGTCGTACCCTGGGATGGCACAGGTGCTACCGACGCCAAGGCCCTACTTCTATCAGGATTTTTGCCACCACCTACTTTAGTGGCTGCAACCCCCCCTTCTCCTCCTCCACTTCCACCTCTGAATTCTCATCTTGCAGCACCAGTCAGCCATCAGTCAGTAGCTGGAAGCAGTGTAGCACTGCAGTGGGGAAGCGGCAACAGGCCGCGCTGAAACTAATTTGTTTAGGTGACAACCAGCACACCGCTGCAGAGCAGCAAAAGTTTTGGAAAATGGTGAAGGAGTACTTAAAGGGAACCTGTCACCGGGATTTTGGGTATAGAGCTGAGGACATGGGTTGCTAGATGGCCGCTAGCACATCCGCAATACCCAGTCCCCATAGCTCTGTGTGCTTTTATTGTGTATAAAAACCGATTTGATACATATGCAAAGTAACCTGAGATGAGTCAGAGCTTGAAAATATGACTCTTCTCTGGTCACACAAGTAAGATATGACTCTTTTATGTTAATTTGCATATGTATCAAATCGTCTTTTTTACACAATAAAAGCACACAGAGCTATGGGTATTGCGGACGTTCTAGCGGCCATCTAGCAACCCATGTCCTCAGCTCTATACCCAAAGTCCAGGTGACAGGTTCCCTTTAACATTGTCAGCATCCTCAGTGATCCCTCTGTGCCTTAAAACTATTGAATGTCCAAGCTGGACACATGGCACGAACTGCCGCTCTACCCCTTGGAGGTGCTGGCCTGTCCTGCCGCCAGCGTTTTGTCAGTGCGGGTATTTAGTGTTGCTGGGGGAATAATAACTGATAAGCGCATCCGCCTGTCAACTGAAAATGCTGACAGGTTGACTCTTATCAAAATGAACAAGGTCTGGATTGCCCCTGACTTCTCTACTCCACCAGAGGAAGCGGCTGATTATAAAGGCACTTTACATGTGGCTTTTATGATGTATTGAATACACTGTAATCTCCTGCACCCCTTCCACCACTAAAAAGGGTATATGGTTCAATCTTCCTTTTCTCTTCCTCCTACTCCTCCTCCATCATATCAACATGCTTATTAGGCTGCCCTCACCCCTAATGTTTTAGGGGTTCAGCTCAGCAGCAGACCTTAACCCCTAATGTTTTATAAGGTCACCAGCAGGCCCTTGCCCATAATGTTTTAGATTGTCAGATCAGCAGCAGACCTTCACCCCTAATGTTTTAGATGGTCACCGGCAGGCCATCAATAATAATTTTTCAAGGCTCTGTATGATGCCCTCCTTTATGTGTAATAAAGGGTGTATTGGAGTGCCGGTTCCTTGTAATTTTTGGCAGCCCTTTCACTTAGTGCATAAGCTTTATGAGTGTAGGAGTCCCACTACCTGAACTATTGTACCACAATGTGAATGAGGCCCTCCTTTATGTGATATACAGGTAGTATCGGAGTGCCTCTTCTTTGTAATTTTTGGCAGCACTTGCACTTTATATACAATTGAATATACAGAAAAGAATGTTTCCTAACAATTTTTCCTCTAAAATCAATTTTATCTTTGGTTTTGTGCGTATTATTGTCAGTCTGTAAAAGTGACGTACTACTCGGACAACATCGTTCCCAGCAGCAACCATCAAATGTTCGCGAACCGCAAGTTCGCGGCGGGCCCCATTCACTTTAATGGCAGGCGAACCTTAAAAAAACCTTCAGGTCATATTTGCAGCCACTAAATACTTTCAAGAAGTGAACAAATCGTCCCACAACATGGACAGTGACATACCAGAGGGGGATCAATGGCAAAAATTCCCCCCAAAAATATATATTTTAATCAGGGGTCATTTTTATGCGTCTTAAAGGGAAATTTTAAGAAATGTGCCCTGCTGTAACCTAGAATTTTTTTATTTTAGGCCACGGGAATACGGTCCATAATAATTAGGCATTCACCTGACATAAAAGAAATTGTGATTATGTGGATTGAGGTGCATTATGCGGTCAATGGATAACATTTTTAATGTAGGCCACTGGAGTACAGGCCACAAACATTAGGCCTTCGCCGGACAGAGAAGAACAAGTAATTATGTGGCTGGAGGTCTATTAGACCGCCATTGGATATAAATTTTACTGCAGGCCAGTGGACTACAGGCCCCAAAAATTATTCATTCACTGTACAGAAAAGAACAATTGATAATATGGTTGGAGGTACATTAGGCGGTCACCGTATAACAATTTTACTGTTGGCCAGTAGTGATGGATGAAGATCTGCCGGGACGGTTGACGAACGCGATCGCACGAACACGATCAAATGTTCACGAACCGCATTCATTTTAATGGCAGACGAACCTGAAAAACCTTCAGCTCATATTTGCAGCCAAGAAATAATTACTAGAAGTGCACAAATAGTCCCACAACATGGACAGTGACATACCAGATGTATTATTCGAATTTATATATAATTTTCGTGTACGCACATGCGCAAATGCACTATACAGTCCCCAAATGCACTATAAAGAAAGTATATTGGTATATAACTCCCCGCTTCAATCAGTTTTTTGGGGGGGCGACTGGTATATCACACCAGTAGAAATGATTTGTTCCAATAACGCTTGTCCCTCTATATACCTGCAGTATCGCAGCAGAACCGCACACAACTGCCGCACAATACAAATGCACTATAATATACTTTCTAGCATAGAAAGTATATTATAAAATTGTACAAGGAAGGCAATCCATTAGAATATACATAAAGATAAAACGTAACCTTTAATAATGTTACTATGAGGGTCGATTCACACGTCCGTAAGTGTTTTGCGGATCCGCAAAACACGGACACTGGCAATGTGCATTCAGCAATTTGTGAACCGCACATCGCCGGCACCATAATATAAAATGCCTAATCTTGTCTGCAATTGCGGACAAGAATAGGACATGTTCTATGTTTTTGCGGAAACGGAAGCACGGATGCGGAAGTGTGGATCTGCAAATGCGGATGCGGACAGCACATTCAGGCCCCATTGAAAATAAATGGGTCTGCACCCGTTCGGCAAAATTACAGAACGGATGCGGACCCATTTTGCAGACGTGTGAATGAAAAAGTTATCCCTCAAAATGAAAATAAATAAAATTATTAAAGTTAAGCAAAAAGCATAGATGTGGTCGGCAATAACAAGTGCTCGGCGGCACCAAATCAGAAACCGTATGTCCTACCACAATCCGGGGGGTTCCTGTGCACATCCATGAATCCCGGAGGGAAATAAAAAAACATCTATCCCTGGGCTAGATGATAATGTGGTATTGAAGGACAGGGTGGGCAAAGAACTGTCCCTGATATTGCCCTACAGGGGGGTGCTATTCTGGCCCTGATAGCCTAACCACAGACCACCCGGAAGCTTACCCTATATAAAAATGGCCCTAGTAAGTCCCTATGCCCCTGACTTCCAGGTGATCACTGTATAGATCTATGTGTTTTTGACTCATTATCAAAGTATATTATAAGTATATCGCACCCCTCTGTGTATAACACCTATCGATAGCACACCTATACCAGTCCTTAAAAGGACTTTTGTGGCCCTATTAGCTAGCGTTTGGTGTCCCTAACAGTCTGTCCCTGCTCCACACAGCAACCTCTCCCTACACTGGCAAAACACTGAATGTAAAATGGCGGCCAGATCAGGTTTATTTATAGGGTAGGGGTTGTTTCCATGTGCTGAAACGTCTCAATTGGCTGTCCTGTACCACCTGCTGGATGTGTCATGGGTCAAAGTTCTTCACAATGTAAATGAATATGGCGGGTGCGAATATCTCCATATGTTCGCATGTTTGGCGAATCGCGAACATGCAAAGTTCGCCGCAAAATGACCGCCGGGCAAACCGCAAGGCCATCTCTATTGGCCAGTACAGGCCCCCAAAAATTATGCATTCTCTGTACAGAAAATATCAAGTGATTATGTGGCTGGAGGTATATTAGACGGTCATTGGATATCAATTTTTCTGCAGGCCAGTGGAGTACAGGCCCCAAACACTAGGCATTCACTGGAAAGAAAACATCAAGTGATTATGTGGCTGGAGGTAGAGTGCCTTGCAAAAGTATTCACCCCCCTTGACTTTTTTCATATTTTGTTACATTACAGCCTTAAGTTCAATGTTTTGTTAATCCGAATGTTATGTGATGGATCAGAACACTATAGTCTAAGTTGGTGAAGTGAAATGAGAAAAATATATAAATAAGGCTACATGCACACGACCGTATGTGTTTTGCGGTCCGCAAATTGCGGATCCGCCAAAAACATTGTAATAATGTTTTTCCTTGTCCGCAAACTAGAAAAAAATAGGACATGTACTATTTTTTTTGCGGGGGAACGGACATACTGATGCGGACAGCACACTGTGTGCTTTCCGCGTTTTTTGCAGACCCATTGAAATTAATGGGTCTGCATCCTATCTGCAAAAAAAACGGAACGGACACAGAAACAAACAAGGAGAAATTATGTCACCTGTGTGCAATCTAAGTGTCACATGATCTGTTATTAAATATACACACCTTTTTTGAAAGACCCCAGAGGCTGCAACACGTAAGCAAGAGGCATCACTAACCAAACACTGCCATGAAGACCAAGGAACTCTCCAAACAAGTAAGGGACAATGTTGTTGAGAAGTACAAGTCAGGGTTAGCTTATAAAAAAATATCCAAATCTTTGTTGATCCCCAGGAGCACTATCAAATCTATCATAACCAAATGGAAAGAACATGGCACAACACCAAACCTGCCAAGAGACGGCCGCCCACCAAAACTCATGGACAGGGCAAGGGGGGCATTAATCAGAGAGGCAGCACAAAGACCTAAGGTAACCCTGGAGGAGCTACAGAGATCCGCAACAGAGACTGGAGTATCTGTACATAGGACGGCAATAAGCCGTACGCTCCATAGAGTTGGGCTTTATGGCAGAGTTGCCAGAAGAAAGTCATTACTTTCAGCTAAAAACAAAAAGGCACGTTGTGAGTTTGTGAAAAGGCATGTGGGAGACTCCCAAAATGTATGGAGGACGGTGCTCCCGTCTGATGAGACTAAAATTTTACTTTTCGGCCATCAAAGAAAACGCTATGTCTGGCGCAAACCCAACACATCACATCACCCAAAGAACACCATCCCCACAGTGAAATATGGTGGTGGCAGCATCATGCTGTGGGGATGTTTTTCAGCAGCCGGGACTGCGAAACTGGTCAGAGTTAAGGCAAAGATGGATGGTGCTAAATACAGGGATATTCTTGAGCTAAACCCTTTACTA